>NC_141159.1:4401171-4715546 GCF_053477565.2 Lygodium microphyllum
CAATGGATGTTTGTAAAGTTCCTTCTTCCACTGAAGAGTTGGAATTCCTCATAATCAAAGCCACTTTCCACAAGAAGTTCATCCCACAATGGCGGAAACACATCACCATCATGATGCATGCTCTATGTGGTGGACAATTTCCTCTTCCTATTGAAGCAGCAGAAACTTGCATCTTGGTGGCAAACTGTTTGGGAACAAACTGAAGAGCAGAAACAGAGAGAATGACCATCCATGGAAGATTTGGCATTCATTGAGAAGTTTCCAGATAACATCAAGTGGGAAATTGTGAAGAAGCTTCAGGAGTCTTGGTCTGTAGAGGTTCACAGAGACAAGAAGGAAAAGAGTTGGAATTTGTTCGTGGATGCTCAACAGCAAGATACATGGGATGCTTGGTGTACTGATAATCTTCTGTTTGTTCAATTAGCAACCCACTGGAAGTTGGTAGACAGAGTGTTTTTCACAACATACATTGTTGAAACCATCAGAAGCTGGCATTACTATGATGATGGCACTACCACAATGCTCAGACGTATGCATTTTGACACCTTCAGAACCGAATACCTTCCTCTGTGCAATGGCATGAAAGAAGAATTCAGGGACATTGAAAAGAAAGAAGTAGAAGAAATGTTGGCAAGAGAGTCCTCCAGAGACTGAAGCCTTCTGTTAACCCTCTGTGGAGCACTAACAACATAGTGGAGCCACACCCCTGATGAATGATGCAATAAAAAGGCAAGCGTTAGAACGAGTCCAGAGGTACGTGAGAAGAGAGAAAGCAAGAATCGGAGCCGAGAGCGAGCTCGCAGTAGAAGCCGCCTTTGACGCCCTTGCGGAACTCTTTACAGAAGTCCCAATGGCACATCAAGCCCTTCCTCCTCCTGCTGGAGGTCCACTTCCAAGCCAGATCCGTCCTGGAAATATTGATGACAGGCCAGCGAATGTAGTCCCATTGCTAGTTTTTAAGGGAGAGTACAATGAAGACCCCGATCTTCATGTAGCAGAGTTTATGGTAGCGTGTGTGGCTAACAATGCCAGAACCCCTGAGCATTGGTTAGCAATATTCCCCGCCACTTTCAAGGGCGCGGCGTTTCAGTGGTATGAGAGACAAGTAGCATGAACTTTTGGCACATGGGACGACCTGAAGTTGGCATTCCTCACTAAATTCAGGCGTGAAGGTTTTGAAGAACGGATGTGAGAGGAATTTATGAACCTAAGTCAATCCTCTGGAGAAAGAGTAGAAGCTTATGTCTCACGAATGGAATCCATCCTGAAGAGATGGACTAACCATAATCTAGATGATGGCATTCAGAAGGGAGTGTTTCTCAGAGGATTACAACCAGAAGTCCGTAAGTTTGTGGAGCTGCAAAGACCAGCCACACTGCAAGCTGCAACAGAATGTGCAAGACTATACGATGAAGTGGAAGCTCGATTAGCGATGAATACAGGAAGAGGAGTCCTACCTCCTCAGATGCCAGGAATGATGTATCCACCAAATGCAGTTCCAGGGACTGTTTCCTACCCTTACCAACAGATGCCCCCGGTATCACAGTACAGTGCACCAAATCCACAGTGGCCACAATCCATGCCTCAAATGATGGTTCAGACACAACAACAATGGTCCCAACCAATTTCCTCAATACCAAATCAGCAGCAACAGTGGAATCCTACCAACTGGAGCCAACAGCCAACAGTTCAAACAAGAGCTCTGAATCAGAACCAGAACAGAGATCCCTATGTACCAGCCCAACCCGTTTATGCAGTGATTACAGAGACTCCTCAAAACCCTCCTGCCAGTGCCTCAGGAGGAGAAAGCTTGAAGGACTACTTATCCAACTCAGTTGCAAACATCAAAAAGGAGTTGATGGATGTGATTACAGAGCAGCTACAGACGTTGAAAGTGAATACCGCGAGCATATCCAACGTTGCAGGAGCAGGAAGAGATGTGATGCGGTCAAATACTTGGTGTGGTAAGTGTCATCAAGCAGGCCATTTAGCCACTGAATGTACACGAAAACCAACCATCCCTGGAGCCTTCTGTTCCTACTGTTTGCGAAAGAACCATACAGAGGACATTTGCTCTTTGAAGGAGATGCATGATAGGAGAAGAAAGGAAGAAGATGCAAGATTCAACTTGTTGGAATCCAAAATGACAACACAAGATATTGAACCCAAGCCTAGAGAGTTTGGTCCTAATTTCGGACCTAGAAGATTTCCCTCTCAAAGTTACAGAGGAAGACAGTCTGGCGGTGGTCAGAGATCAGAAGTGGAATGTTACAGATGCGGAGAAAAGGGACACATCTCACCAAATTGTCCAAATCCTCGAAGGTCAGTGGATTACAAGCCCTTATGCAGTCGATGCAAAGGAGAAGGCCACACTGCAAAAGACTGTCCAAGCCTAGCCCCAGTGAAAAACAGTGCTACTGATAGTCCGGCCAAGGCCCAAGAGCCTACCTCCAATTTGGTGGAATTGGAAGTTGCTGCCATCACGCGTGTAAAGCAGAAGGAACCACTTATCCAGAAAGAAAATAACCCTCCTGCCAGAACAGTGAAGTTCAATCTTCCACCAGAAGAACAGAACAGAACAGAGCCTAACAGTGCCGTACAAAGATCTACAGTGCCACAGAGAGTTACAGAGATAGGACCAGAGGTCCAGGATACAGAAGAGGAGGAAGTGCCACAAGTGGCAGAAGAAGTTCCTGTAATTCCTCTGTTGGAAGAAAGAGGGAAAATGAAAATGGGTGTTGCCCCATTCCCTAACCGGTTAGAGAAGCCAGTGGATCCTATTAAGGAATACGATCTAGTTAGAGATCTAGATACCTTTAGACCAAATCTTACATTCCGACAATTATTGATGTTGTCTCCCAGTTGCCGGAAAAGGTTCAAAAGTATACTGACAAGAAGACGTGGTTTAAGGATTGCTCCCTTAATATCAACAAAGTCCAACAAGGCTCCAGAGCCTGTAAAAGAAGTGGATGTGGCTAATGCTTTCCTAGATTCGGGTACTCCAGAGACTGGCGTGTGGATAGAAGGTTGCTTCATTTCAAATGCACTGATTGATGGAGGTTCATCAGTGAACATTATGATGGATGTGACAATGAAGGATCTAGGCCTACAAGGTGTGCAACCCACCCAATGGCTCATCAGACTGGCAGATCAGAGTAGAATCAAGCCTTTGGGCATTCTCCCATATGTGAAGACTACAGTGGCTGGAAAAGATTATTGGCTAACCTATCTGGTGGTGAAGCCAAACTCTTATGGTACATCCTATCCTCTGTTACTGGGCAGACCATGGCTTTTTGAAGCCCGAGCAAGGACGGATTGGTTCAAAGGAACTTTGACCTTGGGTAGAGGACCCAACAAAGTGGTGCTGAAACTGTATGGTTCTCAAAAAGGACATGGATCCACCTCCTTGGAATTATCTTCTGACTCCCCTAATGAGGCTACGGATGGAACATCAGCAGATGAAGATGCTGTCAAACAGATCCTTCCCAAGAAAACAGTGGCACATTCCTTAACAGTGGATACTGTAAGCCGACTTCCAAAAGATGCAAAGCCATTATCAATGGGTGAATACTTCCTGCCTGAACCAGGAATGACTTCTGAAATCACTTCTGACAGTGGGATAGAAGCATGGATGTACTGCTCTCCCTGTTACATGGCCACAACAGAGACAGAAGCAGAAGCAGAGACAGAAGCAGAAGCAGAGATAGAGACAGAAGAGGTTGGATATGATATGGACGAAGAAGGTGATGAAAGTGAGCCAGAAGAATCTATCCCACCTGAAGAGGATACATTTGGAGAAAAAGTTCCAGAAGCATCAGAAGCCGATGAGCTCATGCTATGGGACAGAATGGTGATGGTACCATTTGGTTTGGTAAATGGATCTTCTCATATGCAAAACCTTTATAAGAAATGGATTAAGAAAAACAAGCCGTCTTTCAGCAGTGGCTCATGCCGTCCTAACCCATTTTTGCCAAAGAAAGATGATGATGATGCACCGTGCCAACAAGCACCAATCCAACTAACCCAACAGGCATCAGAGGGTCCCTGTTATGTGACGTTCCTGGATGTGTCATCTTCAGAAAAGGAGTCTTCAAGCCAAGAGGTAATTAATTTTGAAACCAAACCCGAAACAGCTCTAATCCCATTTCAACATCTCAAGAAGCAACCTAAGTCTCCACCAAAAGAAGAAGTTGGTTCTAGTGGGACATCAGAAGAGGACACCACTCCCTTGAAGGAGTCGGATCTGTACCCAGAAGCAGTCCGTGGGACCTTCATCCGTGAAGTAGAAGGTGAAAGATAGTTAACCTTTGTGGATGCAGAAGGCACTGAACGCCACTTGAAGGTGGGTAGCAGTCTCCCAGAAGAGGAGTTGTCAACCATGTACAACTTGTTGAAAGAAAATTTGGACGTGTTTGCATGGTCCTACAAAGACCTAAAGGGGATTGATCCCACAATATGTCAACATCATATTGACTTGGAGCCTGATGCCAAGCCAGTACGGCAACGACAGAGGCGAATGAACCCGAATTATTCCACATTGGTGAAAGCGGAGCTGTTGAAGCTTCTGGAAGCGGAGTTCATCTATCCAGTGGCAAATAGTGAATGGGTTTCACCCATCGTGGTTGTACCCAAGAAGAATGGCAAATTGCGAATATGTGTGGATTTCCGAAAGCTTAATTCCAAGACAAAGAAGGATCACTTTCCTATCCCTTTCACAGACCAACTGTTGGACACAGTGGCAGGACATGAACTTTATTCTCTTCTGGATGGATTCAGCGGATACAACCAAGTCCAAATCGCAGAAGAAGACCAATCCAAAACAACCTTCACCACAGAATGGGGGACCTACGCTTACCGAGTGATGCCATTTGGACTATGCAATGCCCCTGCTACTTTCCAACGAGTCATGATGGCCGCATTTCAAAATCATCTACACGACTTTATTGAGGTATATTTGGATGACTTCTGTGTCTATAGTTTGATCCGTGAACACTGGGAACACCTAGAACAATGCTTTGACCGATGCCGGGAGTATGGGATTTCCCTCAACCCCGACAAATGCATCTTTGGGGTCTCTTCTGGAGTTTTGTTGGGCCACATTGTCTCTGCACAAGGGATATCAACAGACCCTGCAAAGATTGAAAAGATTGCAGCTCTGACAGCACCCACCAACCTCAAACAGTTGAGGGGATTCCTAGGCCATGTGGGTTACTACAGAAGGTTTATAGCCCATTTTGCGACAAAGGCAACTTCCTTGCACAAGCTTCTGAGGAAAGATGCAGAGTTTACTTGGACGGAAGAATGTGACAAAGCCTTCCACACTCTGAAGCAGTGTCTGATTGAGGCACCCATTCTGCAACCTCCTGATTGAACGAAAGAGTTCCATGTACACACGGATGCATCAATTGAAGGTTTAGGTGCTGTCCTCTGCCAAAAGGGCTCCTCGAAGTTGGATCAACCGATCTATTACGCAAGCCGAAAAGTCACTGATAGGGAACGGAACTATACAGTGACAGAGCTGGAGTGCTTGGCAATGGTGTTTGCCCTAGAGAAGTTCCGCCACTACCTCCTATCCACCCACTTTAAATTTTATGTGGATCATGAGGCCCTGTCCTTCCTGATGAACAAAGCAGATGTGAAAGGACGAATGATGAGATGGCTCCTTTTATTCCAGGAGTTCGACTTTGAGGTGATTACTAAGCCTGGTCGTTCCCATGTTCTGGCTGATCATTTGTCGCGTATCCCACAAACTGCAGACGAGGAGCAGGATGATCCAGACCTCCCTGATGCTTCCCTATTCTTGGTAGAAACTGTCACTCCCTGGTATGTAGACATTGCCAATCTGCTGGCAACCCGACAGTATCCTCCTGGTATCTCTAGTCGGGAAAGGAAGAAGCTTATGCTAGAATCAGCCCCCTACACCCTGCTAGGCGGTGCACTGTATAAGAAAGGCAAAGATGAAGTGCTCAGAAGATGTGTCGCAGGAGAAGAGATTGGGATTGTTCTGAAGGCTTGCCATGACGAGCCATGTGGAGGTCACTTTGCAGGAGAAGCTACAGCCAGGAAGGCTTTGCTAGCAGGTTACTGGTGGCCTACCATTCATAAGGATGCCTATGATTACTGTAAAAGATGTGATGCTTGTCAGAGAATGGGGAAACCCACGAAGACAAGTGCCATGCCATTGCAACCTATTCTTCCTTTGAAGCCGTTTGAGAAGTGGGGCATCGATTTCGTAGGTCCGATCGATCCTCCCACCAGAAGGAAACAGAACCGATACATCCTCGTATGTACGGATTATGTTACAAAGTGGTGTGAAGCTAAAGCCCTAAAGCGGGATGACGGTAACAGTGTGGCCCTGTTCATGTATGAGAATATCATCACCCGTTTTGGCAGTCCCTTAGAGCTGGTAAGTGATAGAGGCACTCATTTCCTTAACAAAGTCATGGAAGAATTGACAGAGTTGTATAAGATCCGCCATCGCAAGTCCACTCCTTATTACCCTAGAGCCAATGGCCAAGTCGAGGTCACCAATCGCATCCTCTGCTCGATTTTGACAAGAACAATTGCCGCACATCGTCGTGATTGGGACGATCGACTTATAGAGGCCCTCTGGGCATACAGAACCTCCCATAAAGCCGCAACCGGACAGACACTCTTCCAGCTGGTGTATGGAACAGAAGCTGTTTTTCCTGTTGAACTAGAATTACCCTCTTTGAAAGTGGCTATCAAAGAGCGTTTGGGGGACGATGATTCACTGCAATGCCGTCTCCTGCACTTGGAATGTTTGGACGAAATTCGTAGGATGGCTCTCTAGTGCATGGAAGCCACGCAAGCTCGACGTAAGGCTTACCATGATAGCTTCATCAAGCACAAGGATTTCAAAGAATGTGATTTGGTCCTAGCCTATGATTCACGATTTGGCAAGTTTCCTGGCAAGCTTCAACAGCGGTGGATGGGCCCATATAAGGTACTTGCTGTCAACCCTAATGGCTCTGTCTAAGTGCAGACCGTTGATGCCTCTGATGATCCCTTTCTGATCAATGGATATCGCCTGAAGAAGTACTTCCCTCCTTGGGGATCTTGACAATTACGGTCACTTGATCCTTTCCCTCATTGGCGCGGCACTGTACTTCTTATGCTGCTACTTCTGATAGCCGTTCTTCAGTCACTCCTGATGAGATGGACGCAACCCTCTGTCCCCTCAACTTCACCTTCCAGCCTTGATCTTTTATCCTCTATTTTCCACCAGCGACAGTGGCGAGGTTGGTTCTGACAAATGGTCTTTCTAACATTCCCTTGCTTAATATTGAAAAACAAAAAAAAAAGAAAAAAAAAAGAGAAGAAAAATATACATATCGGTCATGGGAGAAAAGGACTTAGGTCCCTGTCATGCCGACCTATTCTTCAAGAAAAGGTGGAAACACCCTCGGGAATAGGGAAAAACAAGAAAAAGAAAAAAATAAAAACTGTTATGAGAGAAAAGGAAGCAATTCCCTGTCATAGCAGGCCTCGTTCCAAGAAAAGGTGGTCAATACCCTTGGGTGGGAAGCTGGCTGTGGAAAAGGTGGTAACACCCAGCAGTCCAGAAAGTGGATTCATTAATTGATATTTCCAGGATCCAATTCCGAAGTTGCCTCCCTTGGTACGCTATGTCCTGGGTCTTTCTGCAGAGCGTCTAACTGTCCTCTAGCAGACGACATGTTCCTGTCCAACACAACGTTCGATTTGATGGCTACCTCCCTGGGTACGCCTCTTCAACAACTGATGACGCGATCTTCATCGACAAACAATCAAGTGACGTGAGCTTTCATCCTAACCGGATGGGGAAGTGAGTATGGGTTGCCCTCTGTAACTATCAATAGAGAGTGAGATAGAGGGTGGGGCGAGAGACCAGTCTTTTCCCTTCAAATTAAATGAGAGGTGAGAAGTGTGAATGAAGTGTTGCACCCACGGGATGGGCCTCTCAATGCACAAAGCATAATTTGTTTCTGTGCACTACACCATAAGGCTCCCTGGCCTTCCTTCTCGCACCGTATGCTGGCACAGGGCGGGATGCACCGTTGCACCATCAAATGCGCACAAGGCATACAACCTTTGCACAAGTGACCGTGAGGATTATATCAACGGGTTTCAGGAAAAGGCTGCCCTCTTGTATCTATCAACCGAGCGTGAGACAGAGGGTGGGATGAGTGTGACTGGAGTTTCTTCAATCAATTACCGAGAGGTGAGATTGAGGGACGTTACGACACTTGGAGTTAGGTATGTTCCCGTTTCCCTGTGCACCCACGGGATGGGTCTTTGCCCTCATCACAAGACACATCACCCTGTTCTGTCCACTGCACTGTAAGGCTCCCTTGCCTTCCTTCTTGCACCTATGCCAGACGGATTGGACGCACTAATGCACCATCAACTGTGCACCTTGGCATACTCCTTCTGCACCATTTCCCCCTTGTCGATTCCTCAACCAGGTACGCGATATGGGTTTCACTCCTTATTCCTCGAGTGATATTAGTCATGGGGCGAGTGACTATTCTTTCATTCCATTTGAGTGACTGCGAGTTGAGTGTAGTAGCCCTCATCATCGACGGATTTCCTGCGATTCCTTCAACCAGCTACCTCCCTGGGTACTGCTGTGTGGTCCCTGCCATGAAGGACGTGCGCCGAGAAGAGGCCTTGGTACCTCCAGAAGCCGACAACCACCCTGGACGTGCCATCGACACTCACTCTTGCTTCTTGACAAAATGGGCCAAGTTTTTCTAACCCTACAACTTTTGTTTCTCAATGCTGGTCATGTTTTAAGTGTGGGGACGTTAGTGGATGGTCTGTGGCGTGGTCCTAGGTCCCTGTTGCTCGGTTAACCCTATCCGTTAAGGTCTTAAGTGTGGGGACGCGTCCCTGCGCGTCTCCATTGCATACCCTTTTGCATATGCTTTAATCTACTCATGCATGTCTGCCATGACTTGCTTTTACCCTTCTGGGGTCCCTTCCCACCCACCCGGTTATATTCCACCCACCCTTGGGGCTGTTCCCTTACAGTTTTCCTTCATTCCCTGATTTTGCGGTCCTGCCATGTGAATACATCCTACGTTCCCCAAAGTCCACATCCAGCCTCATAGCCCTGTTCCTCTCTTTGCCTTGACCATTTTTCCTTTTTACCTACCCCTGTTCCGGTGCACGGTTTTTGAGTTATTAATTTTTGAAGCATTTTGCGCAAATTAGCCGGTTTCCCATGTGAACGTGCTTTGCTTGCTTCGGAACCGTGCTATGCCATTATAGCCCTACCAAGCATTTTCCCCCTGACATTTTTCCTTTTTACTCCGAGTCATTCTGATACACGGTTTGTCCATTATTAATTTTCCGGTTTTTTACAACTTTTTCGTGCGTCTTTTTGACATTTTTCCATGAGAACCTGCCCTGTTTGCATCAGAATTTCAATTTGGTTTGACAGCCGTGTCCCCTGTGTCTTCCCCCACCTTTTTCCTTTTTCCTCCCCCCTCTTTCGACTTCCGGATTTTTACTTATTAATTTTTAAATGAGTTTTCGGGTGTCTTTTTGGAGTTTTTCACATGTGAACCCCTCCTACTTCCACCGGAACTGCGATTTAATGTGACAACCCTGTGCCACTCCTTCATGCGGACATTTTTCCTTCTTATTGCCTGACATTCTGGTGAACGGTTCGTCCGATATTAATTTCTGATCCCATTTTCGGGTTTTTTTTTGGATTTTTCCCACGTGAACGCGTCTTATCTCAGTCGAAATTATGTTTTGATGTAATCGGATTGTCGGACACGTCTTTTTGCACAGTTTTCCTTTTTTCTGCACCTCATTCCGATGCACGGATTTTTTTATATTAATTTTTAATTGCGTTTTTGGTTCTTTTTTGGGTTTTTTGTATGTGACCGCCCTTTCCCCCTCCCGAAACCTCTGTCATATATTTTTTTTGTTTTCCCCCTGTCGTCCTGCCCACTTTTTGTTTTTACGCTATTTCGTTTTGACGTCCGGATTGGGAGTTATTAAATTTTCTTTATTTTTACGTGTATTCGCGTGCCCGTTTTGCGCGTGAACGCGCCCTTTTTCGATTTTACATGTCTTCACGCGCCATGATCAGCTCCACATCCCCCGTCGCGCCATTCCGACTCCCATTCAATCCTGTCCCGGCAAATTTTTTTACCCTCGCCCCGCGCACGCGCGCGGGACGAGGGGGTATGCCCATTGCCCCTCCCCTACCCCACCCTTACCCCCCGCCCATTCCCCTATGACCACCCCCCCTTCCCATGGCCCTACCCCCCTTTCCCCCCCCCCCCCCCCCCCCCCCCCCCCCCCCCCCCCACACCCTTCCCTATCCCCCCTACCCTACCCCTACCCACCCCAACAGCCTCCCATCCCCTCTCTCCCTCCTCCTTCTCCCACGTCCCTTCCCTTCCCCCGCCTTCTCCTCTCCTTCCCCTTCCTCCTTCCTCCTCCCACTGTCCTCCTTCCTCCTCCCGCCTGCATTCTCCTCCCCTTCTTCCTTCCTCCTCCCCCCTTCCTCATTCCTCTCCCGTTGCCGCCTGCGGACCGCCCCGTCGCTGCCTGCGGACTGCCCCGTCGCCGCTTGCCACTCGCCCTCTCTCCCGTCGCCGCCTGGAGATGCGCCCGCCTCCTCGCTGGCGCTCGCCCGTTGCCTCCCTCCTCGCGCCCGCCAGTCGCCAGGGCCCGTGAGGCCGTCGCCTCCCGCCAGAGTCACCGCCTCCTGCCACGAGCCGTCGTTGAAGCCGCCCGCCTGATACCCGCCCGTCGCCGCCGGACGTCACCGCCCCCTCGCCGCCTGGGGTCGTTGTCGCCCGGAGCCCGCGCCAGTGTCGTCGCAGCCACCACCGTCGCGCCGCCGCGTCGTTGCCGGCGCCGCCGCCCTCCTCCCCTTCCTCCTCCTCCTCTTCTTCCACTTTCTCCTTCCTCACTAACCCCTGGTTAGTTACCACTATTCTACCCCTTGTTATCTAACCTAACATTAGTTCCACTAATTAACCCTAAGTTAGGATAACTAACCTAACCTACTAACCCTAACCCTAGTTCGTTGTTACTAACCTTAGTTACCACTAACCTAACCCTAACCCTCACTAACCCTAGTTAGACTCCCTAACCCTAACCCTAACCCTACCCTAACCCAACTTAGGTTAACTAATCCCCTTTAGGTTAGTCTTCATTGACCTAGTTCCCCTAATTGACTTATCTAACCTGACTTGACTTAGCTAGACTAACATGACTTACACAGACTAAACAGACTTAACTAACTTACTTTTAACTTACTTATCAGATTAACATGATTTAATTAATTTATAAATTAATTTTCCAATCAAAATAATTCAGAAAAATTTCTAAAAATTCTCTTTGCTTTTTGCCAATTTTTGGGAATTTTTTCGCTGGAAATTCCAACCCCCAAAAATTTCTGAAAATTAAATATTTCCTAATTTATCCCCCAAATTCCCAACAAATGTAGAAAATTCATTTAAAAATAGTAAAAAATTCTAAAAAATTTCAAAAAATTTATACAAACTTCCCCTCACCCCCCTTGACCATTTTTCATTTATTTTTCACTTTAAAAAAATTATCATACATGGTACCCCTATTGTTAAAAAAAAAAAGAAGCACAACATACTAAAAAACCAACAAACGGAAATTTCCCTTAACACTCTCTATTTTATTTGCATCCACTCCATTGTGGATATTTCCTCCATATTCATGTGTTGTATATATTGATTTCCCTATTATTATTTTTATTCTTAAAAAAAAAACAAAAACAAAAACAAAAACAAACAAACAAACTCCACAAATAAAAAAACAACAAAATCCACCACACAAAATAACCTCACAAACAAAAACCAACCATAAATAATTCCAAATTACAAAAAATCAACAAACCAACCAAAAAACCAAATCACCCCATCCACTAAGGTGTTGTCTTTGTTGTTTCGTCAGTGGTCTTTACTTTTCCTTTACTGGATTCACTTCTTTTGGGGGACTATTTCGTGCGCATTTCTGCATTACATACACACCCCTTCCAGGTATTTATTTTATGTGTTTTATTTATTCTCATTTCCCCCTTAATCACCAATTAATTGTTAAAATGAACTCTTTATTCACCCATAGTTTCCACGCGCATTCGCGCTCAACACACACATACTTTTTAATTAAAATCAACCCGCCGTTCACTTCGCACGCGCTACGTGCGCTACAAAGGCACTTTAATTTTTAATTAAAATGAACCAGCCGTCACATGAGCACGCGCTGGCAAAAAAGTGCTCCACATCACCTTAATTTGTAATCAATGAATTTGCATTTAGAGACCCAGTCGGGTATCGAAGTCCGGGATTCGAATTAATGCACTGCTTCACCTAATAATTGGTAATTTAATTTATAAGAAGGAACCGCCGTTTTCTTGCTAAGGTTTATCACCTAATAAAAATTCACTCATTCTTAATAATTTATTAAAATCAACCCTTCATTAAATTAATCCCCCCTCACTGCACTTAATTCCCCTTTTTAATGAACCGTTTCGTAGGATGGGTATGCGCAGTCATTAGAGTTGTTTTCCTGGTCCAGTCCTGGTTTATCACCGATGTAGTCTTGATATGTGTCGGATGTGGTATTGTTTTGGTTTACTGTCTTTGTTACGGTTATGGGTACGGTATGCAGTTTTTTTTCTTTTCTTGCTTGATACGGGGTTCAGGGTGTTTGTCTGATGCATCGCATGAAGCTTTCGGTCGCATATGTCTCTGTCAAATTTTTTCTAGGATGTGGTTTGCTTGGGGTTAGTTGGTCGAGTACCTCCTCTTTCACCTTCAGAAGAGTCAGAACCCATTGACATCGAGGATGATGATTCTCCGCCTCCCCTGGTCATACAGCGCAAACGCTTGAAGCGGGTAGCGGATAAAGCTCCTTCCGTACTTCCTTCAGTGTCCATCCCTGCTACTTCTGGCAGTGAACTCCCTGGGTATCTCACTTGCAATAACCTGTTCAGAGCACATCGAGAAGGCTCATTGGACATATCAGTTCCCTCCCTGAACAGTCTCGTTTTAGGAGATGCAATTCCTTTTCTCTGTAAGGATATTCAAAGCTCCATTGAGTTGTCCGTGACAGCCTGTGTTCAACAGCTGTACGCGTCTTTTTATGAAGAGCTCATGCAGTCTAAGGACCAGTTGCATAAGGCAACATCTGAGTTAGCTTCTGCTAAGGATACCCTAGCAGATTTGTTTAAGCAAATGGAACAACAAACCCAACTGGTTGCCACCCAAAGCGATGAGATCTCTTCTTTGAAGATCCAGTTACTAGAGGCTCAATCACAGGTTACTAGCCTTTCAGAGGAGAAGGAGAGGATGTCCAGAGAAGCACAGGAATTCCAAGCTATCTTAGATGACAAACTTTCAGCTTTACAGATTGCTACTGACATAGTGGACAACCAAGCCTCCCAAATCCATCAGTTGCAAGATCAACTTGCAAAGTCCCGCTCTGTTCCTCCAAGCCCTAATGTTCCCTTGATTCCTTCTCTTTCACAGCAGGACTTGGCTGCTCTTCAGAGACAGGCTACTTTGTGCCCTCTATTCCAAGATAAAGTGGAAAGATTGCAGTCCCGAATGGACTTGTTATGGTCTACCTTTGAGCAGTTTCAGGAATATGTCTCACCAGACCATTCTTTCTTTGTCCACTACCACTTACAGAAGATGGTTTTCTATATGAAGCTTTCCACGATGGATTTACCTTTTCCAGAGGATGGATGGAGTGGGGCTTGGTCTGCTGAGTTGTTGACAGAGGTAGTCAGGATGGTCTTTGAAGATTCTGTCACACCAGATACCATGTTGATGTCGTACATGTATCTACGAGGAGACTTGTTAATTCCAGATGAGGTGGATATGGCATGGTATGTGGGGGATGTGGTCTTACAGGCTGTTTTGTATGTCAATCATTTGGAGTTGCGCATAGCTGACATGTTCCAGAGTTATTCCTCCAAAGTAGATGATTGTCATGATAATTCGTGGCATCCCATGATTGATTCGGTGGTCCTAAATCAAAGACAAAACACAGCTCCTACCTCTGCCCAGAGTACTAATCAACTGAGGATGGATCTCTTAGCCTATCTTTCAAAACATAATCCATTTGATGCTACCTTCTTTGATGCTTATCATAGACGATCTCTCCTGGGACCTTCTGTTCCTACCCTCCTCTATTACCAACAAATGGCTCACCGCTATGCTATATATCTCTCCCTTTGTCAATCTAATTCCACAACAATTTTACCCCTTCTTTTCCAACCTTCATCTTTCCCTCAAATTCCCATTTTTACTTACTGTTCCTTTATTGAGGATAGGGTATTTTCCCCTTCTCCACCCTATTCTTCTCCCTCTATTAATGTACCCTCCACATTTCCTATTTATCAGTTAACACCCTTCCTTAGTGATTCCCTCCAAATTTCTGCCACTCCTTCTTTAACTTTTTCTTCTTTTTATGATTTTTCCTATCCCTCACTTCATCCACTTTTCCTTATTCCATTACCTTCTCCTAACACTTCTATATCTCAACCACCTCAGTTGGTTAGTGACTGTGACGGGTTTGATAATCAGATTTCCAGAAGAAGGGGATGGAGTTCAGATGATTGCCTTACAGGACCTCAGATCAATTGGCCAGTAATTCCAGGAGAATGGACAGCTTCCAGTCAAGTTTATCAGCACTATGTTCATTTTGCTCAGCAGTATTCACAGTCTGCAGATCCCTCAGTGAGATTAACTGCTCATTTTGCTTGGTACCTGGCATATATGCATAGGCACTCTCATAATGATTCCAAGCCTATTCCAAAGTTGTGCATGAATGTCAATGTAAGCATTGATTCCCAGCAGCTGGATATATTGTATTTTCATGCCCTTTGTTTGCCTAGCAGATACTTGGTCCTGTTAGAAAGGATGTGCTGTCTCCAGTTTTTTCAAAATCCTCCTAAAAACTTTGTAGATGAATCCTTGTCTATGGATCGTTTCCGACAACATCAATCTTTTAAGAGGGATCATCTTCATTGATACCTTTCCAATGTATGGTGGAAGCTTTTTAATGAAAATCTCTCTTTTTGGAGGAGTCATTCAGATGGTTGTGTTGTGTGTAGTGTTTGTGTTGTGAGTTCATTTATGTAAACCGAACATGGTGGTTTCCTATTGGATTGGATTTCGTGTACGAGCTACGTTTTGGAGAATTGTGGTGATGGGTTCGTGGATGCAGAATTGAAGCAGATGCAGATGAAGAAGAAGCAAACTCTTATATCCTTTACAAATTTGTTGTGATTTTTAGTTTGCTAAGAGGTGTTAATGTATAAAGGGTTTTCCTTTCGTTGTATTTTTATATTAAAAACAGGTTATAAGTTGGGGTCGTGGTGGATGGATTCTTTTTGAGGAGATATTGAAGATCAAAGTTGAGCTTTTCCCTGAACTTGTATTCCCTTTTTCCTGGGTCATGAGGACGCTTCTTTTCTAAGTGTGGGGATATGTTGAGTGTTGAAATGACTTGTTTTTTGGCTGATTTTTGTTGTTTTTGGGAGCTGAATGGTTGATTTTATGAGATGATTGATTGGTTTGGAAGAGGTTTGAGAGTGTTTTGGATGATAATGATGGTGTTTTGGAAGTTCATGATGTTTATTGGTGGTTCTGTGATGTTCTGATAGGTTCTGATTGGTTCTGTATACCTTCTGTTTTGCTATGTTTTGGTCTGTTTTGTTCTGATTGTCTTCTGTAAGGAGGGATAGAGTATTGATTGATGAAGATTGAGATCTTGTGAAAGCTTATTGAATAGTTTTTGAGAGTTTGGAATGATTTGAGAATAAGTTATGTGGTTTTGATAACCTTCTGTAGGTCTTCTGTAGAGCCTCTGTCTCTGTTCTGTTCTGTTCTGTACTGTAGCTGTTCTGTATGCTTCTGTATGTGTTCTGATGGATGAGAGTGTAGCTTGGGAAAGTTTTCTAGCCTTGGAAAGAGGTGAATACAAGTGCAAAAGAGTTGAAAGAAGTGAAAGAAGTAGCTGCTGAAGATTCAAGTGAAGACTAGAGTGAAGTGACAGTAGTGAGCTATGAAAGGACACTGTAGTGGCTCTGGTGACTCTTCATATCAGACATACCTCTTGGGAGGGGTATCCACGACCTAAGAGGGATTATTGAGAGTGATTTTTGAGAGATTGTAGTGAGGATATGATGTATTATTGATGGAGTGTGAGAGAGAGAGTCAGAGATAGCCAATTCTACTCAACCAAAGTGATTGTATATGAAAGATTGAGAGAGAAGACTATGAAGATATTAAAGATGAATACTATGTGATGTATTTCCATTCAAAGATGGTGTATTCTTTTGTTTTCTTTGTTCTATTGATGGATTTTGTGAAGATATTGAAGAACATGGTTGATTCTATCAAAACCGTGGGAGATCTACATGATGCTGCATGAAGATTTGTTGTGCCTGGTGTTCTTTTCTTCATTGTGATCATATGAAACATAATAAACAAGCTTGTTTATGTTACAAGATAGATTTTCTTGCAAGAGAATTCCCTTTTCCTTGGTGTTCCTCTTGGGGCTCCACACTGCATCACACATGAGGGTCCTTAAGTTATGTACATCTATTGGTCTCAATAAGCTAACTTCATCCCTAAACTCCTAGCCCTTCTTCCAAATCCTCCACATTTGTTTAGGGATTATCAAGGTCAGCACATATCCAGGAAGATCGACTCACATATGGTTAGACTCACATTGCACTTTCTCACTGTACTTCTCATCCATCTCAATGCCATTAGCACCAATACTAGAAGTAAGATGGAAAGGCACCTGAGAAAGAAACCAATTTCTCCAACTGCCAAAGGAAGTTGTGACTATTGGAGACGTTGTCCTATAAAAGCACTCATCTTGGATGCAATGTTGATCAACCTACTTAGGGCATCTCACCATGATTCTGTTCAAGTAAACTTTTTCTCAATATCAACAATTCTTACTGTCATCCGACTACTAATATCCCTCTTCTAGCAATTGTGACTATTAGAGATCTTTTCATTCAAAACCGCTTAGCTTGGATGCAATGCCTTGATCAACTTAGGGTATCTCGCCATGATCGTCTCCAAGTAACCTTTTTCTCAATATCGACAATTCTTACCATCATTGACCATTGAGATCCCTTGCTTCATTGACTACATGACTATGAAGAACCAATGGACCTGTCTTCTAACTAAGTAGTACCTAAGTAGGCACATGCACCCACATAATAGTTGTAGAAAAAACTATGTACAGTTTATCCTCAAGTGTGGGACAACACTTCAAGCTTCCCTCAAGTTTGACCCATCTCCCAAGCCCCTAGCCCCATATGCCTACACACAAGAAACTAATGACAATTATTTGAGCTATCTAGAGAAAACCAAGAATATGGGAAAATGATTGCAAGAAAATCCATCCTGTAGCACTAACAAGCATAGTATTAATCTCTTTTTAGCACATGTCACCAAGAAAACAACACGAATAACATGAACATCTTTATGTAGCATCATAAACATAATCTCCCATGGATTTAGCTTCAATAGAAAATCACATAGTCTTCATGGCAACAAACTAAAGAGAACAAGAACTCATATGCTGCATTGTATGAATGCAATCAATCACATAAACTTCATATTATCTCTTTCATAAATGAATCCATATCTTTTGCTCTCATAATCTCTCTCATATACAATATTTTAGCCCTCTGAATTGACTATATCTCACTCAATATCTCTCTCCCATATACTTATAATCACTCATACATGAGAACATAATAGAATTAATGCCCATCTCTTGGTGGTGGAGAAACCATCCAAAAGGTATGGCTGATCCAAAGGGTCACTAGAGCCACTATAGTGTCTCTTCAAAGCTCATCACCAACAACCAGTATAAGCTAATCAAACATACTCAACCATAACCAAAAAACTCCAAAACACTTCCAAAATCAACTAAACTAAATCAATCAGGCACCAAAGCAACCATTCAATACCAAAAAACCAACGAAGAACATCCAAAAATACAATCTATTCAACAACCTTCAACAATGTTGCTTATAAAACTTTCCAACTCTAATGACCACTCATTGCCTCTTTCCTCTATTGCCATCCCCTGCAATGGTAGCACCCACCATTCAAGTAGTGTGCTCTCCCTACCCCTCCATTTTCTCTCGTTGTTCTTTTTTACTAGGGCTCTAGGAGAGAGAAATCTCACAACAACTAATACACACCCCTTACAATTTACCTCAAATACCTTATAAAACTCTTATGGGAGTACCCCTATAAGTTGCAATGATGTTGGAAACCATTGGTGTAACCAAGGTCTCCAGCAAGCATTGCATCTTTTCCAAGATGCAACATGAGAGAGGAGGCCTTGTAGACATGTATCATTCAGTTTTGTAGACAAGGTTGAATGATTGGGATGGTTAAAGGCATCATCTACTCGACAAGAATAAGGTATATGGTTAGATATGTTGAAAGGGATGGCAATCAGGTTGCATTTCTGACACCTGTAGCAGTTTGTTTGCAATAGCATTTTTGACACCTGTAGCAGTTTGCTCGTAGGTAACATGTGCAACCTCTTCATATCTTGTTATATACTATGTTCTTTAGATATATGTTGTTAATTAGTCTTGGTATCCCTTGGGTCCAACTTCATGGACAACCCTATCTACTATTTTCTTCTCTACCTTATACATGGGATTGAAAAGGAAAGTACCCCTTGTCAATTTGTTATTTCTTGCAATTTACTGTGAATCATTTTACAATTTCTACTTCATTGTAACACACACTCGTGGGGTATGGTGCCAAGTTGCAATCATGTCCTTTAAATTGAAAACTTTGGTATTTCCCTGACTTCATACCAGTATTTGTCAAGGCATTTAGGTCCTTCTTCTTATGTTAGATTCTATGATCTATCTCCCCCTATATCATCTTGCACTAGATCAGTGGATAAAGCCCCTCAAAATATGCTACTACTATGACATCACATGGCTGACTCAAAGTCCACATCCCCTTATACTTGCCACTATATGCTGGGTGATACTAATGTACCTCTTACCATTCCCAATTAAATAAAAGTTACTAGTGAAAAGTAGTATGTTATGGTTTTCCATATTCTCAAAGTAGCAAAAGTAGCTTATAGCCTTCCTATTATGGGAGGCCAAGAACAAGAGTAACCTTCCCATACACAAGATAGTATGGGATGTGTGGTGGGCATAACTTGTTCTACACTTGTGGATATTCAATGTTATTCGTGGTTTATCTAGGATACAATCCCCTTGGGATTAAAATCTAGGAACCATGATGGTTGCTTTTGTAGAGTTGCAAGGAAAACATGATGTGGAAATTATTAGAGCCCTATCCCAAATGCTACTATAATAACTCCCCTCCCTAAATCACTTCATAGCCATATGGGCTATAGCCTCTACTCACCAAAAGACATCTATTTTGAGAAGGTCCTTTCTCACCGGTGCCTTTTTATTACCACAGAACTAATGCTTCCAACTGTTGGCACTCTCTCTTAACTAGCTAATCTACTACAAAATGACTGAAGCCTAGCAAATTTGGCTAACTGATTAGCCCCACTTATTATGATAGTCCCTTCTATCCCAAATGCTGCTACTTTTATACCACCAAACTAGTCTATTTTAACAATACATTGTAGTATTTAAGTTGGAAAGCAATTGATGCCTTCAAGCTTGTCATGTTATAAAAATTGGCATGCCCCGCGTAACTAGTTATCTTGGCCACATTCTACCACTTAAGGTTTGTACTAACTACCGAGTTACCTATTGAAACTTGCTAGTAAATGTGACCTTGTATCAAGCATGGCTTGCTAACATGCTTGGTTGATTATGACAGTTGCACCTACTACAAGAGCCAATGCTAATGGGCCACCAAACTTGCCAGGTATGCTATAGTCTTGTAGAGCATAATGCTGACACTGAGGCAGCTCCTTTCGCACTTGACATGCTAATATGAATTGGTTGGCCTCACGAATAGTGAAGAAGCCCCAAGTTACAGACCTATAAGCATAAGGGCAATCATTGAAGGATCATGGTGAGCCTAATAGATGGTATGCACTGGTAAAATCCTTCTCCCATATAACCTACTACTGCCCATGGTTGACCTCCTCCAAAGCACCATAGATAAGAAGAATGGAAGCTTGATACCCTAGGCTTGGTAGCCAATGTCATTATTCAAGTTGACCAGTGCTAGACCTAGAGTGTGTTTGCAATAATCTTGTTTGCAAGGAGTAAAGAAAACATTAAACCAAACTATTATCCTAGTATGGGTTCTAGCCTTTTAATGCAACTAGGTCCTTCCATTCAATATGATGAACTAAACTATTGGATAGTATGCTGATATTGTGTCAAAATTAAGAGGTTAGGCTGAGCTTAGAAGAGCAACAAAAATACTTGCTACTACTGGCCGGCCTAACCCCCCAGGAAATTGACGCAATGGGCTTTGAAGAAGGAGCACAACAAGAAGAACGACAGGGGGAGGAGACTGAGCTTGAATTCAATATGGGGAGATTCAGAGAAGAGGTGATCCCACAACCCCCCTAGCCGCATGTCCAAGAGCAACAACAGGTTGATCCATCTGCAAAGAGACAAGCCACACTCAAGGAGAGACGGAGAAAGTTATTTGAAGAAACCAGGAAGCAACTAAGAGCCAAGCCAGTCGTGCAGCCGTCCGCACCCCTCCCACCGTGCCCCGATGACCTCCCTGCTACTGGATTCCACGCGGAACTGGTGATTTGGGAGTGGCAGGAAAGAGAAAAAGACCCATTCACCTTCAGCTTCCTCATGCCCAACAGCCTGCGGAGGGTCCTATTGCTCAAGGTGATGGAGGAGGTGATTGCGACTGGCAGTCGACTGGGATAGAAGTGGCTGAAGGAAAGGGAGAGGACCCTCACTCTTTGAGGAAATGAAGAAGCTGTGTTTTGGCAAAACAAGGTGTTTGAAGTACCACAAACTGTACAGGGATATAACTGCCAACCCCTATGGAGGAGGCGAGTGTGCGACATCAGCATGCTCGCCTGGATGGCTTTTTGTTGGGGGTAAAGGCGCCTCTGCCGTGCCGCCCCGTGTATTACTACACTGACAGTACCCGCCACTGCACACTGCAGGTGGCGGGTGCCCGTCACGTCACTTTATTCTTTATTCTTTTAGTGACAGTTTGAATAAAGGAAGGCCCGGTCACACATTGTGACTGTTGGAGTTCCCATTTCTTGTCTCTCTCTTTCTTGCTCTTGCTCTCCCACCATAGCTCGCGTGCAAGCTTCGATCCTTCTCACCTTTCAACTGGTATCAGAGCTTGGCATTCTCTTGCTCGAGCTCGACTCGGTGCTTCCCGACCTTTGCATCGACTCGCTTCACGCATTGGGTCTCCATCCCGGCAGCCATAGCCGACCTCTTGAGCTCCCGACTCTCCCCGGCTTCCCGAGCTCCATCCTGGCCTTCTTGAGCTTCATCAGGGTCTTGCCCTTGAGGTATTGCTTCAGCATTTGCAGGCATTTGAGTGTATTCTCAGATTGAAACAGGGCAGGAACAAAGGGCAGCCACTCTTCTTGAGCTCCATAGCTCATATCTTCCCTCCCCTTTGCATTGGGCCTTCATGGCTTGGTATGTGCCTACCTTGGGCCATCATTGAGCCCCCCATTACCCCCTTTTCAGCCCATGTGGAGCAACAGCAAGTTCAGCACCAACAGGGCAGATTGCATCATTTTTTCTAGGTTGTGAGCACTCATCTACTTCAGCTCCACACTTGGCCATTGCTTCTTGCTCTCTACCTTGATCAAGAGGGCTATAGACTTCATGTTTGATGTCATTCAAGCTTTGGGTATTGGTCTTGATCTTTCGGGGCTGATTTCTTCAGATTTGGGACTGTCATAAACTATCATAACAGGCTGAAAACAGGGCAGCACCATTGGCATTAGCATTTGTTGCTTATACTCCATTCCGGTTGTGCTATTTGATGCCCGTATGCGGTCTACATGATGCCTAGTGCCTTGGGAATGTATGCACATGATTATGCCATGATTTTGGCTTGAAATATTGGCTGATTTGGGACTGTTATTTACTGTTATACAGTGCTGGAAACAGGGCAGCCACACTTGGCATTGGCATTTAATGCTTATACTCTACTCCGGTTACCTTGTTTGATGCCCGTATGCGGTCTACTTCCTACCCGGATGTATTGGGGATGTATGCATTTGGTTTGACCATGATTTTGGCTTGAATTTGGGGCTGAAATCTACTATTTAGAACAGTAAATACATGCTGGAATAACAGTGGGCTGAAGGTACTTTACATGCTTTGGCACTTACCTACCGATACCGGATGTATGCTTTGAGCTTTGGCATGATATCTCTGACATTTGGGGACGACTTGGAGCATATGTATGAGATTATGGGATGCTTTTGAGCTTCGCATTAGCTCCGTCTTCACTGGCATTTGGACCGACTCGGCATGCTCGTGGACCGCCTATGCCTCATGTCTCTGCTTGACAGTTAGGCTTTTGCATTACATGCTTTGGTTCGTGACATATGCTATTTGGTTCGTGTATGCCATACCGACATTTGGAGCTTGGATTTGGATGTATTTGAGCATTCCCGGCTTACTTGATCACTGATCTTGGTTGCTATTTGGATGTCATTGAGTTGACCGAGAGCTTATTTGGGCTTATGTATTGCTTCATGGTTAATACGACCGGTGCTTCATGTATGTCATGCTCTCTCGGATGCGCTTGATGCATTGACAGGGTCACTTATCACTGGTGCTTTCTCTTGGGTTGTTTGAGCTTTTGAGCTCGCTTTGTACGCCTTTTGTGCCAGTGGGAGCATTTTACATGCTTTCTTGACCTTTGACAGTTGCATGTTATTGGAGCGCTTACATGTATTTGAAGCAGTTTATGTCTTGAGCAGCTACATACACATTGAGACTTTGGGATCATACTTCGATCTTTATGGATATGCATTGATGTACTCTTGGTTCACAGGATGCTTATGAGCTGAGTCTCATATTTGGATCTTTCTCTTTGAGCAGATACCTATTTGTGTCAGGTTTTGGCAGTTACAGGAACACTTTGCCTAGAGTGTCTGGGGGTGTGCCTTTCACTGGCAGATGTTATTTTGACATGCTTGGTGTTGAGCTCATGTTCTTTTCACTGTCATTGGCCTTGCTTATGTCCGTTTCATGCCGGCTTTGGACCTAGCATTGTTTGCTTGACATTGGATCCTATTTTGGGACAGTTTGCTCTCTAGACTGCATACCTGCAATTTATTACAGCAAGCAGTTATTGGTGGACTGAGGTGTACTTTTCATGCTGAAATATCCTGATTTGGTGTACCGCACCTAGTACTAAGTGGGCAGCAACTTTTGGCACACTTTGCTCACCCTTTGGGCACACTTTGCTCACCCTTTGGACCCCGTTTTGGTCATTTTTGGGCAGTTTCTGCAGTAAAACAGCAAGCAGTTTTGGACTGTTTGGGCATTTCCAGCCTGCATAATGGCGTCATCTTTGCATGATAGTGCCATCTTTAACATTACAAAGTTGGATGGTACCAACTACTCTTACTGGAAGAGTCAAATATGGCAGGTTTTGGTGCAGAAATCTCAGATTAAGCCACTTCGGTTGAGTGGGGAGCAGCTTGAAACTATGGACATTGACGACTGGCTTGAACTTGATGAGCTATGCAAGTCCACGATTGTATTGTCTCTCACTGAACAGGTACATTATAATGTATTTGAGGAAGCACAGAGTGCATGGGATCTATGGAATAAGATCAAGAATCTTTATGATAAGAAAAGTCCGGCGAGTCAGATGTACTGGTTGAAGCAGCTTATGGATCTCCGCATGAAGGATAATGCGACTATGTCTGCTCACTTGAGCCAGTTCCATGCTATACTGAAGAACCTGACTTCACAGGATATCACCTTTGGAGAGGAAGTAACTCCTCTTTTCTTGCTTGGAACTCTGAATGAGTCATGGGATGTATTCCGCACTGCTCTTTGTGCCTCTAGTGCTACTCTAAAATTGGCAGATGTTGAGAGTGCTCTTCTTCAGGAAGAGGTGAATCGCAAAAACTTGGATGCCTCTCGTGGTAGTCATGCTTTGACAGTTAGAGGTAGGAATGACAGGTATGACCGTGGTAATGGCCGAGGCCGTGACTCGCAGAAGGGTCGGTCTAAATCTCGTGGTGGCAAGTCGCGTAGTAAGTCGCGTGGACGCAATGCAAATGTCACTTGTCATCATTGTGGGAAAAAGGGCCATATTAGACCACAGTGTCATGAGTTGCGCAATGAGAAGCGCAAGGATAAGAGGAAAGATAAAGTGCAGGAGAAGTCCTCTGATCGCAGCATAGTACCTGCGAAGTCCAACGTCAAGATTGAGGAAATTAATGTCACGCAGACTGAAGAGTCCGATGGTGGTGATGAGTTTATACTTGCAGCTAGTTCTTCTGATGCTTCACACTTGACTGAGACACCTAGTATGTATGCACAGTGCCGGTTATTGGATTCAGGTGCGTCCTTCCATGTGACGCCTTACCGTGAGTGGTTTCACTCTTACCGTACTGTATCTGGATCAGTCAAACTTGGAGATGACAGGTCTCTTGATATTGTGGGCTGTGGAGATATTCAGTTGCAGTTTTCCACTGGCAGTTCCTTTTTGCTCAGGGATGTACGTCATGTATCTGCGCTTACGCGTAGTCTTATGTCTGCAGGACAGTTGGATGATGCAGGATTTCATGTCTGTTTTGGGGATTCTACCTGGAAGATTACCAAAGGCAGACTTGTGCTTGCTAGAGGTGCCAAGGCTGGCAGCCTCTATCCTCTTGTTGTATCTGGGTCTTCTGTAGACCATGTTTTGGCAGTGGGCTCTATCCCACATGTATCACTTTGGCATGCCCGTTTGGGGCATATGTCTTTGAAAGGAATGAAAATGTTATCTGGTTTGCAGTATCTTCCGCCTTTGGATTATGCATGTTTTGACTCGTGTGATCATTGTCTTTATGGTAAGCAGAATAGGTCTACGCATAAGAAATCGGGTAGGCCACGCATGAGTGAGCCCTTGGCATTGGTGCATTCCGATGTTTGTGGGCCTATGCCTTGCATGTCTATGGGTGGCGCGAAGTACTTCGTTACCTTCATTGATGATTTTTCTAGGAAAGTGTGGGCTTATCCCATAAAGCAGAAGTCCGATGTCTTGGCAGTTTTTCAGAGATGGCTTGCTCTTGTTGAGAACCAGACTGGGTATAGGCTGAAATGCCTTAGGACAGATAATGGGGGAGAATATGTCTCGCATGCTTTTGAGCAGTTTTGTGATGACAGGGGTATTAAGCGTCAGTTGACCGCCCCTTACAACCCACCCCAGAATGGTTTGGCTGAGCGCATGAACAGGACTATTCAGGAGCGTGTGCGCTCTATGCTTAGCCATGCAGGCCTACCCCCGAGTTTTTGGGCTGAGGCAGTTAGTACGTCAGTGCATGTCATAAACCGATCGCCTTCCAGTGGATTGGATTTCCATGTTGCAGAGGAAGTTTGGGCTGGTAAGCCACCCTCTTATGCGCATCTCCGTGTCTTTGGATGTGAGGCATTCTGCCATGTGCCCAAGGACAAGAGGAGTAAATTGGATCCAAAGAGCATTAAATGCATATTCCTTGGCTATGGTGAGTCAGGAGAGATGGGCTATCGCCTATGGGATCCGCAGGCGCAGAAAATAGTACGCAGCCATGATGTCGTCTTCCATGAAGACAAGATGCACAGGTAGCCTGAGAAGGTGGTTGAGATCCGCAGAGTGATCTTTCAGGAGGAGCCTAAAGCTCCAGCACAGCCAGTAGTACAGCCTGCAGCAGTTCCTCCACAGGGCCAGGATGTTGGACAGGTAGTTAGACAGGCAGCAGAGCCTGCGGTGAGACGGTCTGCTAGAGATAGACGTCCACCTGACAGATTTCAGCCCTCTATGCATTATGTTTTGGTTACAGATGCAGGAGAGCCTTTCACTTATGATGAGGCTATGCGCAGGGGTGACAGTCACTCCTGGGAGAGGGCTATGCAGTCTGAGATAGACTCCCTGCATAAGAATGAGACTTGGGATTTGGTTGCCTTGCCTAAGGGCAAGAAGGCTTTGCCATGCAAGTGGGTGTACAAGCTGAAAAGTACCCCTGGACACCCCAAGCCGGCATACAAGGCTAGATTGGTAGCAAAGGGTTTTAAGCAGGAACATGGTGTGGACTTTGATGAGGTCTTCTCTCCTGTGGTTAAGATGACCACCCTGCGCTTAGTCTTGGCTTTGGTTGCACAGCTTGACTTAGATCTATATCAGATGGATGTCAAGACGCCTTTTCTACGTGGGGACTTGCATGATGAGATCTATATGGATCAGCCTAAGGGCTTTGCAGAACCTGGCAGGGAGCACCTAGTGTGCAAGTTGAAGAAGAGCTTGTATGGCTTGAAGCAGGCACCTAGGGAATGGTATCATAATTTTGATGCCTTTATGCAGTCACAGGGCTACAGCAGGAGTGCTATGGATCCATGTCTTTACACGAAGAAAGCCCGTGATGGCAGTTTGCTTATCTTGGTACTCTATGTTGATGATATGCTGATAGTAGGGAAAGCTCATGATGAGCTAGATGCTCTTAAATCTCAACTAAAGAAGAGCTTTGAGATGAAGGATTTGGGACAGGCCTCACATATACTTGGGATGCGCATTAAGCGCGATAGGCATCAGGGACTTTTGTATCTCTCACAGCGGGAGTACATTCATAAAGTCCTTGAGCGCTTCCGCATGCAGGACGTAAAGCCTATTGGCTGTCCATTACCTTCTTATGTGAAGGTATCACAGGCCGATTGTCCGCAGACAGATGAGCAGAGGGCCGAGATGGCCAAGATCCCTTATGCATCAGCCGTGGGCAGTTTGATGTATGCCATGATAGCCACTCGTCCAGATATTGCACATGCAGTTGGTGTTGTGGCACGCTATATGGCTACACCTGGCAGCAGACATTGGGATGCCGTGAAGGGTATCATGAGGTACCTGAAGGGCACATCAGATATGTGTATTTGCTATGGCAGCCAGGATACAGGGGTCGTGGGGTACACTGACTCCGATTATGCAGGACATGCAGATAGTAGGAAGTCCACTTCTGGCTATGTATTCACCTATGCTGGAGGGGCTATCTCTTGGATGTCTAGGGTTCAGAAGTGTACGGCTTTGTCTACCACTGAGGCCGAGTATGTTGCAGCCACTGAGGCTTGCAAGGAGGCCATATGGTTAGGCCGTCTAGTTGCTAACCTTGGGATTGATGCTACACCTACACTGCATTCGGATTCTATGAGTGCCATTCAGTTGGCTAAGAATCCGGTCTTCCATGCGAAGACGAAACACATTGAGGTGAGGTATCACTTCATACGTGGTGTCGTGGAGGACAGGTCTGTTGACCTTGTCAAGATCTCCACTGACGAGAATCCTGCAGATTTGCTCACGAAGAGCCTCACTACTGAGCGCTTTGCCTTCCTCAGGAGGTTGATGGGCGTTGGATGAGATGTCACCTTTCCTCACCTATGTACATTTGTACTGTCTTTTCTTTTTCTTTTCTCTCTCACTAGGGCAGATTCGCCTTTAAGTGGGAGGTTGTTGGGGGTAAAGGCGCCTCCGCCGTGCCGCCCCGTGTATTACTACACTGACAGTACCCGCCACTGCACACTGCAGGTGGCGGGCGCCCGTCACGTCACTTTATTCTTTATTCTTTTAGTGACAGTTTGAATAAAGGAAGGCCCGGTCACACATTGTGACTGTTGGAGTTCCCATTTCTTGTCTCTCTCTTTCTTGCTCTTGCTCTCCCACCATAGCTCGCGTGCAAGCTTCGATCCTTCTCACCTTTCACTTTTTGCAACACCTTGTCCTACTATGAGAGGAACGACCCCATGTTCATGGCGTATCCTCGTAGGGTAGGTGTGGATTTTGTTGCCACCCTCCATGGGCGTTATGATTTTCCTATGATCTACAACTCCAATGCTGCCTCCTTCGAACATGCCCTCCTCTTCGACTCGGGAAGCCTAAATGATTCCATGATGCATTTCCTCGCGGATTTCTCTTCATGCCCCCATCCGGCCTTTGTAACTACTTGTAATTATCTTAGGTTACTTAAGTTGTTACTCAAGCAGGACTCGACCCCACAAGAACGTGGCCTACCTCCCCTCTCTTTTGATCCTAACGCCATCGATAATTGTGCCATGGTGCATCTGATAATGAGGGATAGCCTTCTCCCCTCTTTTTTCCTAGCTCTCCTAGAAGATATGAATGACACCCAATTCACTAGATGCAATCATCCTTTCCTCTCCACCACCTCGAGCAATCACCTCCTCCCAAGTCTCATTCTTATGCAAGGAGTCTATCTGCGACTGCATAGCCCTCTCCCAGGAGTGACTGTCACCCCTGCACATAGCCTCATCATAAGTGAAAGGCTCTCTTGCATCTGTAACCAAGACATAATGCATCGAGGGCTGAAATCTATCAGGTGGACGTTTGTCTCTAGTAGACTGTCTCATGGTAGGCTCTGCTGCTTGCCCGGCTGCCTGTCCAACACCCTGACCATGAGCATCTGTTGCAGCTGTAGGCTGTCCAATTGGCTGTGCGGGAGCTCTCGGCTCCTCCTGAAATATGACCCTAGGGATCTCAACAACTCTCTCAGGTTGCCGATGCATCTTGTCTTCATGGAAGACTACATCATGACTGTGGATGACTTTTCGTGCCTGCGGATCCCAGAGACAGTAACCTATCTCGCCTACATCCCCATAACCAAGGAAAATGCATTTGACACTCTTAGGATCCAGCTTACTTCTCTTGTCCCTGGGCACATGGCAAAATTCCTCACATCCAAAGACACAGAGATGCGCATAAGAGGGAGGTTTTCCAATCCATATCTCCTCTCCAACCTAAAAATCCAAACCACTAGAAGGCGATCTATTTATGACATGCACAGCTGTACTAACTGCCTCAGCCCAAAAGCTCTGTGGTAGGCCTACATGGCTAAGCATACTGCGTATATGCTCCTGGATGGTTCGATTCATTCGCTCAGCCAAACCATTCTGGGGGGGTGTAGGGGGCGGTCAACTGACGCTTAATACCCCTCTCATCACATAGTTGCTCAAAAGCACGTGAGACATACTAACCCCCATTATCTGTCCTTAGGCATTTTAGCCTATACCCAGACTGGTTCTCAACCAATGCAAGCCATCTCTGAAACACAGCCAAGACATCGGATTTTAGCTTAATGGGATAAGCCCAAACTTTTCATGAAAAATCATCTATGAAAGTAACAAAATACTTGGCACCACCCATAGATTGACAAGGCATGGGCCCACAGACATCCGAATGTACCAATGCCAAGGGCTCACTCATGCATGGCCTACCAGACTTCTTATGTGTAGACCTAGTTTACTTGCCATAAAGACAATGCTCACATGAATCAAAACATGAATAATCAAGGGGCAGTAAGTACAAAGCAGAAACCATTTTCACTCCCTTCAAAGACATATGGGCCAAACAGGCATGCCAAAGAGATACATGTGGGATAGAACCCACAGACAAAACATGATCAAGGGAAGAAGCCGATACAATCAAGGGATAGAGGCTGCCAGCCTTGGCACCTCTCGCAATCACAAGTCTGCCATGAGTGATCTTCCATGCAGAGTCTCCAAAAGATACATGATAACCTATGTCATCAAGCTGTCCAGTTGACATGAGACTACGTGTCAAAGCAGGTACATGATGTACATCTTGCATAACAAAAATTAAGTACAATGGGCATCTCTATGGTAGTTTTGACGTCAATTCCAACTACCATATTAGGAAGCAAACTATTATGATGCTAACTCCAATGAGAAGCACCCATAATTTGAGCACTTGCAGTTGTGCATCAACATGATAGAAATCTCAAATGGCTTAAAGCCCAAGAAATTTAGATCATCCAAAGCTATTTTCTTCTAGTGTTTTCTCAAGCCTTTTTGGAGACATTTGTTGACAATGCACATTTCATACACTTACAGAAATGTATGAAAAGAAATGTATGTCTCCTCCTACAATTTATAGGATGTACAAGAGATTGCACCGTTAGCAAGACCAAACTTAGCAATTTACCTTTATGGATTGTGTTGGCCATAGGAGCATCTAGGTGAGCCTATGTCTAATTGATGCTAAGATGCATACTCCTCTTCTTTCCTATTAAGTTCTTTTTAATTTAGGCTTCTTACCACTTGAATAACTCATGATTTAGGCATTCAAGGCTTCCATTTCCCTCAAATACCTTAAAACCTCTTATGGGAGTACCCCTATAGGTTGCAATAATGTCTGAAACTATTGGGGTAACCAAGGTCTCCAACAAGCATCACATCTACTTTTCACTTCTACTAACTCACTATGGGCCCTCAAAGCCTCACAAACAAAGTAACATAGCCTTGGTTTCTCTTTTTCCCAAGATGCAACACCTAGGAGGAGGCTTAATAGACATCGTTTAGTTTTGCAATCAAGGTTCAATGATTGGGATGGTTGAAGGCATCATTTACTTGACAAGAATAACATATTGGATATGGTGAAAGGGAGGGAAACTAGGTTGCACTTATGACACCTGCAATACATGTTTGTTTGCATTAATCCTTATTAATCATCTACCTGGCTAGCTTGAGGTAGCATGTGCAACCTCTTCATATATTGTTATGTACTATATTATTTTGATACGTTAATTAGTCCTGGTATCTCTTGGTTCCAACTTCATGGACAACCCTATATACTTTGTACTTCCTACCTTATACTACTTGGGATTCAGAAAGCAAGTACCCCTTTTCAACTTGTTCCTTCTTACAATTTACAAGTAATCATTTTACTATTTTTATTTTTCTATAACACACACACACACACACGGCCCATTGATAAAGTTGAAATTTCAAGTCTGGTAGGTTTGGGATATGGTATAGGCTCAAGAGATTCTTTGTTGATTTGATATATCCCTTAGGTACAAGTAAAATTAATAATATAAATATAGATATACAAGTCAAACCTTTCTTGCTTGTGTCACATAGGCTTAGGGGTATTTTTCCTTGCTTTGGGGTCCCTGAACCATGCATTGAATCAAATATTTAAACATTATAGGGTAAAGATATAGAGTCCTTGTTGTCAGTATAATATATCTGTCATGGTTGTCATCGATACAGTCCTTGGCAATTATCATGCCAACATGGCATGCTCCTCATATCCCTCATTATGTTGAAATTATGGAAAAATTAACAAATAGTAGCAAATACCACTATGTTTGAGGGGTACAAGGAGTTGTGAAGGTTGTGTGACACTGCCAAATGTGGTCCAACTCTAAATATGGAGGCAAACAATGCAACACATATGCAAGGGTATTTAGGAGGTAAGTATAGGTAGGAAACTACCATCCCTTAGTTGCATTTTTCTTGTTTGAGGCTTGTAAGGAGGTCTATGTAGTTAATGTATTGGAGCATGCATGTACCTTGTTGCAAAATCATAGTTTAATTGCATCATCATTGACACTACAATCCTTGACCTTTGAGTTAGTCCATGCATGTTGCCAAGTTGGACACATTTGCTCCATTTCTTGAGTGAGTACATTCTCATGTAGCTAAAAGTATTAATAGAACAACAACAAGTTGGATACATTTGCTTCATTTCTTGAGTGACTACATTCTCATGTAGCTAGAAGTATTAGTAGAGAAATAACAATATTATTTGTAGTATATTTCATAATCCTCCCCTTCTCTCTCTCTCTCTCTCTCTCTCTCTCTCTCTCTCTCTCTCTCTCTCTCTCTCTCTCTCTCTCTCTCTCTCTCTCTCACTCACTCTCTCTCTCTCTCTCTCTCTCTCTCTCTCTCTCTCAATTAGAGGGTGGGAGATTTCTCGAGAGGAGGGTAGCAATGGTGGGAGGAACTAGGGGGAGAAAGTGATGGCTAGGGGGGAGATTGCTGTAGAGATAAAGAGGGAAAAATGTTAGGGTATAGCCCCAACCAAGAAGAGCCATTTATAACACACTTTCTAAAAATAGAACTCACTTGAAAGTCCTATCCACATGATGTGGCATGCATTAATGGTGGACCATTGCAAGTTAGATATATTCAACATAACCTATGGTTTGATCTTTTTTTACTTTTGTACATCCATAAAATTAAATAACCTTAGATGTCTTAATACTATTGGTCAATTATATGTTTACTTTTAAGAATAATTTAAAATTAACTAATAAAATGAAACTATGTAAGATTTTCTTAATATGTATGAGAGAGAGAGAGAGAGAGAGAGAGAGAGAGAGAGAGAGAGATCTACACATGCTCATATCTAGCCATAAACTCATTAGTGCATATATAGCCTTGTATTTACACTCATGTTAACTTACCCATGTTAGTTTCTCAACCCTGAAGTTGAGAGTTTGAGAGGATCAAGGAGAGTGGGATAGCATGGGAGTATGAGAGGGATGGCCAGCCATTTATGGCATTAGTGTGAGTAGTCATTACTATGGATATCATGTGGACACCTTCAATCTAGTCACATGCATGTCTCTAGCATTGGAAGCACCGATGGAATGTGTAGGAGGAGGAGGAGGCAAACAATAGGTTTCAAGTTGATTGTTTTGAAAAAATGGATCACCTTCAAGCTATCAAAGAGTCTCAAGATATGGAAGAAGTTAATAAGCTCATGTTTGATGATTTAGACAATTCAATGAGATGCAAAGAGTTACTAGTATTAACATAGATAGTCAAGTCTTCAAAGCTCTGAGACATATGCTAGTAAAATAGGATTTTATCCAATTATTTGATGCAACCTATCAATCCAATGCAACCCTCATTTAATGTACATTTATTGTAGTAAAGGTTTTTATATGGTTCTTTTTGGTTCTAGAATGGGCCAAGATTAGATTTTGGGATCAATAATTGATTTCATGAATAATCTTGTACATGCACTACCTTGGGTGCTCTTCTTTTTCTTTGGATGGGTTTTTGCAACAATATAGATTGTGTTTGCTCATCTACATGTGTGGATGGATGGGAAGGTTGCTAATCATGCCGAGGCACTAGGCAAGGTCCCTTGTGTTCCCTCTATTGTAACCAACATGGTTCACTCAAGGCAAAGCAAAAGACATGCATCCTTTGGAACCACCCAAATAAACCTTCTAAATTTCTTGAGGTCTTTGATTTGCATGATTGGAATTCTATATTGCATTTTGATTCTTGCCCTTCCCAAATTATTGCTACTTCTATAAAGAAAAAGGGCATCTTTCATGTGTATGTCCGTAGAAATTAGCTCAGAAGCTTAAAGTGGGAAAAAAGTGAAAAGTTGTAACCTAAGAAGAATGAGATGCCTATAGAATAGGTTGTTCCTAGGCTTCTCAAGCTATCAACAATTCCACATAATAAAAGGAAGTAAAGGGAAATATCTCCTTAATAAGGTTAAGGCTCCATCATAGAATGACAAGAGATTGAAGACAACTTCTTGGAATGTCAAAGGATTGGGTGGGGGAGCTAGAAAAGAATTGTTCTTTAGCATCATTCATAGACATAAGCATGATATTGTGGCTCTACAAGAAGTGAAGTTAGATGAGAGAGACATTTAGAAGATATTGCTAGTTGGCCATTCATTACTTTTGCATACATGTTGGAGAGGAAAATGTGGCACATTAGTGCTATTCAATGATATACTCAAGACTAGCTTGGACTAAAAGATGGATAATTGTTTGTGTGTCACCATGCATACATAGTTTGGAGGTGAACAGTTGATAATGGTCTCTATTTATGCATCCAAATTGATGGCTCTAATGAGGCTCTAATGTGCTTTCTAATTTGCATTATACGGACATTGTAGCATGTAGTGAGTAGGTTACTTAAATCAGGTGTATCAAAAGCATGATGCATGGTGGATAAATGAGGGATGTAGGATTAGGAAGCTACATGGCATCACATCTTTGAATCGCATGCCTCTATTGTGTACCCTAGGGCTAGTTCTATCAAGCCAAATAAGAGCCAACCATGAGCAGTGGACCATTGCCATCTCACCTCAAACACATTATCTTTGTCTCATGGTTGATTCCTGTTGGGGGTAAAGGCACCTCTGCCTAGCCGCCCGTGTATTACTACACTGACAGTCACCACCACTGTACATTACAAGTGGTGGGCGCCCATCACTCTCACTTTATTATTTATTCTTTTAGTGACAATTTGAATAAAGGAAGGCCCGGTCACACATTGTGACTGTTGGAGTTCCCATTTCTTGCCTCTCTCTTTCTTGCTCTTGCTCTCCCGCCATAGCTCTTGCGTGCAAGCTTCGATCCTTCTCACCTTTCAATTGGTATTGGAGCAAGCTTCCCGACTCTTGAGCTTGGTTCATGGCATTCTCAGCTTCCCATAGACTCCCCACTCGCATTGGGTCTCCTTCCCTGCAGCCATATCCGACTCCTTCGAGCTCCCGTCACTCCCTGGCTTCTCGAGCACCTTCCCGGCCCCTTTGGGCACCCTCAAGGCATTCACACAGAGGTATTGCTTCACTCTTTATAGGGTTTACCTTAGTTTTCAGCCCTCTTGAAATAGGGCAGCCATTACACTCCCAGCTCTCATTTCATATGTGGGCTGCTCTCCCCTTGTTGGAGCTTGTTTGAGGCCTTCCTTGGCTTTAACCAGACCCCTCCGAAGCTTGGCCACCATTTTTTGCAGCCCCAGGACCAACATTTATAGTTGGTGGAATCACGCAGCCCTCCCATATGTGTCTTCAGCATTGACAGTCACAACAACATCTCTCCCCCTCCATTGGCACTTGGGAAGGCTCCATTTTGGGCATATGAACATGCTTTGATGCTTGGTTTTGATGGTTGATGTGTTGGCATAGCATTTGGACTGATTTAACACTATTTTGGGACTGTCATAACAGCCCACAGGCAGTTTATGAAAGTGTTACACTGAAATTTGATGCTACATCTTGTTTGGCATTGTCATTTGATGCCCGGTTGGTTTGGATGGCATCTGCATCCCTGTATGCAGAGCTCTGCGTGCGATGCTCAGTTTTTTTTGTACCACCTCCAGTGACTCCTTTTTCTCTGGGCGGGTCGTGTCCATTAGTTTGTTAATGAAGGCCTTTTACTGGGCACTGAAGGCTGTCTGGGCGGCTTCTGACTTACTCTCTACGAGGATTTTTTCTTTCTCCACCAAAGCGAGGCACCATGCTAGTGTCTTCACCCTTTTTTCATTCTGCACTGCCCATTCCTCTACTCTCTTGTTCATTTCTTCCATGCTTTCTCTCTGCTTCTGTACCAGGGTTACGATCCTTTGCTCTTGGTCTTTCGGTTTCCTACTCATGTTCTCTTGCTCTTTCTTTCCCAAGTGTAGCTGATCGGTCATAGACTCGATCTCCTTTTGTTACTGCTCCCTCTCGTGCTTTCTCTCCTCTTCTTTGGCATTCAATTCCTCCATCATTTTCTCAATGTTGGCAGTTTTCGTCTCCAATTCCCCATGTTGCATCAGGAGGAGCTTATACTCTCTTTGCATCTACACCAATTCCTGATTCTCATCCTGCTCGTAGCTCTTCTCCATGTCCTCCTTGGCCTTTAATTCCCGTTTGAGATCAAAGATCTCTCGTTGTTGCATAGCTATTGTGCGGGTCTTTTCGAGCTAGAAAGCAACTACCGACTCCTTTTCCGCCACCAACTCAGCCCACAGTCATCTTCTTTTCCTCCTTAGCCTTCTCTAGTTGGGAGAGCAACTCGGTGACGTACTCATCGTAATTGACTGGTGCCGTCACTGTTGTGTGGATTGGAGTGGTCGAGGTCTCCACCTTCTAACGTTTCTGGTCCTGTCTCGACTCAGCATCTGCGGCTGGTCTCTTTTGCCTCGTGGCCGTGGTCTCCGTGCTCTTTCCCTGGGCCATTTCTTTATTGATAAAATACTGCATCCATGCCACAAAGTTGGAGACCTCTATGCTGGTGGGGATGCTAGGGGTGAGAGTGGTTGATTCGGTGGGATGCACCATGAGGGTAGGGATAGGTTGGATAAGGGCCTTGCCTTTGCCTACAAGGACAGCGGGCGGGGTGATTTCTCGTACCTGCGTGCTGGAACCAGGCCCTCCTTCCCTCAGCGGGCTCCAAGCTCCCAGATCATTGGCCCTGCTCTATTGCTCGATGGACCGGCATGTGGCTTCGGCCAAGTCCTCCTCCTCCTTCCTTCTCAGTTCCTCTTCTTCCTCAGCAGCTCTTCTTTGCCTTTCTTCTTCAGTTTTCCTATACTCTTTCTCCAATTTCTCTTTTTCTTCATGTTCTTTCCTTTTCCTCTTCTCGGCCTCCTGTTTCAAAACCTTTTTAGCCTTGTTGACTTCTTCCTTTGCTTTTTCTTCTTCCTGTTTCTTCTTCTTCTCCCTCTCCTTGGCCTCCTTGAGGGATTCTCTTTTGGCCTTCTCCAAATCCTCTTTCTCCTTCTTGCAGCCTTCATCTTGCTTATTTTTCTTTTGTGCCGTTTTCTTCTTGGGTTTCTTGGCCTGCTTTTTTCTCGATTGTTCTTCTTGTTCCTACCCTTCCTTATCACTCTCAGTCCTGTCATTGGACCTCTCTTGGTCCTGGTGAGGGGGTGACCTGTCAGGCGTTTCTCCTTCTCCTTCTTTTGCATCTTGTGTCTCCTTTACTGCCTCCTGGATTAGTGCAATCAAAATGCTTCCATAGGCAATAAACAAGGCCTTGGATGAGGCTTTCTTTCTTTCCGTGGCCTTGGAAGCTGGGGACTCCCCTCCTGCTGGTGTACTTCCTAAAGCTAGTGCTTTAGCCGTCTGGTCAATGGTTTTGCGTACATATCCGTTCCAGTCGACTTCATGCAAGGTGTGAGCTGCTACATTCTCTAGCACAGGCACACTGATTCAATGCATTAAGGCATTGTAGGGCTGGCTGGAGAAGAGCGCATGCACTAGCTTCACTTGTAGTCTGGCTTCCGCATCAGGAATGTCCTGGATGCTGATGCCATCATTAGTTAGCACATCCTCCTTTTTCATTTTCAGCATGGCATACACATCCCTCTTCTGCTTCTTGTCTATCTTCAGCTCCAGTCCCAACACCTTCTCCACCAAGGTTGAGTTTTAGTGAACCTATACTTGTTTAGCATATTCTCCCCTTCCTACCGTGATGGTGCCACACTCATTGTCAGGGTCGTATGTCCTGAGAAACTCCACACACTTCGTGTGGTCACGCTCTTGCGCAAATTTCTCAAGGTACTTGGTGAGGTTGCATTGCTCGATGACTCTCTTGGCCACTTTCTCCTGGGCCATCACACCCTCTACATTATGAATGGTTCGGAACTTGAGCTGGTTGTAGGCGCAGCTTTCAAGAGTGATGCAATATTGCGTTATTTTCTCCTCCATGAACGGAAGTCAGTGGGCGCAGTCTTGCAACGACATCTTTTGTTCTTGTCATAATCCCAAGTTTCCATTAGTGCTTTCAAATTAATAATTCGCTAGAAAAGTCATAATTAAAAATAAAGACTCTATATGTTTATTGAATGAAAACATAAAAATCCAATTCAATGTAGATTCTTCCCTTCAGGCTTTAACTTTTTGCCCTTTATTTCAAAGTTCTCGTGCCATTTTTCCTACCTCGCTCATTGTTTATGTGTTTATGCATTTTGGCCTCACCCCCCTCTCCTTCTAGCTCGAGAAGAATCCTTCCTAGGATTGAAGGTTGGGAGGTCAGGGGCATTGTGCAATGGGTCTAGGAGTTATCGGCGTAGGAACCAAGTGTAGAATTCGGGGTTGTGTTCTAACTGAGCTTTGTGGTCTAGATCAAAAGGTCGAGTGCCCACGTGTGTGATGTAAGTGGGAACATCTGTTATAAAGTCACCGAAAGCAACGCGGCTAGCAATATGTAGCTCTTCCTCAATCAATAGGAGATCGAGATAAGGGTGTCCTTTGATGTGCTCTTCCAGGGGTTGGCCAGTGGTTAACACTCTATACGAGGTTGGTGCGACGTAAGTGGGGTCATCCTCTGCTGTTTTGATTGCGCAGTGTTGCTCAGTGTTTGTCATGACTTGGTACCCTTCAGCTTCCCATTGCAACCTAAGAGCATACCAGTGCCCTTGGCCGTGTGGGCTTTAGGGATCCATATCCAGGCATTCCCCTCATAGTAGCCTTATGGGTGCAAGAGGACTTTAGGGACCCACCTTTGCTTGATCATGCACCAATTTCTGTGATGCCTTGGTTTTCTAGGTTTAGAGCTTCAGGTCTTATGAGGATGTGTGCGTCAACTCCTAGGCGGCGGTTGCGGTTATTTAGGCTTCCATTGAAACCTAGGTTGTTGGGCCTTAGCTTTTGCTGCCATGAGCAACAGTTCTTGAGAGTTGGTGGGTGGTGGCCGAGCACTACCCCCTCCTTAGATTTGGCTGCTAAAATTTCTACTAATGGCCTTACGGACTATGGTGAGATCGCATAGCCCTTGCTGAAAGCTGTAACAATGCGAACGTTGTCTATGGCGAGGTGGATGCGCTGCAACTCATAATCAACGTTGCAACGGGTTTGCTTTTTGAAGGTTTGCCCTAGCAGCAACTCCGTGCCTGCGTCTTTGGCATCTGGCAACACGTAGAAGATCATTGGTACAGTCTCAGACTCGATAGAAATGGCGGCCTTGCACTTGTCGAGAAGTGCGTATGAGCGACCCCCATATGGGCTTAATTTGGCGTTAGTGGATTGTAGTGGTGGTTTGACAAGTTGGGTCCAATGATTGTGAGTCAAGAAATTGAAGTCTGCTTCCTCGTCGATCAAGGCATTGAAGACACATGTTCGCTTGGCAGTGACCGTGATGTGCAGGTATGCGGGCTCTACGGCTTCATCATCCTCATCATCGATTTTGGTGATGGTGGCTACTCATACTTTGACAGGCGGTTCCAACATTGGTGGCTCATGCAAAGGATGAGTGGGAGGATAGTACTTCTTGACACGACTGCCATTGAAGAAGCCTATTCCCTCACCGTCTAGAGTCTCAAGCTCGATGTTGCCCGTTCGGCTGATTGCACGGACTTTGAAAGGTCCAAGACCCCTAAACTTCATTTTTTGCTTATGCCCCTTAACTGAGTATAGGAGCACTAAGTCGCCCTGTTCGAAGTCGCGTTGCTTGACGTGCTTGTCAAACCAGCTCTTTCGTCGTGCCTTCTCACATATGAGTGCATGAGTGGCTAGAAGACGAGTCTTCGAGAGGCGTTTGAGTTCAACTAAGCATTGCTCCATGCCTCCTTTCCTTCCCATTGCTCCTAAAGTGCAATTCGTAGGCTAGGCATGAAGAATTCTATAGGGATAATTGCTTTGGTTTCGTAGGTCAACCTAAAGGGGGTCTAGCCCGACAACTGTTTTATAAGCTATGCGGTAAGCCCACAAGGCTGCCATCAACTTGTTATCCCAGTCGCTGTGTGAGGCAGAACTACCTTGGTTGTTAGGACGTTGACAAGAATCTTATTCGCGGATTCTGTCTGACCGTTTTCTTAAGGGTAGTACGGAGAGGATTTCTGATGGATAATTAGGAAGGTGGATAGGAGATGGGCTATCACTTCATTGATGAAGTGTGTGCCCTAGTCACTAACTAGTTCGATGGGGCAGCCGTCTTGATAAAGTGTGTGCCCTGGTCACTAACTAGTTCAATGTAGTGTTGTTTTCCCTTCCGTACAACCATGGAGAAGTCAAACTCAAAAAGCAGAAGAAGCCACCGAGCTATGTGCCCTATAGCACAAGGTTTATTCACTAGATATAGCAAGGCTTGATGGTCCACAAAAAAGGTAAAGGGTGTAGCCAATAAATAATGCCGGAACTTCTTCACAGCAAACACCATGGCCAAGCCCTCTCTTTCTGTCGTTGAGTAGTTCATTTCTGTCTCAGTGAGTTGTCTGCTAGCAAAGCTCACTGGATAGTCTAGGTTGTGCTCACCAGGTTGGCACAACACTGCCCCCACAGCAAATTTAAAAGCATCGATATGCATGTGGAAGGTAATGGTCTAATCTGGGGCTCATAGAATTGGTGGTGTGGTTAGAGCCTTCTTCAACTCTTCATATGCTTGTTGGCATGCTTAAGTCCATTCAAAGACAATCAGCAGCTTGTATAAAGGTCTAGCTATCAATGCGTAATTTAGCACAAACCGCCGATAGTATCCTGTATGGCCTAAGAAGCTTTGGACTCCCTTATAGTTGATTGGGGGTGGAAGGTCGACAATAACCCTGACTTTCGAGAAGTCAGTGGCAATGCAGTTCTTCGACACCACGTGGCCTAGGATTCATCTATGCTTCACCCAAAACTGGCATTTCAAGGGGTTCAAGGAGAGATGATATAGGTGACATCGCTCAAAGACTGCTTGGAGTTTGTCTAAGTGTTCCATCGAGGTCGAGAGAACACAGAGGTCATCGACAAAGACTTCCAACTCTTTGTGAAGCATGTCTTTAAATATGGTGCACATGAGGCGTTGGAAGGTGGTAGGGGCATTAGTCAACCCGAACGGCATGACTATGTAAGCAAAGACGCCCCACTCGGTGGCGAAGGCAATCTTATGCCTGTCGGCAGGATGCACTTGCACCTAATTGTATACTGAGAAGCCATGCAAAAAATTGTAGGCCTCCTTGCCCGCCACTCTTTCAAGCATGTGCTCGGTGTATGGCAATGGATAATTGTTCCTTTTAGTAGCAGTGTTCACCTTCTTGTAATTGACACACACTCTAATTTTTCCATTTTTCTTCATCGCGATGACTATGGGTGATACCCAGTCCGTGTGCTCAATTTCATAAATGAATCCTGCTCTCATCAGCTTATCAATCTCTTCCTTGATAGCATGAGCGTGCTTTGGATTCATTGGGTACGGTGGCTGCTTCACAGGCATTGTGTCTAGTGTCATGGGTATATTATGAGTCACTACACTCGAATCTACCCCTTCAAGATCTTCCAAGGACCAAGCGAATACGTCTACGTACTCTCACAAGAGAGCGACAAGACTCGTTTCTTCTTCCTTAGTCAAGTCATTGGCAATGAAGGCTGGTTGGGGTGTTTCCCCTTCCTGGGCTAGGTTCACTTCCTTGATCTTGGCTGGTTCATCAATTGGTTCGCTCGTTTGCCCTTGCCGTTTGGCACCCAACAAGATCACTACCCTATCTCCTTTTTGAATTTCGTAAATCTGTTAGGGAGGTCCCGCGGTTTTTGGTGTTTGTCTGTTCATGTGTCCCTAGGTTGTTTTGCCCTTTCCTGCTTCAATCGTTTGCGCTTCAGGTGGACGGGTAGGTTCCCGTTGGTGCGTTGGGTCTTGGGTGGCCTAGGTATTTCTTGGTCGCTATCTGCGAACTTACCTCCGACTTAGAGTCGAACTCGCCGTCTCCACTAGAAGAGGTGGTCTCCCCTAGTGGTCGCAGTTCAGATGGTAATTTTGTCCTAAGCACTAGTGTCGCTCCCGATTGGGCTAGGCCTGCTTGCTCAAGATCTATGGCTCCTACGTGTTCTAACCAAGCGCGATCACAATCCATGCACATAACCCCTTGCTCTATCCTAAAGACACTCCTTTTCTGTGGCTTGGAGTCTGCCCATATTTGTTCTATTTCATGTCCCTTAGTGTCGTATTCTATGGTGTCTATCTCACTCTCACTTTCGTCACTGAAGGATTGGTAGTCTTCATACTCGTTATTAGAGTCCTTTGCGTCAGACTGCTTGTCGTCTCTAGGGCTTGGTATATCTCTTATCGTTGATCAAGGACTAGGGCCCAATTGTATGTAAGGTTTAAGTCATGCACCCTGGTCCATTGCCACTTGGATTTGCCTAAGAGATCCTGGAGTGGTTTGAAGTTTACTGCTGGGTTGTCAGCTAGTTTATCCGTTAAGTATTCCAAAATCTCCTGGAGTTCCCTTTTGTTTTTTGGCACCTGGAAGGTGACGGGCTTAGGTCTCCCACGAAGGGTTCCTGCCATCATGCAAACTAGTATAGAGAGGGCGTGACGTCAGACCTGCCCTCATCTTGATGGCTTGCTTATATGCCTCATGATCCGAGAATGGTAGGTCGATTGTAGCAAGGACATGCATCCAATCCCGCTCATCCTTTGGGCATGGGATATACTTGGTAAAGGGCCCATAAGATTTCTTGACTTGAGCGTCACCCTTGAGCATCGCAGAGATGGCATCCAAGTCGACTGGTGAGGTCTTCCAAGTGTCCATCTCTATCCTCACAGCTTCCGTTCTATTGCCTAGGAAGATCAAGCCATTACTCCAATCTTCGATAACTCTGGCATTGCGCATCCAGGGTCAGCCTAACAGGATATCGTAGTCCACCCCCTTCATGACTATAAAGTCGGCAGAGAACTAGACACCTGTGATTTTCACTGGCCACTTTTTATATACCCCAAATGGCTTCACTCTCATGCCATTTGCTAATGTGACATTAAAATGAGCGATCTTGACAGGTGGGTTTTCCCAAGTCTGAAGTACTGCGTGACTCAACACACTAACCCTGGCTCCCATATCCACGATCTCCCTTCTCATTGTGTCGCCTAAGGCTAGGACCAATAATACTGAATGCATCTCGGTGCCTTCCGAGAAAGGCATTAACATGCAAGGATTTTGGCACAGAGTGCAGCGTTAAACTCGGTATTTGTGTTTCTACATCATGATTATGCAGATCAACAGCTTGTTCTCGTGAATCCTCAACCACTGCTTGAGGTCTTGCCATAGGGTGGGTTGGTACTTGTCGAGTTGCTTTGTGACTATTGGGATTTTAGACTGGCTCTTAGAGCCTTGGGTTGCTCCTAATCCTACCAGCAGTGATGTTGCCAATGTTGCAGCACTTTGCTCCACTGCGGTGTTGTCTAGCAGTCGCTTCATAAGAAGCTCGCTCAGCGTTAAGTCTTCTTCTAGGGCCCTCTCGTGATCCGTTCGGTTTCTACTGGCTAAGTTCAGTACCCACTGCACCTCACGCAACTCCTTACTTTGCCTTTGGCTCCTGGCCTACTGGTCTCCATTATATTCAACTATGCTTTGCAATGCCTTGTGGGCTAGCTTTCCTCATTAGACCTATTGGTCTCTATTGTATTCAACTATGCTTTACAATGCCTCTGTGAAGATGCCTAAGTCGAGTTCCTCATTAGACCTGCGGTCTGAGCTTTCTTCTGCCATAGTCAAGTTCTTGTGCTCCACCAAGCTATTGATCAGGTTGAGTAGGTTTATCAAATCCACTTTGTTGGCACCGCTTTCTTGGTCCTACTTCGCGTGCTGATGGTTTGTCTACGTCTTTGGGTTCTCTCCTAGTGGTGGGTTCCTTGAGTGGTTTATTTGAGTGAGTTCCTTGACTTATTAAATACAATCCTCAATTTGTCTCCACTCAGTGCGTGTGTTCTTTCTAGTGCACTTGTGATCAATCAAGCTTTCAGTTTTCCTTAAGTGCACTTCAAGTGCAGAAATTCAAGGTAAGTGCGGCAAACAATCTCTAAGTGTCTTACACACCCTTGCTTCATTTTGGGCCTGATAGGCTTTGTCGATCAATTATCTGACCGTCTTGATGGGGTTTAGGGTTTTTTTGTCACATTGCCTTGCTCGTTTTTGGGTCCAATCAGGGTTTTATGGCTCAGTGGATTGCCTCTAGGTCTCTAGGTCTCTAGGTCTTGCAACAGCCCACTCAAGCTGCTAAGCGGACGCGCCTTACGATTTTGTCTATTCCCCGCGCCAGAATCAAGTTCTGAGCGTCAGGAGGGCTTGCGATAGTTTACGCTGCTGAGCTCTAGTCAGGTCAAGTCAAATTTATGAAAAGTTGAGACAAATTCACACTTGGCCCAACTGGTCCGAATTGCAGGGGTCGAGTGGGTGACTCGGACAGGCCGAATCACACTGGTCTGAGGATCGAACTTTTCACGGGCCGAGGGCTGAGTGCCGTCACTCGAACGGGCCGAGTAGACTATGGGTCGAGAACGGATTAGGGTTTCCGAGTCAAGCTGGCCGAATGGCAGGGATCGAGGGCCGAGTCTAGGACTCAGCCCAACAACGGCTGCTGGGACAAGCTGAACGCGGGCGCGACGAATGCCGTGCAACGACGATTTCGATCAAATCTCACGATTTAGGCAATTACTCCAAGCACAAACTTCTAGATCCTAACTAAGGTGCCAAGGGAGGTGATTGGTATACCTGAGGTGAGCGGTAGGCTCTCCGATGACAAGATCGAATCGAATCTTTGTGGGGACTCTCTCTCTCTCTCTCTCTCTCTCTCTCTCTCTCTCTCTCTCTCTCTCTCTCTCACTGCAATGGTTGCAAATGAGCTCTCCCTTGGCCTCTTGGCTCTTAAACCCCCTCCCGGGTAAGGTTTTGATGCTCCCAATCACTCATTTGCCGACATTAAGCATTCCAAGCAAGCTTTTTGCCATTTTTTGCATGATTTATGCCATGTTTTGCAATGGTAAACCCTACCCTTTCCCGATTCGATTTCCTAATTCTATCCTATGCCAAATGCAACAAGAATCAAAAGCAACAAGCTGATGTGATTTCTCCATGTTTTCCAATCATCAAACAAACAAACCAACCCAAAATACTTACTTGTATTGAAGATCAAAACACCCAAACTTCCTACCTACCTCAAGCTCCGTTTCGAGGACGAATCCCTTACTTCGATGCTCAATATGAGGCATGCAAGTGCTCAAGCTTGAATCCGTTGGTCCCGACAACGGAACCAAAACGTGGGAGCTTTTGCTTAACCACCAAGACCCATGGACCGCTTATTGTTTCAAGCGTTCCAAGCGACCTCTAATGGCTATCTCTCACCTAGCCGATGCGCCGTTGATCCTACGAGTGTAGTGAGCTTACCTTGATGCCGATATAAGTTGCCTTCTCTCTCGCACACACTAGTAGCTCCACGATCCTAGATGCTAGCTCAAGCTTCCTCAAGCCTCCTCCATCTCCAAGCTCCATCCACCATAGCCGCGCATGCAAGAGAAGAGAAGAGAATAGAATAGAAGAAGAAAAGAGGAGATGGTGAAGAGCTTCACCCTCTTGATGCCTCACTCCCACACACTCACTCTATCACACTCTCACACTCCCTCTCTCAAGAGCACACACAAGCAAGGAGAAGAGAAGAAGAGGAGAAGAGTGTGCTCTTGTTAACCACACACCAAAGAATGAGCTTCCATTCACTTTTTGAACTTTATATACAAAACCCTAAATTCCCAAGGGCACCCATCCCTTTCTTTTACATGACCGGCCATTATGGCAAGGTCCTTTCTCTATTTCCCTCTTCTAGTCTTATGCCTCTAGCCTACACCCATCTAATACTTTACAATTGGCACAGGAGAGAGCCTGGCGCTCTTTTACATAAGCTTTTGGAGTTTTTTGAGGCGCCTTTCATTTAAAATTATGCTTTTGGCCCTAGCTTAGCTTTAGAGGCCGCCTGCGTGTCTTTCCTCTTTTTCCATCCTCTTCCTGCTTTTTCATTCATTCTTTCATCTTCTTGACTTGGGGTTAACAATATATTATATTATCTTTTCCATTCATATATGATATCTCAAGGTCATAACTTGGAAGAGTGGCCAAGCGCCAATCACCACCTTTCCTTGGGAGATAAGTTGGGTTGTGCAAGAAAATACTTCAATAGTCTATGGCCACTTTTGACCTTGAAATGATTGCTATAGATATAATGGTATCATTTCTTAATGGCATAAGGGATAGCAAGCATTTCTCGATCATATATATGGAGCTATTTCTCTTTGGCATCAAGCTTTCTACTCTTAGTAGACAATCACCCCATGATCCTAATACAAAACAGTCCTGATGCCATTGGCATTCGAAGGTGTAGTATATCCTTTGAAATTTTTCTTTAGAAGAATCATGACATACCAAAATAGGTACTGAAATAAGAGGTGATTTTAGCTCATTGAAACTCTTTGTGATTATAGCATCTCTAAAGAAGGCCTCACGCTTTAATTTATCAATAAAAGGAGTAGATACATGAACATAATTCTTGATAAAGTACCCATCAAATGAAGGGAATCCAAGGAAACCTCACAATGAGGTAGAATTAGTAGGAGTAGCCCAATCTTTAACACATTGGACCTTCTTTGGATCCACAATGATTCCCTTTTCTCGAACTATATAACCCAAGTATTCTACCTCATTGGCCATGAAAGTAAACTTACTCTCTTTTGCAAAGACTCTATGCTTCCTTAAGGTATCAAAGATGTCTCTTACATGTTGTAGATGGTCTTCTTTATTCTTACGATATTTGAGTATTTTATCAAAGAAAACAAGGATTTCTTTAAACAAAAATGACCTGCAATATCTTATTCATCAATGCTTGGAAGGTAGCCGATGCATTTGAAAGTCCAAAAGGCATAACCAAGAAGTGATAAAAAACTCTTTTAGGCCTAAACATTATTTTGTATTTATCCAGTTCCTCGTCTATATTTGATGATATCCAAATTATAAGTCAATAATCCTTGTGAGAACTTTAACATCCTTCAACTCATCCACAAAGCCATCAATGTATGGAATAGGATACATATTCTTGATTGTACTTTTGGTAAGTCTCTATAATCAATCTACATTTGGAAAGAACCATCCTTCTTCTTCACAAGTAGCATGGGGCAAGAAAAAGGAGATTGATTTGGTTGTATAATACCCATTTCCTACAACTCTACTTCTTCCCTCTCACAGTTGGATAATCTATTGGGTGGATTGTGGAAGGTTTAGTCTTGGGAGCCAAGTCAATCAAATGATCCGCTTCTCTCTTTGGAGGTAAAGAATTAGGTGGCTAAAATATATCATTGTATTCTTCCAAGAGCTCGTAGAAGTAAGGATCCATCTCTTTTGAAGAAGAGGGCCATTGATTTTCATCAACTTTAGAAAGAAAAAGACTAGGGAATATACAAGATATAGCGTTCATTTAGCTCTTAATGGCTAATTAACTCCACTTGATTCTTTTCAATGTTGTTTAGAGTGACTTGCTATCCATCCCACATAAACTACATTTGTATATGCTCAAGGTCCATAGAAAACTTTTCAAGTCTTTTCAACCAATCACAACCAAGAACAATATCGATAGGACTTATCTCAAGTGCTTGAGATAAAGTGTAGTGGTATAAGATAGCGATAAAACAAAGGTGGTGTATAGGCATACTTTTTTGTTGATTTCATGTTTGCCACTTGCCACTTACACTCTCAAAGAAAAGTTCATCTCTTGAGGATACAACTTCAATCCAACAAGAGATTTGGAGTTGACAAAACTGTGTATGTTGCCCACATTGATAAGAATGTCGATAGATCTTTTGAGCCTTGTTGTGTTCTACCCTTTAGAGCCAATCTATGCATCATGGAAAATAAACCATTTCATTGATTCAATGAATAATCTAAATAGAAACCACTCAGATCAAATGAAAATCCATCTATAGAGTCACAATACTCATCACAACTATCATCTCTAAGATCATGTGGCTCGTCACCAAGTGGTTCTTGCTTCAACTTGAAGTAAATTCCCTTCATTTGGCTCTTCATGTGAATCCTCCACAATGATCATTTTTATCTTAGCATTCTTTTCTTTGCACTTGTCCTTATAATTTTCTCACTAAATTTGAAATATAATCCTTTAGAATACATGTCCCTTAACTTATCACTAGATAGATGCTTGCTTTGAGAATTGTTGGATGAAAGCTTTGCCCATAAAATTAGTCCATTCAAAGCCACTCTTTCCTTTAGCATTAGGTAAAGTAACATTTATATCCTATTTTGATGCATGAGAAATAGGAAAAATAGATATCTTTCTAAATGTATTAGAAGGCATTCTCTCTTGCTTATACCCATCCCTTTGCTGGCTAAAATAATTTCATGTTTTAGAGGACTAAATTGATTGAGAAACACCCCTATTTTGGGTTGAAAGTTTATCAGTTCCCTCTTGTATTTTTGGCTTTATCTCGTAGTCAATTGGATGGCCTTATGAATGGTAGCATGCTCTATAGTTCCTATCTTTGATGAGATAGAAGCTATCGATGGTAGCATGCTCCATAGCTCCTATCTTTCATGAGAGTGTAGAATCAAGCCCAAAAATATATTTATTGAGTTTGGTTGAGTCTAAAATACCCTCATCATACATAGATAGATTTAGAAAAAAATTTGAATGGTCTCTTATGGTGGAACCTCTTTGTTATAGACCATACCACTTGCGTTCCAACTTTTTCTTCTCCATGGGAGATACAGATACTTCAATCAATAGCAGTCTTGATTGCATTCCAACTTGGAAATAGATTATCAATTTTTTCCATGTACCTCCATATGTGTATGTGTACCCTTCCAAATGTAAGATTGTATCATTTCTTGGGTAGAGGATAAATGTATTTCCAATTTCTTGATCCACTCCTCTAGACCAATAGGTGAAGGGTTATCTCATTTGAAGTTGGTAATGACAATCTCATCTTTTATACACTATCATAGTAAGATTGTTTTCCACCATACTGAGGCTATCGATATGAGTGTTACCTATGAAAATTATTGCCATAAGAGTGCTATCCATAGGAATGTTATGCAAAAGAAGGCTACTCATAAGAATGATGACCATAAAAAGACTTATCTTCTTGTCTTCCATCTCTATCTCTATCATGAAATGCACAGTGACCTTATTAATTTTCTTTGTCATGTTGAAATCTTCCATGGTCCTCATCATGAACAAGATAATTAGGAGTCTCTCCACTATGGGTTATTAGTAGGTTGAGAATAAAATGCCTTGTAGAATGGATCGCATAGAGACTCTTCTTCTTTAAGGTGAGAAACTTCATGGTGCTCTTGATTTTTTGGGAAAAATTGTAGTCTTCCCCTCACAATATACTTCAAATGTAACGGTATATGACTCTGTGTGTGTGTGTGTGTGTGTGTGTGTGTGTGTGTGTGTGTGTGTGTGTGTGTGTGTGTGTGTGTGTGTGTGTGTGTGTGTGTGTGTGTGTGTGTGTGTGTGTGTGTGTGTGTGTGTGTGTGTGTGTGTGTGTGTGTGTGTGTGTGTGTGTGTGTGTGTGTGTGTGTGTGTGTGTGTGTGTGTGTGTGTGTGTGTGTGTGTGTGCGTGGGTGTGTGTAAGTGCGTGCATGCACGCACGTGTGTGTGTGTGTGTGGAAAAAGAGAGAGAAATCTCAAATGTATAGAAGCCCACAAATTTTACTCTTGCTTGGGTCAAAACTTGATAAGTTAAATTTACATTATTTAAGCATTTGCTTATTAAATAATTCGACTACCCACTTCTTTAGTATTAAAAATCCCACCCTCTAGCTAAAAGCACATTCCACCAACTACTTGAACTCTATATTTAGTGTATAGCTTTGTGTACATTTTAGTCCATCCTTTCAAAAAACCCTACTACCAATCTAAAGCAAGTTGCTAGTGTAAAGAGTCATAAAGCATGGTGATGTGCGTGTATGGTTCCAAGAGGAGTCAACTTATATCATACTTGTATGGTTTCGATAGGAGTCAAATTACATTGACAAATTGGTGGAATAGTTGAATTCTTTATCCCCAATATGCTTCTTTAGGAGCCTTATTCTATGTTGTTTCACTCTACAACCAAAGTGTCTCACACTACAAGGATTTAAGCCTATAGTGACGGCGGGTAGCGACGCAGGTAGCGGCATCGCTATTTGCGTCACTATTTGCGTCGAAACCGAGCGCGGGTTTATTTCGTGTTTTTGCATCTACTATTTTGAGAGCGAGAGCGAGAGAGAGCGACCGTCGTGAGACAGGGAGAGGAAGAAGGCTTACCGCCGCCGCCACCATTATTCGCAAAGGAGAGGAGGAGCCTTCATCGCGAAGAGGAGCCGCCCCACAGTCGCCATATCTCATCGGTGAGTCTATTCTCTCTTTCTTTTGCTTGTTTAGGGTTTAAATCACTTTCTCTTTTGCTTGTTTAGGAGAGGAAATGAGAGAGAAAGAGAGGGAGAGGGAGAGGGAGGGAGAGAAAGAGAAAGAGAGGGAGAGGGAGAGGGAGAGGGAGGGAGAGTGCATTCTCTCTCTCCCTCTCCCTTTTGCTTTTGGAGAGTGTTAGGATATATTGTGAGAGGGAGAGGAAATGAGAGAGAAAGAGAGGGAGAGGAAGAGGGAGGGGGAGGGAGGGAGAGGGAGAGGGAGGGAGAGGGAGGAAATGGAAGAGGTTGTGGGCAAACTCTCTATTCACTTTTTTGAAGTGTTCAAATTAACATAGGATGCATGCATAGATCATTCTTCTGTGTACAAACTTGAGAGCTCTCTTCTCTCTCCTTGTATCATATCTTCTTATGCTTCACATTGAGGGTGAGGGTGAGGGTGAGGGAGAGTGAGAGAGGAATTAAGTGAGGAACTAGAAGAGTGAAGCTTCTCTCCTATCTTGCATTCTTCTCTTCTTCCCCTTCTTTTTCTACAATTTAGAGGGTGAGAGGTGGAGTTGAGATGAGGTTGGGATATCCCTCTTTCTTTTCTATGCTTCCTCTCTTTGTTGGAGTACTTGAGAAATGGATGGATTGCAAAATGGAGTGGTGTAACCAATTGAGGGAGCCATGCTTGGATTGTGAGGCTGAATTGATTTGTGATGATGATTTGATTAGTTGAGTATATTAGAGTAGATAGAAATCAACAACTCAATTTTTTATAAAAAAACTCTCTAATCATTTGTAGTAGAGATTCGAATTGAATTGATTGATGATTGCTATGGAGGATTAGTTATGTCCAATGTTTATCAATTGCATTAGGAAAGAAATTAGTTATGTCTACTGTTATGTCTAATGATTGCTATGGAGGATTAGTTATGTCTAATGTTTATCAATTGTATTAGGAAAGAAATTAGTGAAATTTTTTTGCTTACGACATGAAATTAGTTCTCTAGATAAAACACCCTATGGGTTGCATTCAAATTGAACTCACAATGTAACTCATCTAAATGCAACTCATTGGAGAGTGTTAGGAGCATTTAAATGGAAGGACCTCTTGAGTGAAAGCTAGCAGGAAGAGAGGGAGATATTTTCCAAATAAAACATTTAAGGAAGAAAATGAAATGAGAGAGGGAGAGGAAGAGAGAAAACGAAATGGGAGCGGGAAAGGAGAGAGAAAAAATGAGAGAGAGAGAGAGGAGAGAGAAAAGGAAATGAGAGAGGACACTAAGGCTCAATACATAACCTAGAAGCATATAAATACCACTGACAACACTATGACAGATATAAGTACTAGATCCAAGACAAAACATCAAACCATCCTACGATAGGGGTACTACATCCAATGAGTATCAAGAGAGCATGTACATGTCACAATTAGTCCTATTGTCTCACTATAATATATCTAACAAATGGCTCATGTATCATCCAATGATAAGAGGCATGAAGTGTCTTAAATTAATGCTTGATGTGAGAAGTGACAGTCAAACTCAATTAGACTAAGCTTCAATCTCAATCCAAGTGCATTCTAGAAGCATCGCCAAGTATATGGCATCAACCATAGACATTAGTGTAGCATGCAAAGTAATCAATAAGCATCAACAAGCAATAAGCATGAAGTTTCTCTGACAAAATAGCATTCAACCCTACTTATTACAGAAGTGAAAACCTCTATAAAATTGAGTAAATGAGTGCTCAAATTAGTCCAATAGCATGCCAAGACATTGACATAGTATCCCAAGTGATCTCACATCAAATAGACATCTCGAGAAGCATAAGTGACCTCCAATAAACAATGAGTGAAGGGTTTTCCCAAATTGTATTACAAGTCATTAAATTGTTTGTTGTAACGTAGACAAGATAGAAAACGAAGAAGGTCCTGTTGTTCAAGATTGCAAGGCGTATCTTAATCAGTGTGTCCCATGTCCTTGCTCTCAATGCAAGTTGGCAATTAGACGAAAACGCCGATTGTCTATAGAACACGTACGACGATTTGGCGAGTTTCAATCTGAGATCATTGATCAGGCGATTGCGGATTTTTAGCAAACGGTAAATTGAAGTTAATATCAATCATGCATTGTACTCGCAAGCTAATTGAATAGCATATACAATAAGATTGGGTCTTGTTGGCAAATTTTCTATCCAGGGAGGTGATGTCTCGTCCCAAGGGGAAGTGTACCCTTTGTGGCCAATTAGAAGAGTACGTGGGTGTGCGATGGATGGAGTGCAAGAGCCAATCCACCACTCGCAAGGCCAATCTATACCGTCAATGCCAGAGGAGACAGGCAACCTTCCAGACCTACCTACAATCTTGGAGCCTAAGATGGAGGCAATGATCGATGCATTGATTCCCATGGATGTCGAGACTTCTGATCCGCTTAGAGAGGAAGCATCCATACCATTATATGATGGGTGCCAAGTCTCTCGGCTGAAGACACTGCTTGCACTCTTAAGTGTGCACGCAAAATACGGGTGGAGCAATATGAGTGTGACCGAGTTGTTCAGGTACCTTGTACATACGCTTCATTGATTATTTTTTTTCGGCACTATTATTACAAACATTTGTGCTTTTTCAAGGTGTTTTATGATTTTTTTTCAGGTTATTGAAATATCATATATTATCACCTGCAAATACCATGCTTGAGTCTCGTGATGATGCACGACATGTTTTACGGAAGCTTGGCATGGATTACAATAACATCCATGCATGTATCAATGATTGCTGTCTGTTTCGAGGAGAATACGAGACTATGAAGACATGTCCAAAGTGTGGTGCTCACAGGTATCGACAGGACTTGCAAGGGCAAACCATCCCTCAAAAAGTTCTCAGACACTTTCCACTTATCCCCCGCATAAACCACATGTTTCGTACATCCGGCATGGCGAGCTTGACAACGTGGCATGCACAGAATAGGTCCATGGATGGAGTTCAACGAATATCAGCGGATTCGTGCGCATGGAGCCACATTGACTCTACCTTCTCAGGCTTTTCCCAAGAGCCAAGGAATCTTTGACTCGATCTCGCAATGGATGGCGTAAACCCATTCGGTCTGCGCTCAACTTCTTACAGTGTGTGGCCTATAGTCCTTGTCAACTACAATATCCCTCCATGGCTTTCTACGAAGAAAGGACATCTCATCCTTAGCTTGCTCGTCCCAGGCCGCTACAAAGTAAAAAATATGGACGTGTATCTTCGTCCATTAGTCGATGAGCTTAAGATTTTGTGGGAGGAGGGGGTCACTATGCAAGATATGAGCAGGCGCGATGGTCGGCGATCAGCCAATATTCGAGCCATTCTCATGTGGATGATGCATGACTTTCCGGGATTGGGAGAGTGCTCAGGTGAGTAGGCCTCCATTCTCGCTGGTAATATCTATATTTTATCTCGTTCAATCAAGTATTCACTAGGTCGTGGTGTTGGAACAGGTCTGTTTACCTCAGGTTATCATGCATGTCCATTGTGCGGGCCACAGTTAGACTCCCGAAGGTCACAAACCATGAAGAAGATGGTATATCAAGGACACGCTACTTTCTTGCCGGAGGATCATGAACTCAAGGAAGGTTTCCTTGGACGACCTCCAACACGTATGAATGCTGCAAGCTGGTACGAGCTAAAAATGGTCCATGCGGAATCACATCCAAATGGAATGTGGCGGTTCTCAATTTTCTATGAGTTGCCATATTGGACCCACTTACAGGTCAACCACTTGTTGGATCCCATGCATATTTTCAAGAATGTGGGTAGCTTATTATGGGACCACATCACAGGAAAGAGAGATACTATAGGGGCATGAATGGATTTCAAGGAGGTAGGTAAGATGGAGGCACTTTGGCCGCAATCGACTAAAGAAGAGCGCATTGTGAAGCAAGTAATCAAGTCTATCCGCACTCCGACGGGTATGATGCGTTCTCTTAGGTCCGCATTTTCTAAAGACGACCAATTATCAGGCCTAAAATCCCATGACTAGCATAAGATATGTCAGGTTTGTACTACGAATGGATTCTAATTAGTGTGGGAATTTTGCTATTTGGAATGTAGCCATTATTCATAATGCTTTCTCATTTGTGGCAGTTTGTACTACCGATCGCGATCATAGGATGTCTTACTCCAGAAATACGCGGAGCCATTTACAAGTTGTCGACTTTGGTGCAATGGATCTCACAGAAGGAGATTAAGAGGTCCTCTATTGAATCCAGAGGCGGGGGGCAGTGGAGACGGTCTATCTCTTTGAGAAATACTTGCCCACCAGCATGCTCACGATACAAATCCACCTTCTTGTGCATCTTGTGGATGAAGTGGAGATTGCTGGACCTGTCCATACGTGATGGATGTTCTTCTTGGAGTACTTCATGAAAGCCCTGAAAGGCTTTGTGTGACAATGAGCTCGGCCAGAAGGTAGCATGGCCGAAGGTTGGTTGATGTCTGAGGGGCTAGTGCGGTGGAACCAGACAATGAAATGCTATGGTCGCTGAAGGACAATGATAGACTGACTGGAGATGTGGTGGGGTTGGAAATGGGGTAGAAAAAAGAATGGATGCCTCAATGGAAGAGAAAGTGAATCACTTTTGTATGTTGCACCATGCCTATATGGAGACGTTGCTCGCAAAGTACCAAATCGCTAGGCAAGATCGAGAGGAAGAACGAGCTGAATTCCGACGTAGTACACGTCATCAACCAATTCGATATCCCAAAGGCATGGAGGAGATGCCGCAGCTTATGTCAACGCGATGGTTGCATGGAGCTTTGACCGCAGCGTCTCGCAAAGGGACAGAGGTCTCAATGGAGGAGTGGGAATTCTCGAGGGGATGTAGTCCAAAGGTGATGAGGGGTTTAGAATCTGTCGTATCTAAATTTTATATGCGACATCTAATTTGAGTGTTTCAATGTACAGTACAAAATATATAGTGCAGTGTGGTCACGCGAACGGCATTTTCGTGTGGAGCGTATTGACAAAATGCACTCCACAATGGACTGTGGTATCATGGCAAGGTTCGAGCAAGAGAGCCGGTGACGAGCAACGGATCCAAACATGGTTGTGGATGAAATGGAGTATTTTGGAAACTTGCAAAGTATTGTTACGGTGGATTACCATAGCTTCTCCATGATACTATTCGATGTGCAGTGGTTCAAAGTGGTACTTGGAGGAGCTGGAGCAACAGTTCGACGAGGTCCATCTAGATTTCTTGAAATAGATTCCGAAAAAAAAATGGACGGATTTGCGCGACATCTTTGTGTTGCTGGCCCATTGTGAACAGGTGCATGGACTCATTTGCTTGCTAATTGTATTACGACATGGTTTATGTCACAATGGTTTGAACTCTCTTGTACGTGTTTGTGAACAGGTAATCTTCTATCCAAACCCCCGACAACCTCGATGGTGGTATGTTATACCTTCAACTCCTCGAAGTGCGAGAGTATATGATCAAAGTGATGTTCCGAGCATAGATGAAGATAATATGCAAATAGAGGGGTCGATATTGCAAGGGGTGGAGGCCGTCGAAAGCTTGGAGCCAGCATCGGCTAACAGTGATGGAAATACAGGAGACCAAGAATTCTTTGAGAACGAGGCGGACTCATTCTTTTGTGGTGACATGTCTATCGACCTTCTAGTGTATGCGGAGTTGTGTCAGGAGATTAACACGGGACCATAGGATACTTCATACTTGGAGCATCCACTTACTCAATTCGTTGACCAATCGCTTATAAGGGTACATAAGATATGCATTTTAAGTGTGATTTTTTTAATGATTTATATTGCTGTGCTTTGTATGATTTAAATTGATTATTCTAACATTATTTTTTGTCTGTGCAGGTGACATTTTCAAGATTCGAGGGATGAGCGATGAGGAGTTAAAGGACATCTTCGCATGCATGTCTCCAGACCAGATCGCCAGATTCAGAGAGATGGTAAACCAGGAGCTGTCTCGATCTTCGTCAGGGCGCTCTACTAGATCTGCTTCAGCACGATCGAATGCTTCGACTTCGAGCAGACGATCTCAATGCTCACGACTTGGGCCAAAGGGAGGGAGTGCATCAGGATCAGGGGGATGCTGCAGAGATACAGAGGCAGTGAGCCTACGGTCGACACGGGATACAGGTGCGACTCCTCACTCTTGTGGCTCAGGTGGATGTTGTGGAGACACGGACGCGATGTCTCTGTCTCATTGTTTAGCTGGAGCTGCGTCACCTCCAGGATTTGTCACACCTGTGGGGACGTCTACTCCAGTTACTCCGGCTTTTGCGCAGCCGTCAGCAGGTGGCACCCCTGTGGGTGCCACTCTGAGAGAGATTACCCCCGTCGATACACCGGATGCAGAGGGGTCTCTTGGATATGCCTAGGAGCATGGACGCAGATGGGAGAGGACCCATCTTAGGCAAACTCCTAGGGGTTATGGATATCTAGTCGATAGTAGGTCAGGATCCATCATCATGAATGATGAGGGGAGGAGGGTGATGGCTCGCATGAGAGAGTTGTGCCAACAAGTTTTTCGGCACAATGTCTTGAATCATTGGAAGAACATATCGGAGGGGAGCAAGAACTACATAGTAGCATCCTTGCAAGAGGAGTTTCCGGTGCCAGCCGCAGTAGATAGATTCTCTAAGGGCTGGATGATGGATTGCATGTGTGCATACATGTCACATAGATGATCTGACGCACGCAAGGCAATCAAGAGTGGGGCTGCAAAGCCCGAGTGGTTAGATGCAGACGACTGGCGCCGAGTGAGGGAGGAGGCTACAGATTCTCCAGGATGTTAGAGTCAACAACGCGAGGTGGCGAGAGCACGACGCGAGGCCGGAGTGGTCCATCATCTTGGGAGTGGCGGCCACATGGCATATTTGGAGGACTTTGTAAGTTTTTCTTTTGTTTTGCTTGTTTATTTTTTTGAAATATTCTTTGTACTGACAATCATGTTTCTAACAGTTAGCATTTTGTTTTCTTTGCAGCACTCCATTACAAATCGCGATCCGACTGGCCTTGAGACTCGATATGCAGAGAGGCACGATCTCACTGCATTGATCGACCGATTGTATAGATGCGGCGGCCCTGTAAGTCACTCATCTTTCTTGTCCGTAGTTACCATGAGATATTTGAATGCATTATTGTATGGTGGACTGATGTGTTGTTTCTTTTTCTGCAGAGTCCGTTCGATGCTCCTTTGCGATGGGACGAGGTTTCAGGGAACGAGGATGCGTAGCTCGCCCTTGGATCCCTGGAGCTCACACACCTTTATTTTTTAGTCGCCTGATCTATGTAGACATTTTCTATGTATTAGTGATATCCTGTCATGATTGTACCAATCGCTTTTTATGCGATCATGTATTTATTTCATGTATCAGTTTTATGATTTCAGTATACATTGTTTTTGTTTGCAAGCGCATTGTACACAGTAGTGCAGAAACAATTTTGTATGGCTCTCATAAACTATTTTTTTTCCCTGTTACCGTCGCTATTAGCATTGCAAATTTTACTGCTCGCGTCGCTATAGGCGTCGTTATGCGCGTCGCATACCGTCGCTATAAGCGTCGGTATTGCCAATACCGACGCTTATGGCGATGGTATGCGACGCGCATAACGACGCCAATAGCGACGCTAATAGCAACGCCAATACCGACTGTTCTATGGCGTTGCCAAGCCTATGCACTAGTAACATTCTCAAACAGTTCTATTGGCCATAGAACAGACTATGCACTAGTTTGAGAATGTTACTAGTGTTTGCCAAGCCTATGCACAGCTAATGCCTAGCCTAGATTAGCCTATCCATAAGTGTATCTTATGTCTAGCTAATGTATAGCCAATGCAATGCTAATACTAGTCTATATACATATGTTCAACCTATGGCTATGGCTATGCCTAGCTTGTGCTTAAGACTAGCCTAAGCCTAGCCAAAGATGTGGAATAGAGTCAAAAATCATATTGTTTTCTATGTGTGCATACTTATGGTGTGACAAGGATATTAGTTTTTTTGTGTTTATGTCAAAGAAAGGATTTTGGTATGTGTACTTGTAACCTGGATTAGCTTACACGTTTGCATAGCCTATGTTTAGCCTACACTTAAGCTAGGCATAGCATAACTTTCGCATGTTCCTAGGCTTGTTGTACCATGAGGATAATCAAATCCTAAGCTCTATGTTATGTGTTAGTCTAGGCTTAGGTTAGTCTAACATAGCCGAGCCTAAACATAAATTCTAGTTATGCCCAATCGAGGTTTATGGTCATGGATCATACACAAGGTCTTGAAAAGTTAATGCTTTGCATCTTGTTTCACAACATTACTTTTCCTTTATGTCTTATTGATGACAACAATTGATTTATATATTTGGATTTTTTCTATTTGTGATGTTCGATTTATTATATATATATAGGAGGATCATGGCATACATGATATGGGGAGTGGTGCCTCAACAGAAGGTTGAGGGCCAAAGTTGGGTTGGTGAGCAAGGCAAGAATGAGCAAGTTGGTGAGCAAGGCAAGAATGAGCAAGGTGGTGGCTAAGTCATGGATGGAGACAAGAGTGAGGACGAGGCAGAAAGGGATGGGAGCAAAAGCTCCAACGAGGTGAGATATGAACTCATAATCTAGCCATGAATATGAGATTTTCATGCCATATTCAACCTAAGAACTTGGTTTCATTAACTTAATACTTTTGTGCTTGAGAGAACCGACTCCCATGAGACAAGCTATGAACTAATAGTCTATCTATGAATATGAGATTCTGTATGCCATATTTTAGCTTGAGAATGTGGTGCCATTGACTTAATACTTTTGTGCTCTAAACCTTCTATAGTTTTATGTAATACTTTTGTGTTGTAAATTATCTATAGCTTTAAATATTTAACTTTGATCATGTCTAGGTATTCCTTTAACAAAGTTGAGTCACATACCGTCCATTTTTTGTTGAAGCTATGTGGATGTTGAGCCAATTTGTACCTCTGTGTGTGTGTGTGTGTGTGTGTGTGTGTGTGTGTGTGTGTGTGTGTGTGTGTGTGCGTGTGCGCGTGCGCGTGCGCGTGTGCGTGTGCGTGTGCGTGTGCGGGTGCGGGTGCGGGTGCGGGTGCGGGTGCGGGTGCGGGTGCGGGTGCGGGTGCGTGCGTGCGTGCGTGCGTGTGTGTGTGTGTGTTAAAACCCCATGACTAGGCCATGGAAAAAAAAAGAATGGCTAACTGCTCATAAGAGGCTTTCATTATAACAAAAAAACTTATTGTAGATGCATCACATAAGCTATGTCAATTACACTATGCATGTTGCATAAGGAATAAGACTTACCAACATTATTAGCCATTGCTTATGCAATGCATGAGTGTGTGTGTGTGTACCACACCACCCCACATACTAGCCCTGCCCACTCACCTACCCCACAAACACCCCCCCCCCCCCCCCAACGCAACCCTACTTTTTGTAATTTTGAGCTTGTTTACTCTATTTTTCTTAGCTTTCTTTTCTTGTGTGATGAAGAGTTAAGTGCCCATGGTGTATTTTCCATTTCTATATCATGAAAGAAATAAATTATTTCAAGAAAAATAAACATTCAAGGAGGCCATACACTCTAGTTAAGAATTTACCATATTCAAATATATTTAATATCTTACTTAGGAGAAGTATGGAGACCTTAACCCTAGCCTTGTAGTAGCAAAAAAGCCACTTTTATGGCAATTTGGACCCTCTGTAATAAATTCAATTTCTCATCAAGCAGAAAGACTAAGAAGAAATAGGTTTAAAGAAATGTGATCAAAACAAGATAGCATTTTACCCCCCAAAAAAAGAGAGAGAAAGGGTTAAAACAAGCTAGGAAATGTATATTCCTATGTCCATTATTTGAGATCATTTTTGCAAAAACTCAAAAACTTTTACCAGCATGTAGTCCAATTAAGAGAATTGTTATTAGATAAAAAACTATCAACTTTTTAAAGAGCTCCAAAAAGCATTTTTGAGTGTTGTTTAGACCAATTTTCATGCACTTTAAAATTTCTTTTTTTGTAAAAAAGTAATGTCCACTTGAAACTTGTTTCAAATGTATTATTCTATTATGTTACAATGGTTCCAAGTGTCTTGTTGGTTTAGGGTAAAGGATTATCTTATAAAGGATATCCATGTTTATAGAAGTCACAAGTGAAATGACAACAGTAGTTGTAGACTTTATCAATTTAGATTCTTAGTTAGGTGTTATTTTAATGTATACAATTTCTCTTGTTTATCTAATGATGTTTAGAAATGCAAGGAGACTAAATTTCAACTTGTTCATATAAAATCCGTAGTAAAACTTGTGGAGATATGTGGGGAGCTTATCCATACAAAGGGTCATGTCACAAAATTTAGGAAGCTTCTAGGATATTGTTCCGATAGTAGAGTGGAAGGACTCCTTATTGTGATATGTAAGTAAGATGCAACCCGTGTCAAATGGCTTCATAATGTGTTCCCCTAACACTCAAGGGTGATTTGCTAGATAGGGCCATGTGTGTTTCTTGGTTGTTTCTTGTATTTTCTTTCCACTAGATTAGATAGGTTATGATGTGGTTATAGATAGTTTGGCTTTATTTTTTGTAACATGTTGATGGGCCTGAGTGGTTGGTGGGTTATAGCTACATACATAGCTTTTCTCCTTTGTTGCAAAATGATAGATGGTACACAAAAAAAGGTGCCCAATGAAGATGAAGGATACACTCTTGTGGGGAAGATGCTTGAGGTGCTTTGCAATCCTAGAAGTGTTCCATGGCTGAGCTTTATAACGTAGCCTATTCTCTTGCGCGGTGGTTTATACCCACTTACACCTGTATAGATTTGACTCCTGCAATAGTAGGACGTTCTTGGGTTTGTTTATTGGTAGAAAGAGAGACAGAGTGTGTGTGTGTGTGTGTGCGTGTGTGTGTGTGTGTTAAAATGAAAAACCGGCACGTTAGTGTATGGTTTGGTGGATGGATCATGGAATCTCAAAAGCTTGCCGGTGAGAGTCATTTACTGCCCTCAATATAGAAAGCTGGATTTGCAATTCCAAAATTGTCTGACTGTCGTACATTACATTATTATATATCAGAAAAGCGCTTGGACATACGACGATCAATGTCGGGGGTGGACGTGGTCGGGGATGGTGAAGGGGTCCACCTCGGTGGCGAAGGCGACGTAGTTGACCATGCCGTTGCGGAGGTCGTCGAACTTGTCAGCCAGCAGCGCCGCCTCGCCGTCGCTGAGGCGCAGCCCGGCCTTGGAGCTCAGCGCCTGGCAGAACTGCTGCTTGGTAACGTGGCCCACCGCCTTGCTGCTGTTGCGGTTGGACGCCCAGTCGTCGAACAAGCCGCGCAGCGACACGCGCCGCCTCCGGCACTCCACCTTCACCGCCTGCAGCACCGACTCCACCTGCGCCTCGCGCGCCTCCGACCCCAGGCACACGATCCCCTGCTCGAACCGCTCCGGGGCGAGCCCCTGCAGCTCCGGGACAGGCGGCGGCTGCATGAATAGATGCCAATTTTAGTTTAATCATATGTCTGAACATGCATTAACGCAATGGCGCATGCCTGCAGGTTAGATACTATCAGATTAGATTAGATTAAATATAAACTAGACTAGATCACCGCGCGTCGACCTCTCTCCAGGGCGTCTTCTCGAGCTCCTTGAAGGTGAAGACGGTGTCTATCTCGTCGCAGAAGGCCGTCCAGCAGACGCGCATGTCGGGGTCCTCGGGGACCCGGTACTTGTCGCACAAGGCCTTCACCTCCCGCGGCGTCAATTCCACGGCCGAGTTGTCCAGCGCCGCCGCGAACTGCGTGGGCGTTATGAGCCGCCCCCGCAGCTTGTCGAAGTCCCGCATGAACTCCCGCGACCGGATCCGATGCTTGTACACCACCAACTTCACCTTGTTCTCGATCTCGTCCGCATCCACCCCATCCGCCGTCACCTGCGCCGTATCATTCTATCTCATCGCATGTTATTGTTATTATTATTATTATCATAGTTATTGCAAATAATCAACAACAAATTGGCACGATATCCTCATATCCTATGATGCCACATCTCTAATGCATTTCTCAAAGTCTACCTCAGCCCTTTGGAGACTTCGGCTAAGGCTATGTGATTCTGGATTGTAGGGAGAGCAGCAATAACGAACATCATATGGAAAGGATCAGAGCTAGGCAGAGAGTTAATCCTCGCTGATAGTTCCACTCAGTGCTGCAAACCCATCGATAATATCCATGTATCATTGAGGGACAGTAATATGCATACTACAGGACTCCATAAGAAGGCTTAAGTCTACAAAGTAGGATACAAAGCTCTTAAAGAGTAGCTTAAGTTGCGATTTCCCATGCCTCATTTCATCTGAACTTGTAAAATGCTATTCCATAGTACACATTACGTCTTATTGGAAAAACTCTTTTATTTATTAATATGAGGGTTGGTGAGAAGATTCCGCCCAAACTGTAATGTACAAACAAAAGAAGTTGCATCTGAGCAGCAACTTTTCTACCTTCCAATGCTTTATCACAAGCAGTTCGAATCTTTCATCACACTTGATTGTGGTGCTCACGAGTGCATAGTACTCCAGGAAGTCATGGAGGGTAACTCTCTCTAAATTGCCAAATGAAGCTGCAAGAAATGCCTCGGTGACTTCATGGACATCAAACCTTTCTAGCATCACTGCGGGATGACACTTTGCATTATACATTTCCCTTATCCGGTCATGCGTGACATATCCATCTTGATGCTGCGTACACATGCATAGAACCGTGATCATACAACATTACATCATAATTAAGAAAAAAAAAGGTAAGCACTACTTATAACTGGGCAATACCTGGTCTAGTCGATTGAATGCCTTAACCACTAACTCCTGCCGAAAAGGATTTAACTGCAAAAACCATACAAGAAACTTCCCAACATTACAACCCTACTTAAGCGAGCCATCGCACAATTTCTTGAACTGAACGCTGTGAAAACCTTTCCCCGCAGTCCCCATAAGAAGTCCAGAAATCGGATATCCTTCTTACTGCACTTGGATTCGTAGGCGTTGATAACCTCCGCCAACTCCTGGTGGTCATGGTGGCAGCGGTTATCATCATCATGGCAAAGTCAGTAAGAAAACAGTAGCGGCGACGTGCAATGTACCAACAGATCAGAGACAGACACAAAAAGAGAGGTTTCTTCTATGGATGGAAAGCATCACCTCTGGGTTTATGGTCAATTTGGCATTGGCTAGAAAATTAAGGAATTCTGCCTTGTTAAGGTGCTTGTCACCGTCCAAATTGTTCTTCGCCTTCACTATCTCCTGTTTACATGCATTGGCGCAGAGAAGATAAGCCTGATTGGTTGTTTTGCTGTCGCTATTCGATATCTTTAAGTCGGAAACTTCCCATCACAGTTAATATTTCACCATTTTTAGTTAGCTTGCATGCACGTTCAAATATAAAATTACCGCTATGCCTCTGGCGCCGGCTTTCAAGAGTTGGTCTCTCAAACCTTCGAGAATGAAAACCAGGGGAAGCACCATTATGCCGCGGCCGATCGATTGTATGCCCTTCTAACTCGTTCTGGCAAAACATGATACGCGAAAGGAATCGTGGTGGAACGTCAGACATAATTAATGGCAAAGATGCTTTGAGAGAAGTAAGACGCGTGCAGATGATCTATATCCATCCATACGTATATAATATATTTATTACCTGTGAATCGATCGTGTACATCCGCTAATTGTGTGGCGTCGTGTAGGGAGACCGGCAGACCTGGCTGAGAGAGAGAGAGAGAGAAAGAGAGAGATCACAACAGTCACAAGCAAAGATCAAATCCTCGTTTCCTAAAATTCTCGTATACTTAATGAGCCTAGTTAGCATAGCACCACCCCAAGGCGCTAATGAACACGTCTCAAAACAAGGTGATGTAATCACAAGGTTAAGTTCTAACGAGCTTCTTATAATTAGAGGGAAATTTTACAAAACAATGTTTTAAATCTCTAAATGGCCGTGGGGATCATGAATGTTAGGCTAAAGATTGAAATATGAATTGATCAAATCGAATATCATGAAGCGTATATTTCGTAACATCTTATATAATATGTACATACATGTATCGACACCTATGTATGGTTGTATATAATCTCAAGCGTGCAAGTTGACTCAATCTATGCGCCCCTCGTCTTTGTAATCTATACTTTAGAAGTATGCTTTGAGACTATATTTTGTAATATATGTCCACATGTTTGTAATCTATACTTTGAAGCTATATTCATGCGGATATGTATAACATACCCATGCATGAATACAAGCTACAAGGTATGTATGTACAAGTAAGTGTGTATGCACATCATTCATCATACTTTTCATGGTAGGCAAAAGATTTTAAATCATAACACAAAGTACCTAAGAAATATTCGTATTGTGCCATTGTGAGGAATTGATATTATTCCTTTATAGAAGTATTCTTGCTTTATGGTATTTATTGTTCTAGTGGAAATTTGAGGAGAACTTTGTGAATGAGACCACCTATTGTAAGTAGATTCCGATCTTTTCGCAAAAATGTATTTGCTATGACATCTTTTCATCAAGCTATATATACATCATGACATTCAAAAGCCAATATTCTAAGCCTATCTCAACTTCACAAAGCATCACCCAACATAATGAGTTACATGCAAAGAGTAGTAGAATCCACATGTGCTTGGTCATCATTTGTTACCTTATCAAGGTGCACAAGCAATGAGATCTATGCATTGTGGGTATTCATTTAAACAAGATGTGGCATTTCTTCATCCAACTATACACAATGTTCAAATGCAAATCTTCAAAGCTTATTCCACTTTTCAAAGCATCGTCCAACACAATGAGCACTATCCCATGATTAGCTCAAAGGGCATGCGTTTGAACATTGTTTATTGTCTTCTCTACGTGCATAGGCAATGAGATCAACCATGTAATGCAGGTGCTTCCCATTGTTGGAGTGTTGTATCTAACGATGATTGTTTCAAAGAAAACGGTGCTCCACACATTTGCAATGATGTCATGCATTGATCTAATCCTCTCAAAGCACATATGTGCCTTATCGTGATGGTGAATGTTGTTGAGAGTACTTGTGTACCTTCTTTTATCATGTTATCAATAACTTAAAAACCTGTTCTCTTCAAGAGAATGTAGTGTGTGCCTTTGTAAGAAAGCCTCAGTAGCAAGATATCCACCAATGCAGCACAAACTACCTAATCCTCTCTTATGATTATAGCATATACATATTTGTTGTGGTTGCAACTCCTACGATGTTAAGCATTTGAGGACTTAATATAAATAGCTACCTATATTTTGAGAAAGCCCCTCATGTTCTATGCAATAGTATCTGCATAAGAAAACCCATCATGCACTCCAATCAAACTACTCGAATGCTAGCTTCTATTTCCATTTTGACACATCCTACTATTAGTGTTTTCTTGAGCCCACATCCTAGACTCGAAACTCGCCAACTATACTATTAAAGCCTTTCAAATTGAAACTAAACTATTTAGCAAAAGCTTTTAGGATGCATATGTAAATGTTAACATCTACACACAAGGCCTACAGTTTCATAGTGAAACACTTGCGTATTTGTTCATCATATCCATGTTTATATCCTATCATTAGTTCATTCCATGATGCGGATATCAAGATGGAGAATTAATGCTTGTGGTATATTTCAACCAAATCAAATTTCACATAGATATCTACTAATGTAGTGCCAACATCATTTTTTGGCATCCCTTCCTAACAGTTTTGCCAAGTTATAATCAACAGCTCCTATAATTCTAGTATTTCTGCAAAATGCCAATATAACTAACTAAATTCAACAAGCTGAGGTTCTCAACTTGCATATATTAACTAACAATATAATGCTAACTTTGCCATGCCTATTGGTGGCATATCTTGTAAGTAGTACATGACAACTTCTACTAAAGAAACTACCTAAAATGGTTTTATGTATATTGCTATTTCTCTAAGAAGAGTGAGAGGTTGTCTTTAATATAAAAGGAGTGCTTTGTATGGATGCCAATGAAAAGGATTCGAGCCACATATGGTGAGATTGACACATTTTTTGAACTATATTTAAAAACTTATGGGTGCATCTAATTTGCTAATTAATTGACTGTCTGAAGATCCATGTCCAAAATTGTGTTTATATCACGTCATATAAATGTGACTTTTTCACACTAATTTAAACATGCTGTACTTGCAATTTTCAAGGTACTATAAACGCCCGTTTTACTGCACATTTGCTTGCAATTTTCGTGTGCTTCCTCACTCTAAATGTGTTATATGTGCATCTTTTTTATTTAAAAAACTAGGGATATGCTAGTTGCAAAACTATGGTTGGAGCCATATGTCTGCAACCAGAATTGCTCCTTAGTGTTTTTTTCCTCCCCTCCTTGCGTACTCTTGGGAACCAGTTTTACGATTGTGTTCACATTATTCAGAAAAGGCTACATAGATTAACATAGATTAAGACAATTAAATATACACAACACAACATGTTTACATCATTTTTGCCATCTATAATGGCTTCAAGTCCCTAGCATGCTACTATATACATCAAAAGGTCATATATTCTCTAAAGAGTTGTCACCACCTCTCCCTCTTCATCATCATCTTCATCATTTTGATCATCCTTATCCTCATCGCCATCACTCTCCTCAATATTAACGCCTTGCTGCCATAAGTGTGTCCATATATCGAGCCTATTATGACAATATTTATAGCTCATCTCACAAGTAGTAGGCAGTTAGCCAAGAAGACCCAACTACAAAATGAAATCACAGTGAGTATTACACAAAATCAATTAAGCTTGGTCACATATAAAATGGAAATAAAAAATCAAATACTCACAAAGTCTACCTTTCATATATTAATGCCTGTTGACCCAAAATGCGATGAACCAAATCTCTCCACTTGGTTTCATCATCGCTTCTTTTGTTGGGGGTTGAAGACCCCATGCTCCACCCTACTTTGAGCCTCTATCTACTCTTGATCATATGTAGTGATTCTCATTGGCTTCGGATCTAAGCCTTGCTCTACCCTCCTCTTATTTTCTACTACTCTTTGTTTAACCGTGGCCCCCTTGTTCGAGATTGCCTTTCTAATCCTTTCTTGAGTCTACTCATGTGTGAACCTCAAATGTGGGGGATTGGGGAATGTCTCATATATTGCAACAATGGTCACTTGGAATGCAGCTAGGTCTTGTTGTTTGAACCATAAAAAGAAATCTCTATAGTTTGTATGCACTACAAAATACAAATACCTCATGACCTCCTTTTTTGTAGTATTGTGGAGAACCCCACTCAACATGTTTATGGTTATATACTTATGGCTAGGGTTCTATCTCTCTCTTCACAATGCAAGGCTTCTACTAATCTCTCTTCATGTTGTTTGGCTTCTACTAGTCTCTCTCTATGCTGTTGTGGAGAGACCTCGGGGGGGGGGGGGGGGGGGGGGTCACTCATGAATATATGTATAGAAGGGGTTTTGAAAACATCATTTTTATACCTTTTCTACATACAGAAGGGTGCCATATAAAGGGGTTACTTACAAATTGAATAGAAAAGGGTTGTTTTTTATTCAAGAAAAATTCACAGATTAGGATATTTATAAATAGGCCATGAATGCACGCTATATAGAGAATGTATATATATAGTGAACCCCCGAGGGAGAGACACTCTAATCACTATCAAAATAGCCTCTACCAAAACAACCTCTACCAGAGTGCTTACACCCATGGTTGCTACTAATACCACTCTCGTGGGACAGCTCATCCTCGAGGAACAACAGAGCATTTGCATATTGGAAAGGCAAAGCTAATACTACATGACTATGTAGATGTTTGCAATCAAGAAGGCCAAGGGGTGGTGATCATGTACTCAAATAGCTCAAGTAGGGTGGGAGGATGCCCAAAGAAGGACTCTACCTTGTCCATCATTTTCTCTCTCTCAAATAGCCCGAGTAGGGTGGGAGGATGCCCAAAGGCCTCTACCTTGTCCATCATTTTCTCTCTCTCATTCTCAGGGTTGGGGTCTTAAGATGATGAACCCCACCACATCAAAATTTACATTAATATGAAGATGAACATCTATAAAAAACACAACATAAAAACTTGACTATTACTATAGCAAACCATGCTTATAAAAGAATAAAGTAAACATTAAAGAAAATGCAAACACTTGCACCTCTAATTAGTTGATGATTTCTCTTCCTTTTCTTCAAGCAGCAAATAGCATCCTATACACATAAAAATTCAAAAATTTATTTTTTTAGTAATTAAATCATTTAATCTTATACTTTTTCAAATCAATAACTAAATGATTTGGCATAAGTAAAATGTTACTTTCAATTCCTTGCATGTTTAATACAATGAAATACTTTCCTTAAATCAATTAAGATCATCTACTTCCTCCCCAAACCATTCATATTTCAATCCCATTTCATTTATCAACTAATATGTTTTGCCTTTATTTGATTCACATAAGCTTAATGAAGCCTAGTATAGCTTAGCCCAAGTGTAGCCAAGCTTAGCAGCCTTTGTCCACACTTAACTTAGGTAAGCATGGCCAATATTACTAGCTTGCCATAGCATGACCTATAATGCCTATGCCTATAGTTAGCCTAAGTTTAGTGAGGCCTAGCCTAACAATATGGCTTTCCTTGCTCACACTTAGTGTAGGCAATCATAGCTAATCCTAGTGGCATAGCCTAACCTATAGTTAGCCTATGAGATCATACAATTATTTCTATCATCTCCCACATACTTGTGACTTGTTACACATGAGAAAGTGTAGCACCACTCACATCGTGCAAGGTGGACATCAAGAGGATTAATATGTTTTGTGTTATTATTGACTGACATTTAGATCAAGGAATTGGAGAAAGATATGAAGTGCTAGATGGACTAGTAATAATTTTTTTAAATATTTTTTATGTATATTCACACTTTCAATATTATGATTATTAAGTTATTTATTGATTTAAAGTGACATGATTTTATATCTTAAGTGGATTCTTATTTTATGTTGATGAGTTGCATAATTGTGACTTGTCACACATGAGAATGTGTAGCACAAATCACATTGTGCAAGGTGGACCCCATGAGGATCAATGTGTTTTGTATTATTGGTGATGTATATTTAGATCAAGGAATTGGAAAATGGCATGAAGCGCTAGATGGAGTGTCAATAGTTAATCTTGATAGTTTTTATGTATTTCTCATTTGAAGTGCTAGATATTTATTCTATGCTTCTAAGGTATTTGAAACACTAAAAATTTTGTTGTATGCTACTAAGGTTAGAGATTATTGTTATTTTTTAAAGCCCAAGATATTGTATAGATTTTGTTGTATGCTACCAAGGTCGGGGGTCACCCATGAATTTATGTATATATAACGTGAGTTTAAAATAAGGGGTTTTTTAAACACCATTTTTATACATTTTTTACATACAAAAAGGTGTCATATAAAGGGGTTACTTATAGATTGAATAAAGGGTTGTAATTTAGTCAAGAAAAATTCATATATTATGATATTTATAAGTAAGCCATGAATGCACATTATATAGAGGATATATATATAGTGAATCCCCTGAGGAGGGGAGCCATTAAAGCATGGATACAATATGCTATTTGGACACAATAGTAAGGAAAATCCATAAATACATGCATTGGGGAGAGCTCTCCCAATGCATGGGAGAATGATTGCACTCAATTTGTGTTGTGCTCTTCTTTGTGCATTTGTCTCTCTATTTTTCCTTGTGCTCTATTTCAATTCAAGTTAGTTAATGGATTATTAATAGCAATGACTAGATTGGTTGTAGCTCTCACGAGTTGCCATTTAGCACGAGCTAGCACCAACCCCTAATCTTTCCTCATTAAAGATGTTACATTAACAAATTAAAAGCCTTCCAAAAAACTCTTTCTTCCCATGTGCCCAATCCAAAGTTCCAAAAAGTTCAAGAAACTAAACAAAAGAATGGACATAAATTATTATAAGAACTAATTGCACATTGATTATCATAATGGCACCTCTAAAACCCAAGTACACCATTGAGATTGAGGATCTAAATTTGGTTTTCCAATATCATATGACTTTTGTAATATTGCCACGACTTTGTGAAAAAATATTGGGGATCTACAAGTACATATCATTAGTATTAAGTTTCTTCATTAATGTAAAATAGCAATTTAAACTATACGTTTATAGTAAGTACTAAGCATTATGGACAAACAATTTAAAAAAAAGAAAATTATGTTGGGATGCTACTATAAAGGGTGCTTATGACTTTGCAAGCAAAAGTGAGTATAACCATATATAGATTTGTATATATTCTTATAGTTGGCAAATATGCAAATTGGCAACAAATGTCTCACAAAGATATTTAGACAATATATGAATATTAAGTCCTTTTGACTTGAAATGTAGTGCACCACTATCATAAGAATAATGCAATAAAAAATGTATCAAGGGAACCAAACTTTGGATTATAGATGAGCTCATACCAAATACTAAAAGCATGACCAAGTAAGATCGTAAAGATGAAGGCAACTAGAAAAGTGAGTAAATGGGTAGTTTAGCTATTGAAAGAGATTGCTATAGCTTTGCCAAAAATTGGAGAAAATTTCATGAACAACTAATTGCCAAAGAGTAGAGTTGAGAGAGAAGAGTGCAAGCGAGACCAATTAGGTACAATCATCTCCCCAAGCATGTATTTTTTTTAATTTTATTCTCTTAGTGCTCAAAACACAAAATACATCCCAAAAATGGATCATTTCTCTTCCTTGCACAGCTCATCTTTCCCAATTCTTTTTCCAAAGTGCCTTGTTTTTCCTAGGTAAAATCTAGAATATCAATCCTAATCTAGACAAAATATACATCCATAAAATAATAATTCTAGGATTTTATAAATTAGCCCGCAAATATCCCTAGCACTTGTGCATCTACAATCATTACGCCAAAGAGTGTGTATCCATAAAATAATTCCATGCTACTCAAGCACCCATAAATATTCCTTGTTTTCCTTGTGCACCAAAAGCACTCTTCAATAAAATAATATATTCTTTTAATAATCTATTGCACCAAACATTAAGCATATTAATCCCTGCCATTTAACTATCAAGCATGAGTAACCAATGTCATACACAATCTTACGCACGAGAAACTATAATCATGAAATAATTAAATAATATTGAAAAATCATAAAAACAAATTTACTTTTTATCTTATTTTCTTACATAGTAACTCTTATAGCCTTAATAGCTTATGTTCTTTCATGCCAATGGCACCTTGAAGCATAATTTTAAAAGTCCAAATTTATTAATGTAAGAGAAGCCCAAAGATAGTATTGTAGTATTATAGGAGAGAGTTGCTATAATTATTTTAAGCCATAGAGAAAGAGAGTGTGTGAGAGCTATTAATGTGTTAGAAAGGCCCAAATGTAGTATTATAAAAGAAAGTTAAAAGAATGTTTTAAAGCCACACACACACACACACACACACACACACACACATAGAGAGAGAATATGTGTGTATATGTTGATAAATGTCCAAAGCTATTAATATATGATAAGTCCAAAGGTAGTATTGTGGTATTATAGGAGAGAGTTGCTAGCATTTTTTAAAGCCATAAGAGAGAGAGAGAGAGAGAGAGAGAGAGAGAGAGAGTGTGTGTGTGTGTGTGTGTGTGTGTGTGTGTGTGTTTTGATTAAAAAATCAAAGCTATTAATGTGTAAGAAAGGCCCAAAGATAATATTGTAGTATTGAGAGAGAGAGAGAGAGAGAGAGAGAGAGAGAGAGAGTGTGTGTGTGTGTGTGTGTGTGTGTGTGTGTGTGCATGTAAAGATCCAAGGCTATTAATGTAGGAGAGGGTCTAAGGTAGTAAATTTCTAGCACTCTCTCCAATGATTTTTAAAAAGATACCTCTTTCTTGTCTCTAATTAATTATTATTTTAATCTCTCTCTCTCTCTCTCTCTCTCTCTCTCTCTCTCTCTCTCTCTCTCTCATCCAAAAGTTATTTTCATCTCTTTCTCCTCCCTGTTTTCTCCATTAAGCCCTAATACCCTTCCAATTGAAATTCCTTACATTCAAAGTATCTAGAATGTTTTTTTTTTTTTAAGACTAGGCAAAACAGTGATGAATTACTTGATCAAGGTGGATTAGAGTGTGTATGAGCAATAATCTTTAAAGATATGTCTTTAGTTTGTAATATATACTAGATAAACCTACCACCTTGATTTGTCTCTCTATATGTACATGCGTGTGCATATATGCACGCACATGTTTGTCTCATTAAGAACTTGTTTCTATCTCTCTCTCTCTTATTCAAATACCTTGATTTGTCTCTCTATGTGTATGTGCATGTGCATGCATGCACGCCTATGTGTGTCTCATTAAGAACTTGTTTCTATATATCTCTCTTATTCAAAAACGGTTATCACAAAAAATCCTCCTCTCTCTCATTAATATATATACATATATATATATGTGCATGTATTTATGTGTGTATATTGGAAGTCCTAATATGCTCACACACACATGTACACACATATGATTAGTTCAAAGAAGTATAACTATGTTTTATAGTATGTGAATATTAATATTACAACAACATGATGTTAAGTTAGCAAAGACATGCACAATGAGATATCAAGAAGATGCTCTCTCTCTCTCTCTCTCTCTCTCTCTCTCTCTCTCTCTCTCTCTCTCATTAAGTATATTGATTGAGCATCAAAATTGTACTTATTTTCACCAATCAATATCCCTTCTTGCCACCACAACAAATAATCACAAATGTACCATCTTTAATTATAAGTTTTTATTTTTTAACCAATGTTTTTGTCTTTCCAAATATGAGATGTAAGTTCTTTTCGATAAGCATGGATTGGTATATAAACATGTCTATATTTGCATCCATTCCAAATCCTCACTAAACATTTTACTTTATACATGGCTCTAGCAACCTCATTAAACATTGGTTTAAGAATAAAAACATATTATTAAAGCTTGCACATTTGTGAATTATTTGTTATGGTGGCAAGAAGGGATATTGATTGGTGAAAATAAGTACAAATTTGATGCTCAATCAATATGCTCGATGAGAGAGAGAGAGAGAGAGAGAGAGAGAGAGAGAGAGAGAGAGAGAGAGAGAGAGAGAGAGAGAGAGAGAGAGAGAGAGAGAGAGAGAGAGAGAGAGCATCATCTTGATCTCTCATTGTGCATGTCTTTGCTAACTTGGCATCATGTTGTTGTAATATTAATATTCACATGCTATAATATATAGCTTTACTTCTTTGAACTAATCATATGTATGTGTGCATATTAGGACTTCCAATATACACACATAAATACATGCAAACATATATATGTATATAGATTAATGTGAGAGAGATTTTTAGTGATAATAGTTTTTGAATAAGAGAGAGACATAGAAACAAGTCCTTAATGAGACACACACAAGCATGCACGCACGCACATGCACATATGCATAGAGAGACAAATCAAGGTAGGTTTGCCCCCCCCCCCCCCCAAAAAAACACTCTTTGCTCCCATAAATTGCTAGTACAAATTAATAAAAACTACATATCAAGGATGCCATTGGTCAACTTTAACTACTCTTTAGGTTTAGCATTACCTTATATAAAGCTCTAACATCAATGTCACTTTCTTGCTTCATGTGATAATTGACATTTGAGGTTTGTTATATTTAAGAGTCTTTTAGGGAATCATTAGTAGAAAACTAATAGATACACCCAAATTGTAAATCATACAACACATGCTAGGAGAACTGCATGTCTAAAAGACATTTCAATTTATTGAATAATTGTAAAAAATGTACTTTCTCTAGGTTAGTTTGCATACTGAGACTTGAGTAGATGTCTCGATTTCCTAGCCCTCTCCCAAAACACTTTTTGTCCCCCCCCCCCCCCCCTTCCCTTCCCCCCTTAAACATAATGCCTATTTTATTAAGGTTAGCTTGATTGTTATTAGTCTTCTTTTTATTGGAATTTTGATTAAGATTAGCTTGATTGTTTTCTTTCTTCCCTTTCCTATTTACTTAATGAAAACCATCATCAGTAAGTTTCATTTTTTCTTTAGTTTCTATAGACTTCCTTAATTTTAATCTAGACAATCCCTAGCATAATATCCCACCTTCATGCATTTGAAGTATGCGTTAAGTAAATTCTTGTAAGATAAGGGTTGTCTTGTGATGAGATTCCCCTTGAAATTAGATATGAGAAGAAATTCAGGGAGCTTATTAATCAAATACTTGGGGGAACCATCAAGGATTAACCATGTTTGTTGGTCTTTTCCCTAATATCTTCCCAAAAGGAACCATCAGAGCTTTAACAAAGGGTCAAAGGTTCTTGGGGAGGTGTGTGAGCTCACTGATCAAATGATTTTGGAATTGAAATTACAATCCATTGGTGTATCATGTTGATTACCCTCTCAAAGATCATACACTAAACTTAGTGAAGGAGTTTGTTTACAGAACTTAAATAATTATAACAACTGGCTAGGAATTTTCTCTAGTCATGGAACAATGAAAATTTGAAAATTCCTGAGGAGCTTTGGAATGTAATTGCTTTATAGAATATTATATAGCACATGATGCTCTACCACCTTCTTTTTCATTTGTAACCATCAATATTTGCATCGCTAAGTTACTGCACGTGTCACTATTTGCGTTGCAGATACTAAGCGACGTTATTTGTGACAAATTTGTAGAGATGCCTATACCGACGATGCTAATAGTGACACAAATAGCAACATTATCTGCGACAAGTAGGAAGAGAGAATCATGTGCAACTTGAAGGCCAGCATACCCAAGCCATGAAAGACAAAGCTAAGTTATAAGCGGAAGTAGAGAAGATGAAGCAGGTCCAAGGACAATGAATAAGGGAGATGGAGAAGCAAAAGTGAACTAAAGAGGAGGCCCAACTAAAGAGCTAGCCTCTGGTGGAGTTGAAAAATGAGATAGAGAAATCCATGCATAACTATGCCCAACTCTAAAAGCAACTAGACCATGAAGTGCAACAAAGGAATATCCTTGCCCAAACTTGGCAAGAACAACAAACCATGATCGAAATCCTTGCTAAATGGAAAAACTGAGGGCTAGAGATAGCAAAGGAAAAGGTGTTATAGAACATGACCACCCATTAGTGTAAGCAAAATATGAAAGAAGCCTAGTCGTAGAAAGAGCTAAGACAATTCAAGCAATGATACATGCTCAACAACAAGGATTCATTAACACACTACTTGAGGTGTGGAAGCCACGTGAGGATGACACAATGCACAATCTCAAGAACAAGTTGTACCTCATCAACAGCCGCACTCAAGCACAATCTAGAGGTGACAGTTCCCTAGTGAGAGTATAGCGTGACAAAGGAAGAACATATGCAAAGGCTTAGAAAAATGGGGCTCTCCACAGAAGAACTGAAGATGATTGGGATAGCCATAACTAAAAAATGGCCCAAACCATGGAAGCACCACTATCATCACCCCTTGCACTTGAAGTAGATTGGGAACAAGAAGAGCATGAGCAGCCAACATTCCCACAACCAAAAACTACCATAGAAATAGATAGAGCACTCATCCCTACAGGAAATATTACAGAAGCCATGCTGAGAAGAAGAGAATGGATGGAAAAAAGTAGAAGTAAGCTCATTGTCACTACTCAGCCATTGCTAGATATACCCTTTTTGGCAGAGAGGGGAGTACTTATCTATCAGTTGGGATATAGCGCTCATCACTAGGAATAATGGGAGGCTCAAGAATTTCCTATGCAATTTGCTTTTAACTTCCCACACATAGGCTCAAAAAGGTGATACATTTGATAGTTGTGGAGAAGGTAATTCAGCTATTATTAAGGCTAGTGAAAAAAGAGATGGTGGAACAAATTCAAGACCCTAGATTATGGCAACACAAATTGGCATAACAAGGTGTTTGAGGTACCATGGACTATGAAGGATTATGAGTCTCACCTTGCCTAGAGAAGAAATATATTGGATGACAACATGGAAGTATGGGTGGCCTTCTATAGCTCACTACCATTTGAACTAGGAAACCCCATTGACATACCTTATCCTAAGAGACATGGAGTTGACTACAACTCTATAAGGCATGGCAGGTGCACGATTTCCCTTTGATATACAATGTCAATGTAGAAATACTAGAAGATAGCCTCAAGTTTCGAGAGAAGGACTTGATTCCTTCTTTTAAATGATTCATGGAGGATTACTCTTCCTACCTAGACCTTGCTTTTGTTACAATGTACAATTATTTAAGATTGCTTCTCCAATTGATCAATCAAAAGAAGCTGGTGAAAGAGGAGGGTATTCACCCATTGTTACTTTATGTGAATGCAAGAATAGACAGGTATGCCATGGTGAGGTTACTCTTTCATACTTCACTACTATTGACATACTATTTTGAGCTACTAAAAAACATGTACGTCAGTCAATTCACCAATTGTAGCCACCCTTTCCTCCCAATGATACACTGGCAACAATGTCCACACCAAAGACTTATATGATGAGCAAAGCATACCTAGAAAGATTGTTGCGGCCACTACCTTGACCACCACCCAGAAATCAAAGAGAGTCCCAAAGAAGGCCTCCTCATTTACTTGTACACCCTGCTTCCACACAAAAAAAAGACTAAGGGTCACACACAGTCACTAGACCTAGGGGACCGTAACCCCTAGCCCTTCCCCACTTTGCTAATAACCAAGGGCCCCTCAAGGGCAGGATAGCCTAAAAACATTGATAGACCTATCTCCTTGGTTTTGCAATGCACTTTGCCTAGCACTAAATGGGTCCTCAAGTGCAGGACAATACCCCAAGCTTGCTTGGGATTCAACTGATCTCCTATAGTTGAACCTGCATAAGCACAAAAGTCATATCACAGTGACATAGACACCCCCTTTAGGTAGTGCACACACTCTTCTATGATAAGAATGCAATTTGAAGAGCAATTCAATAAAACCAAAAACACCAATGGCCCCCATTATCTTGATCATTTTGTTTTCTACCTCGATAGCGAGCCTATCCCTGAAGACTAATTTGAAGCTAATTCCATTCCCACCATGCACTGGCCTAAAGCACAAGGATACTACTCGTTACCCTCTACACCTCCAACTGGCACCGATTATATATGGATTCCGTCAAACCACAGAGTGCCATGGGACTAGCACAACTCTAGGAGGGGGTATCATTAACCCCATCTACGAAGGCGTAACCAAGGAATGTGTAGAAGAAGGCATAAGAAATATTGAAAATTTATAGAGGTGCAAGAAATGAGGAAAAATGAGGAACAAAAAAACAACTTGTTGTTTGTGAAATTAGAAAACTATTTGGAATTATTTTTGTACAAGAACGCCAAGCTCATTATTACTCTCTGCCAAACTGGTTGGCAAACCAATAAAAGAATGTAAATGGTATATGCTAGTGAGAGAAGGCTAGTCTAAGCAAATGCAAAAGGAGGTGTGAAATCTTGTGAGCTCTCTTCTTGCTTCTTTCTTGTGGGAGAGAGAAAGAGCAAGATCATGTCACCCTTTTCGAGGGTGATGAAAGGATTGCTGGAGGATGTACCAACCACCACACAGACATTGGTGAATTAACGCGTCTCAATAATACTATCTACAACAACATTTTGAATAAAAAATATGTTGCTAATTATAAATTTATCATGCAAGAGGGTATTTGAAAGTCATATGGAAGTCCCCTTGCAAGACATCGTCTCCCACGAAGCTACAATGGTGCAAGATGTTCCAACCACACATGCAGGTAAACAAATATATAAGAAGAATATTATCTATTGCTAACATTCAGTAAGAAGAATATGTTACTAATCAAGGAGTCAATGTACAGAGGTCCACAACATTGAAAGTGTCACAACTCTATAGAAACAGAATTTGTATCCTTTTTCATTAATTTGTCTATATAATAATTTATTAAATTTATTTCCTTTGCACTAATTAGATATAAATAAAAGTGCATTGGAGCTGGCCACTGATGAGTGGTCACAGGTTATGGTGGACCCACGCGGTGGGTTAGAGAAAAGATAGTTCACACTTCCACCTATATGACCCGATTGGGCGCCTGTGACTAGAACTCACGCATATCAGGGTTAGACTCGCACACAGAAAGGATTGATGCCTTGAAGTGTGGGCTAGATCCACCAGAACAGACAGTTACAATCAACAAGATGGCATGATCATGAAATGCTTGTATAATGTGCATGTGTGGGCTGAAAGCTTGAAATGCACATTTCTTTGCATAGGAAAGTCACATGAAGATTCGGATACCATTTTTGCGATGTACACGGAAAAAGCTTTCATATGATACCCATATTGGGGGGGTCCCTAAATTCTAGGAGATCCCTAAATTTTAGGAGGTCCCTAAATTTTAGGAGCCTCGAATTAGCCTAAAAATGCTAGTCCTAAAAAATAGGGATGTCATTCTAAAAATAGTAAGTTCTGTACTCTGACTGTGCTTACTAAATTTGATTGTTTCTATTCTTGACAGTATTCAACCCAAAAAGGAAGGCCATAGAGAAGAGACAAGTGTCAAGACACTTGTCACACAAGTTTCCAAGTGTCCCACCACTTGTCACATCTCATGACATGTGGCTGGACACTTGTCTTGTGCTACTCCACTTTCCCCTTTTGTACTAGCTCTTCCCTCTCCTATAAATAAGAGCTCGTTTTTCTTCATTCAACATCATTTTTCTTTGCTGTAAACTCATGTACAGCACCCACAGATAGCCAGAAACTGGCCCCATCCATCCCCATCATCATCCCCCACTTCTCCATTATCAAATTCCTCCATATTCCCTCTTCTATCATTTTTGTTTTACAAGACAGCAAGCCTGTAAATTCATTACAGCACCTCCTTCTCGAGCTCTTTCTTCCATTTTAGCTACAAGAAGCAAGCCCTATCCATGTACTGCTGATCAACGATGGAGAAAGGCTGAATTCCCCTTTTTCTTCTCTCATACTATAAAGAAATCAGTTCTTATCATTGCATAATAGATAATGCATGTGTGTTTGTACATCTTTGCATGATCTTGTGAGAGTGAGAATTACTTCTTCTCACTCTCAGATTGATTGTAACTGAGCTCTTCCCTAAGGGACTTGGGTTGAGCAGAAATACATTCCTTCGGGGGGGGTTGCCCATCTTCAACCCTCAATCTTGTCTCCATTACTTTTACATTTTCATGGCTGTAATTTTGTGAGTAATTTTCATTTTCAGCTTTAAGTGTTCATTCTCTTTTATATTAAATCTCAAAAACAAGCGAATATCATAATTGTTAAGCATCCTACGTTGTTCGGGGCGTTTACAGAAAGCCCCATGGAAGATCCCTTGCAAGTTGTTGTCTCCCATGCCGCTATGATGGTGAAGGTGGAGTGGCGTATTGTTCTGTGTTACCCATTCGAGATTGGAGATGCATTGCGAAATGATCAGCTAAGTGAGACATTCTCTCGATTGGTAGAGGCATTGGAGGAGGTCAATGAACACAAGATGGTCAAGGTTGACAAAGAAACCACAAACACAACATGCGATATCATGGTGGTTTTTCTCCTTGAAGATAGTGCCATGCATGGATGGGGGGATGGAATTCTGTCATGGGACTCCCATACTGAGGTAGAGTCAATCGATGCCATGTATCCGGCTGATCATGTTCTCAAGGACACATGGATGTTACTTTTCCTTGCCACAACACACTCCATGGTAGAGCTTGTCGAGTAGGTTGTAGAGGATGGACACCAACGGATGGAGTCAAAGAAGAAGTGTTGGGCCTTATGCATGGCACTGGTTATTCACTCTGTGAGATGCATGTCTGTGTCATTGGCGGTAGAGAGGTGAGAGTTTTAAAGTAATGATATGGTCATGTTGGATACTATTAATGTATCACACTTGTTGGCTCCGTTTAGTGAATGCAATTACTCTGAAGTTCACAAAAGATGATATTACTGCGAATGATCCCTCCGAAGTTCACAAAAGATGATATTACTGCGAATGAGTGGGTATAAGATACATCAGGATCCCTAGTGAGAGGTCAATATGAGATCCAATGTTGTTAAACTACTATCATTAGGAAAAAAATGAACTCACAAATGGGCCCTTAAAAATAATATAGTTTAAGATGTGGGCCTTTTGGATTGTCCAATAGGAAGGCTTGATGTTGACATCCATGGAGGGTGAATCTTCTCTCTCCAAATGTTAGGTTTTCTATTTAAAAAATGGGTAGTGGGAGATTAAAAAATGGAGAATGAATAGTACACAAAATTTGAGTTTCTCTCACCTCGTATTTTCCCCCTTTTTCTGAGAATTTTCAATTTCGATTTTTTTCCCTCTTACGAAATCAGTTTGACCCAGAAGTTGAGTAACATACCACTTTCCCTCTCTTCTCTATACTCATGAATTTTAATCTCCATTGAAGCTCCCTACTAAGAGTAATTAGGGTTTTGAGCGTTCCACTTACCTGTACACTTTCTTCTCCATGCAGCTCCAGATTTTGGGCAGAACACATATGCCCATCTCTCTTTGCATTTTCTCTTGTTTGCTATTTTTTCAAAAGGTTTTGATGTCGTTTCTTATTGTTATTATTGTTTTATTGCAGAGGTTGTTTGGGGCAGGAGATAGAGGTGCTCATCTCTCTCTCTCTCTCTCCTTTCTTTTCCCCTCTCTCTATGTGTTGTTTCTCTTAGATGTTGTGTTTTCAATAGAATTTGATGTTAGTTCTAATTGTTATTTTCTTGCAAAGATTATTTGGAGCAAGAGGCAAAGGTGTTAATCTCTCTCTCTGTTTGGTTTTTTTTTTCTTGATATCTTTTCAATACAACGTAATGTTAGTTCTAACCCTTGTTGTTGTTTTATTGCACATATCATTTTGGGTGACATTGCTGTCGAGGGGGGTAACGTGGCGACGTAGCCTCCTTTTGTTCCCTCCAGGGGAGGGGAGAAGCCTCCCCTTGAGGGGAGGGGAGGAGGTAGGTGGCATGGCCACCCCTCCACCTGGAGATTACATGCCTCCCCCCCATCATCCATCACTCCCACTCTCTCTCCCCCTCCCCCGACTGCTTTCAGCGGGGAGAGAGGGGGGAGTTTTAAAAAAATTGAACTTAATGAAAAAAAATTCCCCTTTTCTTTTAAAATTATAGGAGAGGGTTCCTATGGCCCATTACATTCTCTCCCCTATTGGGGTAAAGGCGCCTCCGTCGTGCCGCCCCGTGTATTACTACACTGACAGTACCCACCACTGCACACTGCAGGTGGCGGGCGCCCATCACGTCACTTTATTCTTTACATTCATTTTAGTGACTAGTAAATAAAGGAAGGCGCAATCACACATTGTGACTGTTGGAGTTTTCATTTCTTGTCTCTCTCTTTCTTGCTCTTGCTCTCCTGCCATAGCTCGCATGCAAGCTTCGATCTTTCTCACCTTTCAACTGGTATTAGAGCTCGGCTTCCTCTTGCTCGAGCTCGACTCGGTGCTTGCTTAGCTTCACATTGACTCCCTTATTGCATTGGATCTCCATCCCGGCAGCCATATCCGATCTCCCCGAGCTCCCGTCACTCCCCGGCTTCCCGAGCACCTTCCCGGCCTATTGAGGCACCTTCAAGGCATTGGTACTGAGGTATTTGATTATTCTTTCAGGGTTTTATTTCAGTCTACAGGTTGCAAATAGCAAGGGCAACCATGGCTTCAAACCCTTGAAGCTTATTCCCCTCATATTGTGCCTTACACCTATCAAGGCTCAAAGAGGCTTGTCATAGGCCTTTGATAGGCCCTTCTTGAGCCCCCCATTACCCCCTTTCAGCCCATGTGGAACAACAGCAAGTTCAGCACCAGCAGGGCAGATTGCGCCTTTTTTTTAAAGACTGTTAGCACTCGTCTACTTCAACTCCACACTTGGCCATTGCTTCTTGCTCTCTACCTTGATCAAGAGGGCTATTAGACTTCATGTTTGATGTCATTCAAGCTTTGGGCATTGGTCTTGATCATTCGGGGCTGATTTCTTCAGATTTGGGACTATCATAAACAGTCATAATAGGCTGAAAACAGGGCAGCAACATTGGCATTAGCATTTGTTGCTTACACTCCATTCCGGTTGTGCTATTTGATGCCCATATGCGGTATACTTGATGCCCGAATGTCTTGGGAATGTATGCACATGATTATGCCATAATTTTGGCCTAAAATATTGGCTGAAATTTCTCAGTTTTGACAGTCAAACTTGGCTGTAATAACAGTGGGCTGAAGGTACCTTGGATGCTTTGTCACTTACCTATTGGTACCGGATGTATGCTTTGGGATTTGCCATCATGTATCTGACATTTGGGGACGACTTTGAGCTCATGTTTGAATCTATGGAATGTATTTGAGCTACGCATAAGCTCCGTCTTGGTTGGTATTCACTGGCATTTGGACTGACTTGGCATGCTCTTGGATTGCTTATGCCTCATGTCTATGCTTGACAGTTAGGCTTCATACATTACATGCTTTGGTTCGTGATATATGCCGTTTGGTTCGTCTATGCTTTACCGACATTGGGAGCTTTGCCTTGGATGTATTTGAGCATTTTCAACTCAGTTTGATCATTTACTTGGTTGCTATCAGATGTCATTGAGTTGATAGAGATCTTATTTTGGGATTATGTATTGCTCGTTGGTTGCTTCCATCAGTTGCTTCATGTATGTCATGCTCTCGGGATGCGTATGACGCATTGACTTAGTCACTTGTCACTGGTACTTTGTCTTGGGTTGCTTGAGCCCTTGAGCTCGTTTGTACGCCTTTTGTGCCAGTAGGAGCATCTTGCATGCTTACTTGACCTTGAGCAAGGATTACATGCTATTAGAGAAGTTACATGTATTGGAGCAGTCTATGTCATTGAGCAGTTACAGATGTATTGAGACTTTGGGATTATACTCTGACAATTGGATGTTGCATTGAGTATATGTCTTGGTTCACAGGATGCTTATGAGCTGAGTCTCAGTTTTGGATCCGCTTTCCTTTGAGCAAACACCTATTTGTGTCAGGTTTTGGCAGTTGCAGGTACATTTTGCCTAGATTGTCTGGGGGTGTGCCTCTTACTGACAGATGCTATTTGACATCTCTCGGTGTTATGCTCATGTATTTTCACTGTCATTTGGCTTTGCTTTGTCCTCTTTCTGCCGGCTTTGGACCTAGCATTGTTTAGTTGACATTAGATCTAGTTTTGGGATAGTTTGCTCTCATTATTGCAGTTCTGAAATTTATTACAGCAAGCATTTATTAGTGGATTGAGCAGTATTTTTTATGCTGAAATATCTTGATTTGGTGTACCGCACCTAGTACTAAGTGGGCAGCATTTTTTGGCACACTTTTCTCGCCATTTGGAGCTCATTTCAGTGGATTTTGGGCACTTTCTGCAGTAAAACATCAAGCAATTTTAGACTGTCTGTGCATTTCCAGCCTGCATTATGGCGTCCTCTTCGACTGATAATGCCATATTTAACATCACAAAGTTGGATGGTACTAACTACTCTTATTGGAAGAGTCAAATTTGGCAGGTCTTGGTGCAGAAATCTCAGATTAAGCCACTTCGGTTGAGTGGGGAGCAACCTGAAACTATGAACAATGACGACTGGCTTGAACTTGATGAGCTATGCAAGTCCACGATTGTATTGTCTCTCACTGAACAGGTACATTATAATGTATTTGAGGAAGCACAGAGTGCATGGGATCTATGGAATAAGATGAAGAATCTTTATGATAAGAAAAGTCCGGCGAGTCAGATGTACTGGTTGAAGCAGCTTATGGATCTGCGCATGAAGGATAATGCGACTATGTCTACTTACTTGAGCCAGTTCCATGCTATACTGAAGAACCTGACTTCGCAGGATATCACCTTTGGAGAGGAAGTAACTCCTCTTTTCTTTCTTGGGACTTTGAATGAGTCATGGGATGTATTCCGCACTGCCCTATGTGCCTCTAGTGCTACTCTGAAACTGAATGATATTGAGAGTGCTCTTCTGCAGGAAGAGGTTAATCGCAAAAACTTGGATGCCTGTCGTATTTCACATGCTTTGACAGTTAGAGGCAGGAATGGCAAGAATGATCGTGGTCATGGCCGTGGCCGTGACTCACAGAAGGATTGGTCTAAATCTCATGGAAAGTCGCGTAGTAAGTCGCGTGGGCGCAACGCTAATGTCACTTGTCATCATTGTGGGAAAAGGGGCCATATCAGACCACAGTGTCATGAGTTGCGCAATGAGAAGCGCAAGGATAAGGGGAAAGAGAAAGTGCAGGAGAAGTCCTCTGATCGCAGCATAGTACCTGCGAAGTCCAGCGTCAAGATTGAGGAAATTAATGTCACGCAGACCGAGGATTCCGATGGTGGTGATACTTGCAGCTAGTTCTTCTGATGCCTCACACTTGACTGAGATACCTAGTATGTATGCACAGTGCTGGTTATTGGATCCAGGTGCATCCTTCCATGTGACGCCTTACCGTGAGTGGTTTCACTCTTACCGTACCGTATCTGGATCAGTCAGACTTGGAGATGACAGGTCTCTTGATATTGTGGGCTGTGGAGATATTCAATTGCAGTTTTCCACTGGTAGTTCCTTTTTGCTCAGGGATGTACGTCATGTACCTGCACTTACACGCAGTCTTATGTATGCAGGACAGTTGGATGATGCAGGGTTTCATGTCTGTTTTGGGGATTCTGCCTGGAAGATTACCAGAGGCAGACTTGTACTTGCTAGAGGCGCCAAGGCTGGTAGCCTCTATCCTCTTGTTGTATCTGGGTCTTCTATGGACCATGTTTTGGCAGTGGGTTCTATCCCACATGTATCACTTTGGCATGCCCGTTTGGGGCATATGTCTTTGAAGGGAATGAAAATGTTCTCTGGTTTGCAGTATATTCCGCCTTTGGACTATGCATGCTTTGACTCGTGTGATCATTGTCTTTATGGTAAGCAGAATAGGTCTACGCATAAGAAATCGGGTAGACCATGCATGAGTGAGCCCTTGGCTTTGGTGCATTCAGATGTTTGTGGGCCCATGCCGTGTATGTCTATGGGTGGCACGAAGTACTTTGTTACCTTCATTGATGATTTTTCTAGGAAAGTGTGGGCTTATCCCATAAAGCAAAAGTCCGATGTCTTGGCAGTCTTTCAGCATTGGCTTGCTCTTGTTGAGAACCAGACTGGGTATAGGCTGAAATGCCTTAGGACTTACAATGGGGGAGAATATGTCTCACGTGCTTTTGAGCAGTTTTGTGATGACAGGGGTATTAAGCGTCAGTTGGCCGCCCCTTACACCTCCGCCCAGAATGGTTTGGCTGAGCGCACGAATAGGACTATTCAGGAGCGTGTTCGCTCTATGCTTAGCCATGCAGGCCTACCACAGAGCTTTTGGGCTGAGGTAGTTAGTATGGCAGTGCATGTCATAAACCGATCGCCTTCTAGTGGATTGGATTTCTAGGTTGCAGAGGAAGTTTGGGCTAGTAAGCCACCCTCTTATGTGCATCTCCGTGTCTTTGGATGTGAGGCATTTTGCCATGTGCCCAAGGACAAGAGGAGTAAGTTGGATCCAAAGAGCATTAAACGCATCTTTCTTGGTTGTGGTGATTCAGGAGAGATGGGCTATCGCCTATGGGATCCGCAGGCGCGAAAAATAGTGCACAGCCATGATGTAGTCTTCCATGAAGACAAGATGCACAGGCAGCTTGAGAAGGTGGTTAAGATCCGCAGAGTGATCTTTCAGGAGGAGCCTAGAGCTCCTGCACAGCCAGTTGGACAGCCTACAGCAGCAGCAGCAGATGCTCATGGTCAGGGTGTTGGACAGGCAGCTGGGCAAGCAGCAGAGCCTGCAGTGAGACGGTTTGCTAGAGATAGACGTCCACCTGATAGATTTCAGCCTTCTATGCATTATGTTTTGGTTACAGATGCAGGAGAGCCTTTCACTTATGATGAGGCTACGTGCAGGGGTGACAGTCACTCCTGGGAGAGGGCTATGCAGTCTGAGATTGACTCCTTGCATAAGAATGAGACTTGGGATTTGGTTGCCTTGCCTAAGGGCAAGAAGGATTTGCCATGCAAGTGGGTATACAAGCTTTAAAGTACCCCTAGACACCCCAAGCCAACATACAAGGCTAGATTGGTAGCAAAGGGTTTTAAGCAAGAGCATGGTGTAGACTTTAATGAGATCTTTTCTCCTGTGGTTAAGATGACCACCCTGCGCTTGGTCTTGGCTTTGGTTGCTCAGCTTGACATAGATCTATATCAGATGGATGTCAAGACGGCTTTCTTACATGGGGACTTGCATGATGAGATCTATATGGAGCAGCCTAAGGGCTTTGCAGAACCTGGTAGGGAGCACCTAGTGTGCAAGTTGAAGAAAAGTCTTTATGGCTTGAAGCAGACACCTAGGGAATGGTATAATAAGTTTGATGCCTTCATGCAGTCACAGGGCTACAATAGGAGTGCTATGGATCCGTGTCTTTACACGAAGAAAGCCCGTGATGGTTCATTGCTTATTTTGGTACTCTATGTGGATGATATGTTGATAGTAGGGAAAGCTCATGATGAGCTAGATGCTCTTAAATCTCAGCTGAAGAAGAGCTTTGAGCTGAAGGATTTGGGACATGCCTCTCACATACTTGGTATGCGCATTAGACGCGACAGGCATCAGGGACTCCTCTACTTGTCACAGAGGGAGTATATTCATAAAGTCCTTGAGCGCTTCCGCATGCAAGACGTAAAGCCTATTGGTTGTCCATTGCCTTCTTATGTGAAGGTATCACAGGCCGATTGTCTGCAGACAGATGAGCAGAGGGTTGAGATGGCCCATATCCCTTATGCTTCAGCCGTGGGCAGTTTGATGTATGCCATGATAGCCACTCGTCCAGATATTGCCTTTGCAGTTGGTGTTGTGGCACGCTATATGGCTACACCTAGCAAGAGACATTGGGATGCCGTGAAGGGTATCATGAGGTACCTGAAGGGCACAACAGATATGTGTATTTGCTATGGCAGCCAAGATACAGGGGTCATGGGGTACACTGACTTCGATTACGCAGGACATGCAGATAGTAGGAAGTCCACTTCTGGCTATGTATTCACCTATGCTGGAGGTGCTGTCTCTTGGATGTCCCGGGTTCAGAAGTGTACGGCTTTGTCTACCACTGAGGCCGAGTATGTTGCAGCCATCCACTGAGGCTTGCAAGGAGGCCATATGGCTAGGCCGTCTAGTTGTTAACCTTGGGATTGATGCTATACCTACACTGCATTCGGATTCTATGAGTGCCATTCAGTTGGCTAAGAATCCGGTCTTCCATGCGAAGACGAAACACATTGAGGTGAGGTATCACTTCATACATGGTGTCGTGGAGGACAAGTCTATTGACCTTGTCAAGATCTCCACTGTCGGAGCTTTCACTCAACCGCCAAGACCCACGGACCGCTTATTGTTTCAAGCGTTCCAAGCCGAGCACTAATGGCTACCTCTCACATAGCCGACGCGCCATCCATACCTACGGGTGTAGTGAGCTTACCTTGATGCCGTTCGAGTTACCTCCTCTCCCGCGCACTCCGGTAGCTCCACGATCCAAGTGCAAGCTTCAAGCAAGCTCCATCCTCAAGCTCCACGCTCCAAGCTCCATTGCAGTGAGCAAGACAAGAGAAGAGAAGAGAAGAGAAGAAGAGAGGAGACGATGGAGAGCTTCTCCTCCTCGGTCCCTCACCCTCACACACTCACTCCCTCACACTCTCACACTCCCTCTCTCAAGCACAAGCTCAAGCAAGCAAGAACAAGAAGAAGAAGAAGAAGAGGAGAGCTACTTTTGGCCACACACAAGAATGAGCTTCTCATTCACTTTTCAACTTTATATACAAAACCCTAAATCCCTTTTGGGCGGTCATCCCCTTTTTCCCTTTTTTACATGGCCGGCCATAGCCTAGGCCCTTTTTCCCATTGTCCTTCTCTCTTCCTAGCTTCCTTTCCACCGCCCGTCTACATTTACAAATTGCACGGGTGAGAGCCCAGCGCTCTTTTACAAGATTTCAGGGTGCGCCTTTTTATTTTAAAATGCGTCTTTCCCATTTTGCCTTTGCCTTGGACTTTTAAGGTTGCCCTTGCGCTTTTGGCATTTTCTCATTTTCTTTCTTCAATCGGGCTACCTTTTTTCCGCCTTTGCCCTGCGTCTTTCCACTTCCTTTTGCTTTCTTCGTGTTGGGGTTAACATTACCCCCCTCCTAGACGAGTGCCAGTCCCATGGCACTCACCGTCGTAGGTAGCAGGCTGTAGCATGCACCAAAGACATGGGTGACAAGGACGCCTGTGGTTTTTGTGGAGGAGTGTTGGTGGTGGTGTGGCAGAAGGTCTTGGGGGCCTGATGGTGGCCCAGGTGGCTGGTGGAAGGTTGTTGGAGTTGGTGGTAGGGCTATGCTGCGTTGGGGATTGCATTGATGGCCAGCACAAGGGTTGGGTTGTTGGGGATTCTGCTCATGACGAGTCTTTGCAGGCTTGTCGGATGGTAAGGGATAAGCATTCAGAGTTGGGTGTTGATGAGAGCGAATGACACTTTCGTTGGAGTCTTCAACACCTGCAAGTGAAAACCTCTCATGTGGTCTCTCCCTAAGGGTAGTGCTAGTCTTCTCTATTGTGCACAAGATATATTTTAATTAGTTTGGGAGACAGGTCGAACACTAAGCAAGCCTAGAGTATTGTCCTACACTTGAGGACCCAAACTGTGGATATACTTTGGTGCAAATATTATGTGAGTGCTCGTGCATACTTAGATATTACATAGTTAGAAGACCGTGGGCTAGTTTCTCATGACAATTCCTGGATGAAGCAAAGTTGTCCATGTGGAGAAGGAGTACGCGTGAAGGCATATGAGACATCCGTTGCATTATGACTGCACAATGTAGCATAATGGAAGGCAAGGACACTGCACTTTCAGTCACTGGAAACTATTGGACTTACGTGATAAGTACGGTGTACTTTTCATGGCCAATTGTGCGGTGCTTATCACCACTGATTGCAAGGGTACGAAGGCAGAGTGCAAAAGAAAATGGTGCAAGTGGGTCAGGGTGACAGGTCTAACCCTAGGCGAGACAAGCTCCCCAGGTATGTCCTGCCCTTGATGTGCCCTGAACAATTGTGGGTGAGTGTAAGGGGCTAGGGGACTAGGGACGAAGCCGGTCGACCAAGGTCACCCGACGTACCTAATTTGAGGACCCCTAGGTGTTGTGCTGTGATCGTGGGTGCTTCTTATTTTTCCATTCGTTTCTTTTTCTTTTTCTTTTTTCTTTTCTTTTCTTTTCTTTTCTTTTCTTTTCTTCTTCTCTTTTTTTTTTTTGCCTGAGTACAACCATTACAATATGTTGAGGCTATCAGCCTTTCAATGGGTTGGAAAATGTCAAGCTTTGAAAATGAATAGTACAATGATGATGGTGCCTTAGCCTCGTTGTTAGAGAAGTAGTTGGTGAAAGGGGGAGATACACTTGAAATATTGCAACCCTCCTTGCGGCGCATGCGGTGTTGATACAATTGAGGTAACAACTGCCGTGAGTCAACTATAGAGCCCGACCCAGAAAGGGGGCGTGTCCCATGAATGTGCTTTGGACCATGTGATGGGGGCGGTTGGCAAGGGTGCTTTCGGCAGCGTGGCTTTGCCGCGGCTCGTTGTGGGGTTGTGGGTGTTGCGGTGATTTGGGCATTGAACACTTTCGCACAAGGACCTGTATTATCCTGCATCCACTTGTCGCTTCATGAGAGCATATGCATTGTGCATGCCCCAACTATAATAAACCAGTGCAATGCAGGGAGACATTACTTATTTGAATTTTATGGTGTTAACTAGACATTTATCACCTGCGCTTGATTAGCTTTTTCTTTTGCTAAAGACGTAGCATATATTAAACGCAGATATAATAAGTTCATCCAAGTCAGGAACATGTCAACACTTAACAAGTCGGGAACACTTAACCATTAAAAACCAAAAGTCCTGGCCAGTTATCATTTGATAAGCCCTTTATGCATTATGGGCTACTCGATTTGTACGAGGCGGGGCGAGTCTGGATGGCCGGGTGATTGGGGCTCTGCTGGTGTGGGGCTCCCGTGGGGGCGAGCAGGGAACATGTCGACCGGGATATGAATGGTGTAATCCCGGATCGCTACCGTCTCCAAAATTTCTTTAAATAATTCATTAAATTCTTCTTTTTCCCGAGCTGCCCTTTCTGCCTTTGAGCGTCTGGGGCCCAAGCAGGAGCTGGGAGTGCGCACCACTAGTGCTGCCACCTGTTGCGCGTTTCGAGTCTCGACTTTCTTGACTCGAGGATTCTTTGGCCTTCGCCCTGGGCAATGTCGCTTAGGGCCTCGCTTCTTGGCATACCTCTTGATGGTGGGCACATAGCACTCCGGCGGAGGGGCGTGTGCCACATGCTCTCGCCTTCTGCGAAGAGCGTCTTTGCAAGCCAACTCTTCATGATTCTCCATGCGTTCCGCCAAAAAAGGAAACCTGCCAGACGCACTCCAAGGGTCAGACCTTGATACAAGATACAATTGTTCGCATGGAAGGGATTTTAGTGTGGTTTATCAAGCACATGTGACAAGAAGGGGAGGAGTGAGGCATGCGGTGTTTGTTGTAGGGGAATGGTCCCCATGCTGATGTTCACGTTGCCTCCAGTTAGTAGCGGATATTAGTTTATGCTAAGTCGCGTGGACTGGTTGTCGTGGAGTAGGACAGGGTACTTCCTCGGGAGGATAGACCAAAAGGGAAGAAGGTGTATGGGAAGGGACTACACCCTGTCTACACCATCAGACTTGTTGGTCAAGGCCTCCTATGGCGGCAATATGGGTTGCATGCCCTTCACTTGGAGGTGGGGCTAGTCACCCGACTTTTAAAAGTGTGATATGAGGAGGACTTGAGGAGCTTAGCCTGTCAAACCCAACTCTTCTCCCAGCGCTTGACTATCATTGCTTGTGTGTGTTGATATTGTTTATACATGGTGACACAAAAATCAGTGTTTATTTATATACATATCTATGAATCCATGTCACATCACGAGGATAAGAACCAAGTGTAGAACTCGGGGTTGTACCGGAGCATGGCACACGCATCTAGTATTCGTGGTAGCTGACTTAATACTGATAGATATTTTGCCACGTCGAGTAGCATGGAACCTTGACCGAGTCTACTGGCAATATGTAACTCCTCTTCGGTGAGAACCTTATCAATCAAAGGGCCCTGTAGCCTAGTCCTAGCTAAGTCCGTACCCCGAATGTCAGTGAGTACTCGAAGGGAAGTTGGTGCCACATAGGTTGGGTCCCTTTGGGATCGCCATTTGGCCAATCGCTCTTCTGAGACCGTCATGATCTGAGCCCCTAGTTCGGCCATTACGACACGGCTTTCGCACCAATGCCGCTCAAATTGACTCTGGCCTGCTGACAATCGCTTTAGTAGGTCTATGTCTACGAGATTCGGTCGATAGAGCACTTCATTGAACGTGACGGTTAAGCGTAGTTCGTCAGCCTCCTCGTCAGGGATGAGTCGCATCTATTTATGCAGGAGCCTATCATAGTGCCTGTTAAGATGTTCTTGTTCTTCCCATGATAGAGGAAAGGTCAAGTAATCTCCAAGCTACTCCTTGGGGATCGTGCCCACGTCCGCAAGGACGTAGACACGCGCGACCACTTTGAGCTTAGCCTCCAACTCAGTTAAGCATTCTGCGATACCTCTATGTTCAACGAGGGCTTGCTCGGTTGCTATCTCATACAAAGTTCTAAGAGTTTCCTTAGGCTTTAGCATGGCTGGGGGCTCAGGCCTAGATGAGCAAGATTGGTCCACACTAGGTTTTCTTATGCTCTTTGGGTTCTCACGTTTCTCCTGAGGTTTTGCTATTATTTCATCATGGTTCTTCTCGGATGTGACTGGTATAGATTTGTCACCCTGTTGTGACAGCGTTGTATCCACTCTTGATTGATCAATGTGAGCTCTATTTTGAGTGGATAGAGTGTTGCAAGCAACTGTTGCTAGCAACGATTGCTTTGGTTTCTCAGAACACACGGATGTGTCTGAGATTTCACCGCTATTCGGAGAGGCATCAGTGGGTTCATTGGTGGATGGACTCGATACTTTATTCATCAGCTCTCCAGCGCTCTTTGTCTAAATGTTCTTGGGGTCCACAACCCCCTGCAACTGTTGCTGTTTTCTCTGCTTTCACCTCTTTTTCTTGGTCAATGAAGGTGCCTCTCTTGACGACTCAGGACCCTGGGCTATATTGACCGTTGATGTGCTTGGTCGGGCCTCAGCATTTCCCTTCTCTAGTGTGTCCTTATGGGACATAGCCGCGGTTTGCTGAATAGCCTTGCCCAGTTGTGAGGGCACAACTGCCGCTCTTTGTGGAGAGTCTAGCTTTTCAACCAACTCCCTTGCGTTTAACTCCTCCAGCCTAGGCTTTAGGCCCTCCGAAAGTGTTGGAGTTTTCGAGGAAGTTGGTTGCGACACTTCTTCCATAGGTGAACTTCTAAGGACATATTCCACAAGGGGCATTGTCACGGCTAAGGGCTGCGACTGCTGTGATCCCTGATTGGAAGTAGTAGCAGCTAGTTTAGTGGGCTGGCTTCCCTTCGTGGATTGCGGTGTCAAGTCCTTAGGGCAATTGGAAGTGGTCGTTGCTCTTAGAGCATTCACTTGTGTAGGTCGAGTATCAATTGAGCTAGCCACCTTAGGTCACATAGGCATATCCTTGGGCCAAGAGCTACAGATGGTGTCATGTCCCACCTCCTGGACATTTGGAAGCTTAGATGGAGATGGAGATGGGGATTGAGCAGCCGCCCTTGACAACTGCCGTTGTGCTTCCTATGTCCGTTTGGCAAAAGAAGATGTAGGAGATCTAGGACTCTTAGGTGGACTTGGCACTGGCCGAATGATTTGCTCAAGGCTATTAGGCGATTGTGCCATTTGTTTTGTTGAGCAATTAGCCATCTCACAAGTAGCGTGGTGCCTCTGGTGCCCTTATCCTCTTGGGGAATCAAAGGCTCTTTGGGCACTAATGGCTTTTGTGCACGCTCAATGGCTACATATGGCATCTGCTTATTAAGCATGCTAGGTTGAGGCTCTTTCCTTCGAACACTCATGTCTACTTTCTTGCCTCGAGACCTAGAGTTTCTCTTAGATTTCCTCCTGTGCTTCATTGCTTTTGATGCACTCTGGCCTTCAGTCGACCAGGGAGGTTTAGCAAGGGGTTTTGGCACCCAAATCCATCGGTTGCCTGCATAATACCCTTGAGCCCGAAGCAATGCCTTGGATATCCATCGTGGCATTGTGCGAGCTCTCCATCGATGCCTTTGCCTATAAGGCTTGGGCTTCTTTCGTGGCCTTCTATGATATTTGTGAGTCCAAACCCTATCCTTGGCCTTGTCTCCTACCCTTTTTGTCTCAAGTATGGCCTCACTCACTGGTTCTCTCCGTTCAACCTATGCTTGTATCAACTCTTTCAACAACTCCTTGCTCTCATTACTAGGCTTGCTTGGTATGTCAGAATGCTCCTTTCCCTTCCCTCGAGGTTTGGTGAGGTCACCCTTGCTAAAAGTTGTGATTATCCTCACACCTGGTAGTGTTAAGTGTATCATCTGTGCTATATAGTCGGCTTCACACTTCGTTGCCTTTTTGAAGGGCCTTCCTAGGAGGATTTCCTTTCCACAATTCTCGCTAGTTGGAGGAACATAGAACAAGACTGGCAAGCTTTCTGTTTCAATAGTTGCAAGGATTCCGCACTTCCCTAGAAGTGTTTGTGGGTGTTCCCCATAAGGGTTAAGAGTTGCATCAGTCGGTTTGAGCTTTGGTTGACCTAGTAGAGTCCATGCTTCGTAAGTCAAGATATTGAAATCTGCTCCTTCATCAATGAGAGCATCAACACTATGCTCTCTTTCTGAAGTGAGTTTGACCCTAAGATAAGCAGGTGGCACTATATCTTTCTCTTCCGGGTCCTGGCTTGTAAATTTAAGCCTTCTGACAAATGCCCTTGAGTCCCTACTTGCATGACCAGACGTGGATTCTCCCCCAATGTCTTGGATTGTCTGTGTAGTGTTGCTCAAGGCACATCTCTCGTCAAGAGTCTCATGTCTAGTCATCTTGGCATTTGTAGCTTGCTGATGTTGCATATCGCCTTGACTAGACATGGTCTGAACACAATGTCTTTGTGTTCTCGTGGTGTGGCCGTTTTGCCCTTGATGGCTAGATTGGCCCATTGAGGTTCGAGGGTCTCTGTTTGTCTCTGTTCGGGCATGGGCTTTTGGTTGCTCTATTGCAAGTGAGACTCCATGCTGGCGTAGAGCCATTACTTCACTAGGGTCCAATTTGGAAGGCCTGTCACGGCGCACGTTTTCTCTCCAACCTACTCGGGGGAGGTGCGGAGGGGGCAGAGCCCCCTCTGCGGGGGTCCGGGGGGGACAATCCCCCCCGGCCCACAGGGCCGTTACGGTAGATGCCATATGTAATTTGAAGGACCGTTTATAGCCAAATTTTGAACTACGTGCTCTAAATTTTAGCCCGGTTATGGCTCTGTGATGTGCCTTCATCTCTACGTAGCCTTAGGGGTCAATCTCGGGGTTTAGATGTATCAAAATTTTTGTTCTAGATACCTGTCCGATTTTGACAGTTTTCTGTCCGATTTTCAAGAGTCCGATTATCAGAATCGGACGTCCGATTTTGGGTGGGTCCGATCGGCCCAGTGGTCCGATTTTGGTCACGTCCGATTCTAGGAATTGGATCGAAAAGTGGTCCGATTCTGGGAATCGGATCGAAAAGTGGTCCGATTCTGGGAATCGGATCGGACAGGGTGGTCCGATTCTGGATGTCCGATTCTGGCTGGTCCGATTCTGGGAATCGGACCAGACTGGTCCGATTGTGAGTGGTCTGATTATGGACTCGTCCGAGTGGTCCGAGTGTCCGAGTGTCCGAGTCGGACGGGTTGGTCTGAATCCGAGTGGTTCGAGTGCCAGGCACGTCCGATCGGGCTGGTCCGATTCTGGGACTCGGACGACCTGGTCCGACTGCGCGGCCGACAGCCTGTGAGTTGCACGCGATGCCTCTAGGCTGATATGCACTACACCGAATCGTCCAACGCCTTCCAGATAGGTGCAAGACACTACAAGGGAATGCTAGACACGCCTGGAACCACTGTGGTGCTCGAATCGAATGGCACTCCAAGGATCTGTGCCCCTATTTCCCTGTTTTAGCCTGTTATACAGCAACAGAGGACCCTACTGTTTGTTTCTTTTTTTCTTCCTTTTCTTTGCTTTTTCCTACCCTAAATGCATCCAAATCACAAAATAAATACCTATACTACTCCATTTCACAACATAAATCACAGAAAGCAAAAAACCTACTTGCCAAGGAGATCGAATACCATCTTCAACCCCCCTCGCTTCCTACCTATCTCAAGCACCAGTTCAGGGTAACCCTTACTTTGATGCTCGATTCGAAGCGCGCAAGCGCTCAAGGCTTGAATCCGTTGGTCCCGGCAATGGAACCAAAATGTGGGAGCTTTCATTCAATCGCCAAGACCCACGGACCGCTTATTGTTTCAAGCATTCCAAGCCGAGCACTAATGGCTACCTCTCACATAGTCGACGCGCCATCCATACCTACAGGTGTAGTGAGCTTACCTTGATGCCGTTCGAGTTACCTCCTCTCCCGCGCACTCCGGTAGCTCCATGATCCAAGTGCGAGCTTCAAGCAAGCTCCATCCTCAAGCTCCACGCTCCAAGCTCCATTGCAGCGAGCAAGAGAAGAGAAGAGAAGAGAAGAGAAGAAGAGAGGAGACAATGGAGAGCTTCTCCTCCTCGGTCCCTCACCCTCACACACTCACTCCCTCACACTCTCACACTCCCTCTCTCAAGCACAAGCTCAAGCAAGAAAGAACAAGAAGAAGAAGAAGAAGAGGAGAGCTACTTTTGGCCACACACAAGAATGAGCTTCTCATTCACTTTTCAACTTTATATACAAAACCCTAAATCCCTTTTGGGCGGTCATCCCCTTTTCCCTTTTTTACATGGCCGGCCATAGCCTAGGCCCTTTTTCCCATTGTCCTTCTCTCTTCCTAGCTTCCTTTCCACCGCCCGTCTACATTTACAAATTGCACGGGTGAGAGCCCGGCGCTCTTTTACAAGATTTCAAGGTGCGCCTTTTTATTTTAAAATGCACCTTTCCCCTTTTGCCTTTGCCTTGGACTTTTAAGGTTGCCCTTGCGCTTTTGGCATTTTCTCCTTTTCTTTCTTCAATCGGGCTACCTTTTTTCCGCCTTTGCCCTGCGTCTTTTCCACTTCCTTTTGCTTTCTTCGTGTTGGGGTTAACATCCACTGACAAGAATCCTGCATATCTGCTCATGAAAAGCCTCACTACTGAGCGCTTTGCCTTCCTCAGGAGATTGATGGGAGTTGGATGAGATGTTGCCTTTCCTCATCCCTTGTACCTATGTACAACTGTACTGTCTTTTTCTTTTCTTTTCTCTCTCACTGGGGCAGATTCGCCTTTAAGTGGGAGGTTGTTGGGGGTAAAGGCGCCTCCGCCGTGCCGTCGCGTGTATTACTACACTGACAGTACCCGCCATTGCACACTGCAGGTGGCGGGCACCCGTCTCGTCACTTTATTCTTTACATTCATTTTAGTGACTAGTAAATAAAGGAAGGCCTGGTCACACATTATGATTGTTGGAGTTCCCATTTCTTGTCTCTCTCTTTCTTGCTCTTGCTCTCCCGCCATAGCTCGCGTGCAAGCTTCAATCTTTCTCACCTTTCATACCCCTTAGAGGAATCGAGATATCCTCATCTCGAGAGGACCTGGGGGTATTGTTGTTGATTGAGAGTATCTTCGTCCATCCGATTGGCATCCTCTTCCGGATAATCTTTCCACTGGACGAGGTATTCTCTCAAGGTCCTTGACCTCAAATGCCTCTCCCTGACATCTAGGACTCTATCAGGCCGTAGCTCAAGGACTCCTTGGCTAGGCATTACAACTTGCTGATCATCAAGTACATGATTTGGATTAGGTAGATACTTTTTCAATAGACTAACGTGGAATACATTATGAACCTTTAGGGTTGCGGGCAGTTGTAGTCTGTAAGCATTAGGTCCTAGGCACTTAGTGATCTTATAAGGTCCACAATACCTTGGACTTAGCTTCTTGTACTCTCCCAAGGACAGTGAACTCTTTGTAGGGCATACGCGGATGAAGAACATATCACCTTCAACGAAGGATCTGTCTTGCCATTTCAAGTCAGCGTAAGCCTTCTGTCTATCCTTGGCGGCTTTGATGTCTTGTCTTATTGATTTGATTTGGTCATCCATGTCTTCCAGCATCTGCTTTGAAGCTTTTACCCTCAAGGTTGGATCCGAGAAGCTCAAAGGAGTACGACAATCTTGCCCATACAATGCTTGAAAAGGGGTCATCTGAATACTTTGTTGGTAAGAAGCATTGTAGGCAAACTCAACCAATGGCAAATAATGAATCCACTTTTTGGGTTCGTGACATCAGTATGCCCTAAGCATATCTTCAATGACTTGGTTGACTCGTTCCGTTTGACCATCAGTTTGGGGATGGTAAGCTGTACTGAAACAGAGTTGAGTCCCAATGGCCTCGAAGATAGCCCTCCAAAAGTGTGATGTGAAGAGAGAGTCACCATCACTAACGATTCTTCTGGGTAACCCATGCAGTTTGAATATTTCCTTCATGAATAATCTTGCGATGTCTCACGCTTTAAAGTTTGTCTTGACAAGGATGAGATGTGCAATATTGGTGAGCATATCTACTACAACCATAATAGAGTTGTATCCTCCCTGAGCTTGGGGTAGGTCAACAACAAAGTCCATACTAATGAATTCCCATTTCATTTGGGAAATGTCAAGTGGTTGCGATTTCCCCGGCATTTTGACATGTTCTGCCTTAATGCATTGACAAGACAAACATTTCGTGACATATTTTAGAACTTCACCTTTGAGCCTATCCAAATAATAGCTCTTTCTGACCGCATTAAGGGTCTTGGCATAGCCAAGATGTCCTAAGAAAGGGGAGTCATGGACTTCCCAAAGTATCTTCTACTTGAGAGATTGGCTTGCAGGGATACATAATCTTGTCCTAAAGTAGACAAGTCCACTACTGACAGAGAATTCTTGATACTTCGTCTTAAGCTTTGGGTATTGATCCTTGATGGGGATCTCCCTTAGCAATTTCTGGTAGATTGGGTCATGACATGCCTCTTCTCTAGCTAACTCAAGGATTGGGTTGTTTGGCATTGATACCTTTGTGGCTAGAGATCTTGCTCTTGATGGATCTTGCAAAATAAGAGAATTCAGAAATGCCTTGCGACTGAGTGCATCGCCAACTACATTCTCTTTTCCAGGCCTATATTTGATTTCAAAATCATATTCTTCCAACACTTCGATCCATTGACGTTGCCTCATGTTGAGCTCATTTTGGGTGAAGATCCATTTAAGACTCTTGTGGTCCGTCACTAAGGAAAATTTATTACCTAGCAGGTAATGTCTCCAAAGTTTGAGAGCATGGATGACAGCCAGCAGCTCCAAATCGTGGGTAGTATAATTCTTTTCATGGCTCTTCAATTTCCTTGAAGAATATGCTACGGGATGACCTTCTTGCATAAGCACACATCCTAAAACAAGTGCGCTAGCATCAGTTACCACTTCAAACTTTTTTTACTAAGATCAGGAAGTTCCAGGATGGGTGCTGATACTAAGCTTTGCTTTAGCTTGTCAAAGTTGGTTTATTCGGCAGGTGACCATACAATTGCTACTTGCTTCTTTAGTAGATCAGTCAGAGGCGCTACAATCAAAGCATAATCTTTGATGAAGATCCTATACCATCCTGTCAATCCAAGAAAGCTACGTATTTCTTTGACAGAAGTTGGTGTTGGCCATTCCAAAATGTCTTTGACCTTCGCTGGATCCACTGAAATTCCTTCCACTGATACAATGAATCCTAGATATTCAATATGTCGCTTGAAGAATGCACACTTCTTCTTCTTGGCATAAAGCTTGTATGCTCTCATTGTTTCAAGAACAATGTGAAGTTGGGGTTTATGATCTTTTTCCTGTTTAGAGTAGACTAGGGTATCGTTAAAGAAGACGAGTACGAAGATTCAAAGTGTCCATACCTTGTGCTGAATGCGGTCTTCGGGATATCTTCTTCCTTGATCCTTATCTGATAATATCCAGATCTAAGATCTATCTTAGAGAATATCTTCGCACCTTGAAGACGGTCAAGTAGTTCATCTATTCTTGGAATGGGGTATTTGTTTTTAATGGTTGATTGATTCAACCCTCTGTAGTCAATGCATAGCCGAAGCATTCCATCTTTCTTCCTTTGGAACAGTACTGGAGCTCCCCATGGCAAACTGCTAGGATAGATGTAGCCTTGGTCTAACAGTTGCTTAAGTTGCTCTTTCAGTTCAATCGCTTCCGGGATGGGCATCCTATACAGTCTCTTTGCGACACTAGTGCAACTCCTGGCACCAGCTTGATTTCGTGGTCGACTTCCCTTTGAGGAGGAAGTTTTGTCAGCTCCTCAAGAAATACGTTTGCGTACTCTTTTAACCATGACCATTCTTCCCCAAATTACTAATTCTGATCTAGCTTATTTAGTTTAATCAGATAGATAGGTAGGCCCTTTCTAACTCCTTTTATAATCTGTGTTGTTTTTGCCAGCTGTATTTTTGGCTTACCAGCCTCTCCTTGAGTTGTAACTAGTTCCCCTTCAGAGTTTCGAAAGGAGACTGGGCCCTTTCCACAATGGATGTGGGCATCATTGGGTATTAGCCAATCCATACCAAGCAAACATTCGTGGATACCTAGGGTCAGTACCCTGAATCTCACCGAGGTTGGCTTCCCACCCAATAGGAATTTCGCCTTAGCAGTTTGCCTAGTACAAGAGACCTCACGACCATTTGCCAATTCCACAAGTAAGGTAGGTGCGTCTATTGTGGCTATCCCTAGCCTTTTTGCACAGATCGGTGAAATGAAGGAATGTGTGTTGCCACAATCGATTAGGGTTTTGAAGCTTTTACCTTCATAATATGATGGAGTTTGGATCACCGAGAATTGGCGATTCAGACCCTTCTTGTGAAGAGCCGCGTGAACTGTTGCCCTCTCAATGTCAGCATCCATGGATGGATCTCCTTCATCGCCCAGCTCCTTATTGGCAACACTGGAGGTTCTCCCTCTGGCCATGACGGTGGCTCCTTGGCCATGGGCGGCTCCTCGGAATGGCCCTTGGCGATGTCCCCTGCTAAGCTTGGGACATTGCCTCTTGAAGTGTCTTGGCTTGTTGCAATGGAAGCAACATAGATTGCGGTCATTACCTTGTGTAGGAACAAAGTTGTTGACAGTATGGGTCCTAGCTTTCTTCCTTTGTCCCTAATTCTGCCCCTGCGCTCTCTTAGTCTGAGCTCTATACATTCCCTTGTTCTGATCCCTGTAAGGCCAAGTCTTGTTGTTCCTTGGCTTGGTTTGCACCTCCTATATTATTGGTGCAGCTCGAATGAGTGCGTCTTGTAGGTCCGTTGGGCGCATTGATTCCAAGCTGGTGTTTATGGGTGGATTTAACCCAGCACAAAACTTTGACACCTATTGTGTCATATCCATTTGTGGTGCGTACTTTAAGAGAGAGACGAACTTTGAATAATATACATCAAGGGATAGTCCAAGCTGCTTCAATTCATAGAATTCGTTCATCTTCTGTGTGCAGTAGGCAGGTGGCAGATACCCCCCCTCGCATAGCTTTCTTAAGCTTCTCCCAAGTGACTGTCCCTTCTGAGATCCCTTGGTCTCTGCACCACTATTTCCACCAAAGTCTTGCTTCGCCTGTAAGCTTAAGTTTGGCGAGCATAGCTTGGTTAGTAGGTGCAGTTCTTCCTGCTGCCTCAAAATAGTCCTCCATGGACTCGATCCAGGCCTCGGCGTCAGTTTGAACAATCCTTCCTTTGCCATCGAACTCAGATGGCTTGATTTGTTTGAGAAGGAACTTCTTCCCTTGAATCACAAATGTACTTAGTGCAGGAGTGAGACTTGGAACCTGCACTTGGGGTTGCGCCTGGACAATAAGATTCTTTATGTTAAAAACCTATCAAACGTTTCTTATATTATGTTAACATGACCAGCACAGCTTTTAGCCAAGTGACCTAATCACTTAACTCCTTTGCCAATATTTATAGTCAGGATAGACAATAGTAAAAATTTTGTTCATTCATGAGGGCATAGCCCTTTGAGTACATTTATTTTGGGAAAGTAGAACAAGCTGATTGGTACATCAGTTTAGGGAAAATAGGATTGTATTACAATCGGCTACAGGGACTGAGTAATAATATGGAGTGGGGTCATGGATTTTCAAGAAACGATAAGTCATTGGCAGCTTGGGGTATCCCTTCCTTTGATACCCGTTCTTCTCATAGTGCCCTAGCACTTTGATTCTGTCTCAGCAGGGATCACCCGAGTCACTTCTTCATACACATACTAGTTCTGCTTGACTTGTCAACCGCCAACATGCAGGGTTGCATTAGCGTGAGCTTCGACAAAGATGAGCTGCTTCACGATCTTTAAATCCTCCATCCACTTGATTCTCTTCAAGTTGATATGAAGGTATGCAAGTTGGTGGGCTGCTTTATAGTATATTCCTGATTCTCTCGTCCATCTCTGTTCCGCATACAGGGGTGAAGGATTATAGATGCGGTCTAGAATATTCATCATGCCTAGCCTCCGTTGATAATTCGAAGCAAGCATTGCAGTCATAAACATAACCTAGAACACCAAGAATTTGTTCCATGCTTCATGACTCTACAACCCGGCATCCATAAGTAAGGAAATGTTTTCAATAGAAAACACTGCTCTATTCCAGTCACCTTCCCCTGGCTGTCCCCTTATTCCCTTTACTTTCCTCCATTAAGTTTCTTTGTAAATCTTAGATCCCATTGGTTCGCTCTGATACCAACTATAACATGCCCGCTTGTCCGTTTGCAGGACACATCTTAGCAGCCCATCGAGAGGAGGGTCTAGAAGGCTCCGCCTGGCACTCGCAGGGAATGATACAGGGTTTGCAATCTAGGTCTTCCCAAGTCTGCCCCGAGCAGAAGTGTCTAGCCGTTCCCACTTGGGATCGACCTAAGGTCAGGGTTCCTTTCCTATCATCAAAGTCTCTAGGAAGCAGCTAGCGTCCAGCTCCACTTATACCACCTTTCATAGGGACAATAGAGACGAAGCAATTTCAAACTGCATCTGGTTCATGGAGAATGGGAAACGAGAGGGATGCAAAGCTCAACCTCTCTGCCGTATGGTATAGCCCCATTCATTTCCCCTAAAACAGAATAAACTGAAAATTCTACATCTACTGACACTAGGTCTTCATTGTCTTATCATCTCATCATTTGAGAAAAGTTCCCAGCTAACCGGGACCACCCTTCCGTAGGACGAACCTAAGTCACGTCCACTACACTTTCCTCAGTTTGCTTTAGTTATCTAATTACATAACACATTATGTTTTGACATGCAAAATCAGTTTCCTTAATTAAACAAATTAATCACGGGTTCCTTCACGTAACTTAGGCACTGACACAAAAACAATGTCAAGAAAGTTCCTTTTTCTCAAGTATCTGTTCCTTATTTATCATAATTTCAGATTACATCCAATATCATGCCCGAAGGCCATCCCAGCAATCTATAGAATTGCTACTCCAAGTTCCGCCCATAGACTAGTACACGGGCCTCGAGATCCCATCTCGAGTCACATCGGCCTCTTGCGTGGGATCCGGAGGCAAGGGATTTACAACCAGAGCCTCCCCTAGCACCCAAGCGTCCTCTCGCTCCAAGTAGTACCCACAGAGAGACCTCTCGCCACAGTTTAGGTCCATATACCTAGCATGGTTGACAACCCCCTTGGATAGGGCCAGGCAGACAGTCGGAGGCAACTGTTCCTGCCTCTCTTTCAACCTGGCGCATTAAGTGTTTTCCTTGAATTAGTTCCTTGAGCAGAGAGATCAAGTAATTACAAGCACGAACATTTCGGAGGTCGTTTGTACGACCGACTGCTAAGGTGTGACTCCTTTTTTTTTGGATGCTCCTAGCATCCAATCTTGGGTCTTTTCACGTCTTGGCGAGATCCCAATAATTCCAAAACAAGATTTCGTAAGCAAATGGCCTAGGTAAGATAACTTAATTTTGACTTGCCCTTTTCCCTTGGGTTTTACCTTAAGGTATCTTAATCCCTAACTCACGCATTAGCTAGTCAGTCAAGGCAACAGACATGCCTTATTCGCAACCCAACCAAGGGTCTTTTAATCTCTAATTCCAACCATGCTCAGTTAACACATATGGCAACACATGATTCTTCATTCAGACTTTCAAGATGCAGCCTAGATTCATGCGATCCTTTCAATTCTCTTAGTGCAGTTCTATGCCGGATTTCCTAATCGACCTCATCCATCATGCACATTGTGCATTTAGTATAGTTGTACCTCCTAAACGACTTTTATCTTTCTTTATTCCTAGTAATGAGTACTTAGCTTTAATGCACCGGATCACATGTGATTTGAAAGTTTAGGGTTTTGTCTAACGATGCAAGTATATCTCATGGAAAGAAAATAACATTTCATGTGTTTCTTTTAACCATGATTACGAAACATGAATTCTAAATGGCTATTCATGCACTGAACTGGTTAAAAAGCTATCATTTTATGTGAGGTAAGGCGATAATCTTATCATTTTATGTGAGTAAAAGCTATCATTTCATGTGAAGTAGGGTGATAATCTTATCATTTTATGTGGGTAAAAGCTATCATTTCATGTGAAGTAAGGCGATAACCTTATCATTTTATGCATAAAATCTTATGCGAATTCCAACCTCTACCATTTTGCGCATGCAACTTAGTTCTTAGAGTAAACAAAACCCTATGCACGACATCAATATTTTCATCCCTTCCATGAGAAATAATTCTTAAATTAATTTTTAATGCTTAGAACCTGGGCTTGATTCGTGTGTGCTGTGTTGGTCGTTCCGCTCGCCCCTCTAGCATTGCCCATGGCTTGGACGCCTATGCTTCCAGCGACTTTCTTCTTGGGAGCCATTCGCCTCGCGGAGATTGGGTAGTCCGGACCTTAACGATTTCGATTTGACATGTTCGATTTGGAAAGACCATTGGATGGGGTTTGTTGCCGAGAGAATGGTTTGGGTGACTTGTAGCAGTTACTCTCTTTCTCTCTCTTCTTCTTCTTCTTCTCCTCTTCTCCTTCTTTTTCTCTCTCTCTTCTTCTTTTCTTACTCTCCTACTCTCTCTCCCTCTCCTTCTCTTCTTCTCCTTCTCTCTTATTCCTCTACTCTCTCTCTCTCCTTCTCCCTCTCTTTCTCTTCTTCTACTACTTCACTCCTCTCTCGCTCTACCTCTTCTTCTTTTTCTTCTACCTCTCTCCTTCTCTTCTTCTCCTTCTACTTCTCTCCCCTTCTTCTCTTCTCTTCCTCACTCCTTCCTTTCTCTCCTTCTCCTTCTCTCCCTCTTCTTCACTCTCCCACTCCTTCTTTTCCTCTCTCCTCCTTCTCTCCCTCCTCTTTTCTCTCCTCACTCCTTCTTCTTCTATCTCCTCACTCTTTCTCTCCCACTACTTCCCTTTTCTCTACCACTCCTTCTTCTCTCGTTCTGCTTCTCTCTCCCTCTTCCTCCTCTTCTCTCTCTTCCTTCTTTCTCTTCTCTCCTTCTCCTTCTCTCCCTCTTCTTCCCTTCTCTTCCCCACTCCTTCTTCCTCCCTCTTCTTACTCCTTCTCTCCCACTACTTCACTTCTTCTTACCCCTCCTCATGGGGCCCCCGCAACCTTGTGATCAGGGGGAGGGTGGTTATGGACATAGCCCAGTGCTGTTACAGCAGCACGGCGGGTAACCAAAGGGGGTGGTGCCTAGAGTCGAACGCCGAGGGCCATTGAGCAGGCATCCTCTTTGGGATAATCCTTCCACTGGATGAGGTATTCTCTCAAGGTCCTTGACCTCAAATGACTCTCCTTGACATCTAGGACTCCATCACGCTGTAGCTCAAGGACTCCTTGGCTAGGCATTACAACTTGCTGATCATCAAGTACATGATTTGGATTAGGTAGATACTTTTTCAATAGGCTAATGTGGAATAAATTATGAACCTTTAGGGTTGCGGGCAGTTGTAGTCTGTAAGCATTAGGTCCTAGGCACTTAGTGATCTTATAAGGCCCACAATACCTTGGACTTAGCTTCTTGTATTCTCCCAAGGACAGTGAACTCTTTTTAGGGCGTATGTGGATGAAGACCATATCACTTTCAACGAAGGATCTGTCTTGCCGTTTTAAGTCCGCGTAAGCCTTCTGTCTATCCTTGGTGCCTTTGATGTCTTGTCTTATTGATTTGATTTGGTCATCCATGTCTTCCAGCATCTGCTTTGAAGCTTCTACCCTCAAGATTGGATCCGAGAAGCTCAAAGGAGTACGACAATCGTGCCCATACAATGCTTGAAAAGGGGTCATCTGAATACTTTGTTGGTAAGAAGCATTGTAGGCAAACTCAACCAATGGCAAATAATGAATCCGTTCGCGACAACAGTGTGTCCTAAGCATATCTTCAATGACTTAGTTGACTCGTTCTGTTTGACCATCAGTTTGGGGATGGTAAGCCATACTAAAACAAAGTTGAGTCCCAATGGCCTCGAAGATAGCCCTCCAAAAGTGTGATGTGAAGAGAGAGTCACCATCACTAATGATTCTTCTGGGTAACCCATGCAGTTTGAATATTTCCTTCATGAATAATCTTGCGATGTCTCAGGCTTTATAGATTGTCTTGACAAGGATGAGATGTGCAACCTTGGTGAGCATATCTACTAAAACCATAATAGAGTTGTATCCTCCCTGAACTTGGGGTAGGTCAACAACAAAGTCCATACTAATGAATTCCCATTTCATTTGGGGAATGTCAAGTGGTTGCAATTTCCCCAGCATTTTGACATGTTTTGCCTTAATGTATTGACAAGACAAACATTCTGTGACATATTTGAGAACGTCACCTTTGAGCCTATCCCAATAATACCTCTTCCTGGCCCCATTAAGGGTCTTGGCATAGCCAAGATGTGCTGAGAAAGGGGAGTCATGGGCTTCCCAAAGTATCTTCTGCTTGAGAGATTGGCTTGCAGGGTTACATAATCTTGTCCTAAAGTAGACAAGTCCACTACTGACAAAGAATTCTTGATACTTCGTCTTAAGCTTCGGGTCTTGATCCTTGATGGGGATCTCCCTTAGCAATTTCTGGTAGATTGGTTCATGACATGCCTCTTCTCTAGCTAGCTCAAGGATTGGGTTGTTTGGCATTGATACCTTTGTGGCTAGAGATCTTGCTGTTGATGGATCTTGCAAAATAAGAGAATTCAGAAATGCCTTGCGACTAAGTGCATCGGCAACTACATTCTCTTTTTCAGGCCTATATTTGATTTCAAAATCATATTCTTCCAGCACTTCGATCCATCGACGTTGCCTCATATTGAGCTCATTCTAGGTGAAGATCCATTTAAGATTCTTGTGGTCCATCACTAAGGAAAATTTATTACCTAGCAGGTAATGTCTCCAAAGTTTGAGAGCATGGATGACAGCCAGCAGCTCCAGATCGTGGGTAGCATAATTATTTTCATGGCTCTTCAATTTCCTTGAAGAATATGCTACGAGATGACCTTCTTGCATAAGCACACATCCTAAAACAAGTACGCTAGCATTAGTTACCACTTCAAACTTTTTACTAAGATCAGGAAGTTCCAGGATGGGTGCTGATACTAAGCTTTGCTTTAGCTTGTCAAAGCTGGCCTGTTCGGCAAGTGACCATACAATTGCTACTTGCTTCTTTAGTAGATCAATCAGAGGCACTGCAATCAAAGCATAATCTTTGATGAAGATCCTGTACCATCCTATCAATCCAAGAAAGCTATGTATTTCCTTGACAGAAGTTGGTGTTGGCCATTCCAGAACGTCTCTGACCTTCGTTGGATCCACTGAAATTCCTTCCACTGATACAATGAGTCCCAGATATTCAATCTATCGCTTGAAGAATGCACACTTCTTCTTCTTGGCATAAAGCTTGTATGCTCTCATTGTTTCAAGAACAATGCAAAGCTGGGGTTCATGATCTTTTTCCTGTTTAGAGTAGACTAGGGTATCGTCAAAGAAGACGAGTACGAAGTCATCAAGATAGGGCCTAAAGATATCATGCATTAACCTGTTGAAGGTAGCATGAGCATTTGTCAGCCCAAATGACATCACTAGGAATTCAAAGTGTACATACCTTGTGCTGAATGCAGTCTTCGAGATATCTTCTTCCTTGATCCTTATCTGATAATATCCAGATCTGAGATCTATCTTAGAGAATATCTTTACACCTTGAAGACGTTCAAGTAGTTCATCTATTCTTGGAACGGGGTATTTGTTTTTAATGGTTGATTGATTCAACCCTCTGTAGTTAATGCATAGCCGAAGCGTTCCATCTTTCTTCCTTTGGAACAATACTAGAGCTCCCCATGGCGAACTGCTAGGACGGATGTAGCCTTGGTCTAATAGTTGCTTGAGTTGCTCTTTCAGTTCAATCGCTTTCGAGATGGACATCCTATACGGTCTCTTTGCAACTGGTGCAGCTCCTGGCACCAGCTTCATTTCGTGGTCGATTTGCCTTTGAGGAGGAAGTTTTGTCAGCTCCTCAAGAAATACGTTTGCGTACTCTTTTAACCATGGCCATTCTTCCCCAGATTACTGATTCTGATCTAGCTTATTTTGTTTAATCAGATAGATAGGTAGGCCCTTTCTAACTCCTTTTATAATTCGTGTTGTTTTTGCCAGTTGTATTTTTGGCTTACCAGCCTCTCCTTGAGTTGTAACTAGTTCCCCTTCAGAGTTTCGGAAGGAGACTTGGCCCTTTCCACAGTGGATGTGGGCATCATTGGGTATTAGCCAATCTATTCCAAGCAAACATTCATGGACACCTAGGGTCATTACCCTGAATCTCACCGAGGTCGGCTTCCCACCCAGTAGGAATTTCACCTTAGCAGTTTGCCTAGTACAAGAGACCTCACAACCATTTGCCAATTCCACAAGTAAGGTAGGTGCGTCTATTGTGGCTATCCCTAGCCTTTTTGCACAGATCGGTGAAATGAAGGAATGTGTGCTGCCACAATCGATTAGGGTTTTGAAGCTTTTACCTTCATAATCCGATGGAGTTTGGATCACTGAGAATTGGCGATTCGGACCCTTCTTGTGAAGAGCCGCGTGAACGGTTGTCCTCTCAATGTCAACATCCATGGATGGATCTTCTTCATCACCTAGCTCCTTATTGGCAACACTGGAGGTTCTCCCTCTGGCCATGATGGTGGCTCCTTGGCCATGGGCAGCTCCTCTGAATGGCCCTTTTGGTGATATCCCCTGCTAAGCTTGGGACACTGCCTCTTGAAGTGTCCGAGCTCATTGCTATGGAAGCAACATATATTGCGGTCATTACCTTGTGTAGGAACAAAGTTATTGACAGCATGGGTCCTAGCTTTCTTCCTTTGTCCTTGATTCTGACCATACGCTCTCTTAGTCTGAGCTCTATACATTCCCTTGTTCTGATCCCTGTAAGGCCAAGTCCTATTATTCCTTGGCTTGGTCTGCACCTCCTATATTAATGGTGCAGCTTGAATGAGTGTGTCTTGTAGGTCCGTTGGGCGTTTTGATTCCAAGTGGGTATTTATGGGTGGATTTAACCCAGCACAAAACTTTGACACCCATTGTGTCATATCCATTTGTGGCGCGTACTTTAAGAGAGAGACAAACTTTGAATAATATGCATCAAGGGATAGTCCAAGCTACTTCAATTCATAGAATTCGTTTATCTTCTGTGTGCGGTAGGTAGGTGGCAGATACCTCCCTCGCACTTCCTAAAGCTTCTCCCAAGTGACTGTCCCTTCCGAGATCCCTTAGTCTCTGCACCACGGTTTCCACCAAAGTCTTGCTTCGCCCGTAAGCTTAAGTTTGGCAAGCATAGCTTGGTTAGTAGGTGTGGTTCCTGCTGCCTCAAAATAGTCCTCCATGGACTCGAACCAGACCTCGGCGTCAGTTTGAACAGTCCTTCCCTTGCCATCAAACTCAGGTGGCTTGATTTGTTTGAGAAGGAACTTCTTCTCTTGAATCACAACTGTACTTAGTGCAGGGGTCGGCGGACTTGGAACCTGCACTTGGGGTTGCGCATGGACAATAAGATTCTTTATGTTAAAAACCTATCAAACGTTTCTCATATTACGTTAACATGATCATCACAGCTTTTAGCCAAGGGACCTAATCACTTAACTCCTTTGCCAACATTTACAGTTAGGATAGACAATAGTAAAAATTTTGTTCATTCATGAGTGCATAGCCCTTTGAGTACATTTATTTTGGGAAAGTAGAACAAGCTGATTGGTACATCAATTTAGGGAAAATAGAATTGTGTTACAATCAACTACAGGGACTGAGTAATAATATGGAATGGGGTCATGGATTTTTAGGAAATGATAAGTCATAGGAAGCTTGGGGTATCCTATCCTCTGATACCCGTTCTTCTCATACCGCCCTAGCACTTTGATTCTGTCCGCAGGGATAACCCGAGTCACTTCTTCATACACATACTTGTTCTACTTGACTTGCCAACTACCAACATGCACGATTGCGTTTGCATGAGCTTCGACAAAGATGAACAGCTTCACGATCTTTGAAGGTACACAAGTTAGTGGGCTGCTATGTAGTATATTCCTGATTCTCCCATCCACCTCCGTTCCGCATACAGGGATGAAGGATTATAGATGCGATCAAGAATATTCATCATGCCTAGCCTCCGTCAATAATTCAAAGCACGCATTACAGTCATAAACATAACCTGGAACACCAAGAATTTGTTCCATGCTTCGTCACTCTGCAACCCAGCATCCATAAGTGAGTAAGGAAATGTTTTCAACACAAAACACTGCTCTATTCCAGTCACCTTCCCCTGGCTGTCCCCTTATTCCCTTTACTTTCCTCCATTAAGTTTCTTGTAAATCTTAGATCCCGTTGGTTCGCTCTGATACCAACTATAACGTGCCCGCTTGTTCGCTTGTGGGACTTAGCAGCCCATTGGGAGGAGGGTCTAGAAGACTCCGCTTAGCACTCGCAGGGAATGATACAGGGTTTGCGATCTAGGTCTTCCCGAGTCTGTCCCAAGTGAAAGTGTCTAGCCATTTCCACTTGGGATCGACCTGAGGTCAGGGTTCCTTTCCTATCAGCAAAGTCTCTAGGAAGGAGCTAGCGTCAAGCTCCAATTGTACCACCTTTCGTAGGGATAATAGAGATGAAGCGATTTCAGATTGCACTTGGTTCATGGATAATGGGAAACAAGAGGGATGCAAAGCTCAACCTCTTTGCCATATGGCATAGCCCCATTCCTTTCCCTTAAAACAGAATAAATCAGAAATTCTACATCTACTGACACTAGGTCTTCATTGTCTTATCATCTCATCATTTGAGAAAAGTTCCCAGCTAACCGGGACCACCCTTCCGTAGGACGGACCTAGGTCACATCCACCACACTTTCCTCAATTTTCTTTAGTTATCTAATTACATAACACATTACGTTTTGACATGCAAAATCAGTTTCCTTAATTAAACAAATTAATCACGGGTTCCTTCACGTAACTTAGGCATTGACATAAAAACAATGTCAAGCAAGTTCCTTTTTCTCAAGTATCTATTCTTTATTTATCATAATTCCGGATTACATCCAATATCATGCCCGAAGGCCATCCCAGCAATCTACAGGATTGTTGCTCCAAGTTTCACCTGTAGACTAGTACACGAGCCTCGAGATCCCATCTCGAGTCACGTCGGCCTCTTGCGCGGGATCCGAAGGCAAGGGATTTACAGCTAGAGCCTCCCCTAGCACCCAAGCGTCCTCCCGCTCCAAGTAGTACCCACAGAGAGACCTCTCGTGGCGGGTTAGGTCCATATACCTTGTGCGGTTAACAATCCCCTTGGATAGGGCCAGGCAGATAGTCGGAGGTAACTATTCTTGCCTCTCTTTCAACCTGACACATTAAGTGTTTTCCTTGAATTAGTTCCTTGAGCAAAGAGATCAAGTAATGTACCTAAGTACAAGCACGAACATTTCGGAGGTCGTTTGTACGACCGACTGCTAAGGTGTGACTCCTTTTTTTTCCAGCATCCAATCTTGGGTCTTTTCATGTCTTGGTGAGATCCCAATAATTCCAAAACAAGATTTCGTAAGCAAATGGCCTAGGTAAGATAACTTAATTTTGACTTGCCCTTTTCCCTTAGGTTTTACCTTAAGGTATCTTAATCCCTAACTCACACATTAGCTGGTCAGTCAATGCAACAGACATGCCTTATTCGCAACTCAACCAAGGGTCTTTTAATCTCTAATTCCAACCATGCTCAGTTAACACACACGGCAACACATGATTCTTCATTCAGACTTTCAAGATGCAACCTAGCTTCATGCGATCCTTTCAATTCTCTTAGTGCAGTTCTATGCCGAATTTCCCAATCAACCTCATCCATCATGCACATTGTGCGTTTAGTATAGTTGTACCTCCTAAACGACTTTTATCTTTATTTATTCCTAGCAATGAGTACTTAGTTTTAATGCACCACATCACATGTGATTTGAAAGTTTAGGGTTTTCTCTAACGATGCAAGTATATCTCATGGATAGAAAATAACATTTCATGTGTTTCTTTTAACCATGATTGCGAAACGTGAATTCGAAATGGCTATTCATGCACTGAACTGGTTAAAAAGCTATCATTTTATGTGAGGTAAGGCGATAACCTTATCATTTTATGTGAGTAAAAGCTATCATTTCATGTGAAGTAAGGTGATAATCTTATCATTTTATGTGGGTAAAAGCTATCATTTCATGTGAAGTAAGGCAATAACCTTATCATTTTATGCATAAAATCTTATGCGAACTCCAACCTCTACCGTTTCGCGCATGCAACTTAGTTCTTAGAGTAAACAAAACCCTATGCACAACATCAATATTTTCATCCCTTCCATGAGAAATAATTCCTAATTTAATTTTTAATGCTTAGAACCTGGGCTTGATTCGTGTGTGTTGCGTTGGTCGTTGTGCTCGCCCCTCCAGCATTGCCAGTGGCTTAGATGCCTACGCTCCCAGCGACTTTCTTCTTGGAAGCCATTCCCCTCGCAGAGATTGGGTAGTCCGAACCTTCGGTTTCGAGTTGACACTTTCGATTGGGAAAGACCGATGGATGGGGTTCATTGCCAAGAGAGTGGTTTGGGTGACTTGTAGCAATTACTCTCTTTCTCTCTCTTCTTCTTTTTCTCCTCTTCTCCTTTTTCTCTCTCTCTCTTCTTCTTCTTTTTTCTTACTCTCCTACTCTCTCTCCCTCTCCTTCTCTTCTTCTCCTTCTCTCTTATTCATCTACTCTCTCTCTCTCCTTCTCCCTCTCTTTCTCTTCTTCTACTACTTCACTCATCTCTCCCTCTACCTCTTCTTCTTTTTCTTCTACCTCTCTCCTTCTCTTCTTCTCCTTCTACTTCTCTCCCCTTCTCTTCTCTTCCTCACTCCTTCTTTTCTCTCCTTCTCCTTCTCTCCCTCTTCTTCACTCTCCTACTCCTTCTTTTCCTCTCTCCTTCTCCTTCTCTCCCTCCTCTTTTCTCTCCTCACTCCTTCTTCTTCTATCTCCTCACTCCTTCTCTCTCACTACTTCCCTTTTCTCTACCACTCCTTCTTCTTCTCTCCTTCTCCTTCTCCTTCTCTCTCCCTCTTCCTCCTCTTCTCTCTCTTCCTTCCTTTTTTTTTCTCCTTCTCCTTCTCTCCCTCTTCTTCCCTTCTCTTCCCCACTCCTTCTTCCTCCCTCTCCTTACTCCTTCTCTCCCACTACACTTCTTCTTACTCCTCCTCACGGGGGCCCCACAGTTGTTGATTAGGGGGAGGGTGGTTATGGACGTAGCCTAGTGCTATTTCAGCAACACGGCAAGTAACCAGAGGGGGTGGTGCCTAGAGTCGAAGGCCCAGGGCCATTTAGCAGCATGGACGGGGAGGGAAAACGCCCAATCGGAGGGCCCAACGATGATGCAAGCGAGGAAAGGGGGGGGAAAACCCTTAACAAATGGGAGGGGAGGACTTCGCTCAGATGGCTAGGGGGTGGTACAACAGCTATATCGGGGGGTAACGTGATGACGTAGCCTCCTTTTGTTCCATCCAAGGGAGGGTAGAAGCCTCCCCTTATATAAGGGAGGGGAGGAGGTAGGTGGCATGGCCACCCCTCCACCTGGAGATTGCATGCCTCCCCCCCATCATCCACCACTCCCACTCTCTGTCCCCCTCCTCCGATTGCTGTCGGCGGGGAGAGAGGAGGGAGTAGAGAAAAAATCCCTTTTCTTTTAAAATTTTAGGAGAGGGTTCCTATGGCCCATTACATGGTGGAACGTCAGACATAATTAATGGCAAAGATGCTTTGAGAGAAGTAAGACGCGTGCAGATGATCTATATCCATCCATACGTATATAATATATATATTATATTACCTGTGAATCGATCGTGTACATCCGCTAATTGTGTGGCGTCGTGTAGGGAGACCGGAAGACTTGGCTAAGAGAGAGAGAGAGAGAGAGAGAGAGAGAGAGAGAGAGAGAGAGAGAGAGAGAAAGAAAGTTATATTAACGTCTTCTAAAGACCAAAACTGGCCTATGAGACAAACTGTGATACAACTGATGAGGTCCAGCTATCCAAAATAAAAGTGCTGAATGAAAAGCTAAAAACTGGAAACTGAAAATACGGTGCTGTGAGTGTGATAAGTGTCGTATATGTGTATGTGCGTATGTAGCTCTGGTACTCCAGATAATGGCTACAAAAGGGGAACAAATGTCGGCTGTGATAGGGGAACAACTGTCGGCTGTGATAAAGTGGTGCGATGTGTATATGTAACAGATGCAGGGAGATATACTATCCTGGGATGTAGTAGCAGTAGTCGCTAATAGTAGGTGATCCCTCCTGGATGCAAGATGTGGTACATCGACGATGGAGAAAGAGCAAACTGGAGATCTGAGATCCAATGTGTCAAGTGTCGTCGGATCTCAGTCTGCTGTCAATGTAGATCAAGAATCCTCCGGATCTCCTGTCGGTGTGGCTGTGGGGTTCGAAACCCCCGGATCCTCATGCGGCATCGGGTACGCTAGTCCTCAGCTTGCTGTAGTGTGAGCCCAGAGGTCTGGCTGGAGGCTGGTATAGTAGCTCTCACTCTGTCTGTCTGAAAGAACTGTGTAATAGTCGTCTGGGTGGGCCCCTCTCTGACTGGGACCCGCTGTGTGCTCTGCTCTCTGATGTGCCATGCCTCTCCCAGAAAACGGCCAAATGATCTCTGGTCCATATCAGTCATACATCCCTGAAGTGACCTACTCAATGTGTATCTAGATCTCAACTCTAAGTATGCCGGGCATCTGAGAACAAAATGCTCCTCACTCTCCACCTCTGATCTGTAAAGGGGGCATATCCTCTCCTCCCATGGGATGCCACTGGCTCTGCCACTCTCAATCATAAGCTGATGTGATGATACCCTGAGCTGTCCAATAAGAACTCTCAATCGATGTGGCATATAGATCTGCATATATCTCGGAATCTCTATGAATCCCTGCTCTGATATGCTCAAGAACTGTGTATAATAATGTGCCATCTTTGATGGCAGTGGCTGTGCAGGGCTGACCCATGTCCTCTGTATATAAATATGCCATATCTCCTGTCTGATGACTCTGTTCCTCTCAGAGAGAGAGAGGGTGTAAGTGGGAGCCTGAGTATCATATAGAAGAGGTGGGAGTCTATCAATGTCCAGCCCATGTCTGTCAAACCAAGCTCTAGTCTGTGCATACCATGATGTGGTATCCCCCGCTCGAGCCATCTCCTGAGATGCCATATATGCTCTATATGCAATGCGATCTCTGTCCATATCCTGAAATCTATGTAGGAAGCAGACTGTCTGAAATAATGCCTCGACTAGCATGGGTGGTGTGGCAAGCTCTGCTCGCACAATGTCATGTGGGACTGAGGCCTTGCTGCGAATCAATCTAGATATCATGATCACTTGAGGTCTCTCCATCAATGTCGATACATAATCGGCAAGGCCTGGCCCCCATATAGCTGCTCCATACATCAGTGCTAGAGTGACTAGAGTATCAAAGAGCCACCCCTTGGTGCGGGGCTCCTGGAAATGTGCCTCATAACACTGTCGCTCCATAAGAGCCAATGCTGAGTATCCTCTAGTGAGGCGGTCACGAGCTGCTTGTGTCATCGAGAAAGTCCCTGAAGCTGCTGTAAAGGTGACTCCCAAATATACATATGATCCAGTGACCTCAATACTCCCTCCTGCTGCCATGAAAATACTTTGTCTACGTATCTGAGCTGATGTATGGAATATAAGAACCTTGGTTTTACCAAGGTTCACTGTCATGCCTCTCTGTATGCAAAAATCATCCAATTCTAATAAATGCTGCTGTAATCCCTGAGCTGAGCCTGAGACCAACACAATGTCATCTGCATATAGTAAGATATGAACTGTGGCTCCACTGAGATCTATACCTCCACCGGCTCGCTGTTGAATAAACTCTGCTATCTCATCAATGTATAGCCCAAATAGAGTCGATGAGAGTGGGCATCCTTGTTTCACACCAATGGTGCTCACAAGGGGATCTGATATACCTCCCGAACATCTGACTCTGCCAGTAACCCGCTCATATAGTGCATAAATACCCCACATCATGTCATCATCCACCCCCAGATCAAGTAGGCATCTGAAAAGCCTCTCTCTTGGAACCATGTCAAAGGCTTTGCGGAAATCCACAAAGCAACAGTACAATCTCTGTTTCTTCACTCGTGTCTGGTCGATCAGACAACGGAGAGTGAAGATGTGGTCTATGGTAGAAAATGCCCGTCTGAACCCTGCCTGTCCGGGTGTGCGCATGCACTCTCTCTCTCTACTAGCGTGCTGAGCTCCTCCTCCATCACCGTGCCATAAAGTTTGGACAAAACTGGCCCAATCATGATGGTCCTATATGTGTTAGGATCCATAGGATCCCCTGACTTGTGGATAGGTACAATGGTGTGCTCTGTCCACGAGTCAGGGAACCCCTCCGACAATGCACGGTTGAAGAGGTGATCAATGAGTGGAGCCAATGTGTCTCTGCCATATATAATATGCTCTGCCTGAAGATCAAATTGGTCTCGAGCGCGGCCATACTGTAACCGTGAGATAGCATGTTTCACCATACTAGTGGTGAAAAAGGATGAAATACCCGGTCTCGGTGTACATGGTGTGGGTATCAGCGGCTGTGCGGGTACATGATATAAACTCTGTGCGTATCCATGCCATACTGCAGGGTCATGTATCGGTGTGGGTGAGTGTGGTTCTCTGATCTGCCTCCATGCCTCTGCACAATCTCTGCTCATAAGAAGGTGGTATATATCCCAATATCTCTCCTCCTCCCATTCTCGCTTTTTACGGCGGGTCAAGCGGTGCATGCATCTCTGCGCCTGTCTGTGTGTGATCTCTCCTCTGGCCTCCAAATCGCGTAGCTGTCGACGTAGATCTCTGCACTCATCATCATACCATCTGTTCTGTGGCATGGTACCGGTCCAAGGGGGTGCGTGTATGTGTGATGTGGAAAACTGAGTGTAGCAGAATCATGCAGAATGTGTGTGATATCAGTGGTCAGTGTATCAAGGGGTGCGTATGGATCAAGTGACGTGATGTACTCCTCCAGATGCTGTGAGTAAATATGTGAGAGCTTATGAGTGAAGTGTATGGTAGTATGCATGTGGGGTATGATATCTACAGGTGGTGATGGTAATGAGGTGAGGAGTGAGAAACTAAGAAAGGTGTGATCGGCACCGAGTGGAAGTCTCCCAAGGCCGAAGGACTCGATAGTATGCATCCCATCGATCGGTCCGAGCAGATAATCTACAGTACTCTCGCCCCCCCCATGTGGGAAGCATGTAAGACCTCCTGAATATGGCCATCGTGCCATCCCGTTATAAATAATGAGATGATGTCTACTACCAAGCTCAAGTAAATGCCCTCCATACCCTGTGGCGTCTAGCCCAGTATCTGCAGACTCCCTACTGATCCCCAACTCCTCAGGGTCTAATGCTCTCATGATCTCTGGCTGCTCCATATCAAAACTCTCACACTGTCAGCTCTGTGTGCGCCCGTTGAAGTCCCCCATAAGGAAGACCTCACCCAAACTAGAATACAGAATAATGTCCTCTGAGAGCTGTGAATAAGGGGAGGGGGAATCTCTGGCCTAAATATCACCCTGCGTAGTAGCATATCTGGACCCTCGTGGTGAAAAGTAGCATACTGCCATATAGATCCATCTCTCATCTGATATCTGCACTCTAATCCATATGTAACTGGCCTCCTCATCTCGTCTCACTAACTGGATATGTCTCTATATCCCCTGACAGAATAGAACTGCCACCCCTCCTGAGCCCCTAGATGTGCTCTGCCTAGTAGTAGCTCGGTATGCAGATACCCACTCAAATCCTGTAATGCGTGGAAGCCCTCTCTCTGGGCTCTCATGTGTCTCTGTGAGGCATATAACATCATGGTCAGGTAAAATCTCCTCAAGTCTGTCCGGTCATGACCATAGGGAGCCGTTGCAGTTCCAAACTGCCACACGTATCGGGGTTTTCTGTACAGTCCTCTACCCCGTCTCATAGGCCGTGCCCCCCTATTTGGTGGGGCGTCCATCTATAAAAATCCGGCCATCTCGATAGAAGGCCTTACGGCCTTCTCTACGTGCTTGGAGTATCTGTGGCATGCATGCTCATCTGTGTGCAATCTGCATCTGAGTCAGGTCCTCATCCATGAAGATGGAAGCCCCAGTCATCCCTGGGAGCGAAATCTGCTTCCGAAAGAAAGCAGCTCTGTCCTCCGGTGTGCTCATATGTAATATCAGAGCTCTGACCCTGGTAGTATCTCGTCCTGCACGCCATGCCTGAGTAAAGGGCATGCTCGTGTACCCTAGTCGGGTGCATAGCCCGTGTGCGTCCTCCTCCGAAGAGGCCCCTTCGAGGAGCCCGGTAATACGCACGTTCAATCTATGCGCGTTCCTAAGCCTCTCCTCCTCTAAGGTCTCCTGAACCTGGACTACCTCCTCCTTTTTATTTTCTTCTTGGACCTCCTTCTTAATGTTCTTCTTCACTACCTCAATCCACCCCTCCTTATTCCCTTCTAATTCTTCCTTCATGTTTGCTTTGATTTTTTCCTCCCATCCCTCTCTCGAAGCCTCAACTTTGGTTTTAATGCATACCTGGAGATCCTCTCGGCATTCCTTCGTGATAGCCTCTCGGAGGTCCGCTTTGAAATCCGCGTCCTCTCTTGCCTCCCATAGATGTGACACTTCCGTTTGTAGCTTGTCCAAGTCGGTTTTGAGATCCCTCTTCTCTTCCATGAGTGTCTTCACCATCTCCTCCAGTCGCCCGATCCTCTCATGGAGCCGACGGGTTTCTTGGTTCAAGGCATTATCCGCATCCTTCTTGAAATCTTTCTTCGCCTCCTTGATAGCCTGGCTGATTAGAAGCTCCACGTTATGGAGCTCGAGTGGCATGTCGCCTCACGAGGAAAAAGCCCCCTCGATAGACCTGTTGAATGTCAGAGAGACCACCTTCAATGAAGAAAGTTTCCCACTTTTCACCTCCTCCTGAAACTGCACATCCACAAATGCTGTCCCAGCTTGCACGTTCCAAGAGCCTTCCTTCTGCGAAGAGAGATAAGCTCGGCTGCAACTGGCCGTCCTATTCAGGATGTTATTCAAACAGATGCTGCTATCAACCCTGGCAACAGCGGGGGGGCCTTGCTTGACAGCTCTGGGTATCTGATTGGCATCAATACGGCAATCTATTCTCCATCTGGTGCATCAGCTGGTGTTGGTTTTTCAATCCCTGTTGATACAGTCAACGGCATTGTTGATCAATTGATTAAGTATGGCAATATTACTAGACCTGTTTTGGGCATCACATTTGCTCCAGAACAATCAGTGGAGCAACTGGGTGTGAGTGGTGTCTTAGTTTTGGATGCTCCCCCTACTGGCCCGGCTGGAAAAGCTCACGATGGGACAGGCACGGACTGTGGAAGCGCCTACTACAGCGATGGCGAAATGGGAAGCTGTTGTCCCGGCTTCACGAGAGAGAGAAGAGAGAGAGAGAGAGAGAGAGAGAGATCACAACAGTCGCAAGCAAAGATCAAATCCTCGTTTCCTAAAATTCTCTTATACTTAATGAGCCTAGTTAGCATAGCACCACCCCAAGGTGCTAATGAACATGTCTCAAAACAAGGTGATGTAATCACAAGGTTAAGTTCTAACGAGCTTCTTATTAGAGGGAAATTTTACAAAACAATGTTTTAAACCTCTAAATGGCCGTGGGGATCATGAATGTTAGGCTAAAGATTGAAATATGAATTGATCAAATCGAATATCATGAAGCGTATATTTCATAACATCTTATATATTATGTACATACATGTATCGACACCTACGTATGGTTGTATATAATCTCAAGCGTGCAAGTTGACTCAATCTATGCGCCCCCCGTCTTTGTAATCTATACTTTAGAAGTATTCTTTGAGACTATATTTTGTAATATATGTCCACATGTTTGTAATCTATACTTTGAAGCTATATTGATGCAGATATGTATAACATACCCATGCATGAATACAAGCTACAAGGTATGTCTGTACAAGTGTGCATGCACATCATTCATCATACTTCTCATGGTAGGTAAAAGATTTTAAATCATAACACGAACCTAAGAAATATTCGTTTTGTGCCATTGTGAGGATTTGATATTATTCCTTTGTAGAAGTATTCTTGCTTTATGGTATTTATTGTTCTAGTAGAAATTTGAGGAGAACTTTGTGAATGAGACCACCAATCGTATGTAGATTCTCTTTTTGCAAAAATGTATTTGCTATGACATCTTTTCATCCAGCTATATGTACATCATGACATTCAAAAGCCAATATTCTAAGCCTATCTCAACTTCACAAAGCATCACCCAACATAATGAGTTACATGCAAACAGTAGTAGAATCCACATGTGCTTGGTCATCATTTGTTACCTTATCAAGGTGCACAAGCAATGAGATCTATGCAATGTGGGTTTTCATTTAAACAAGATGTGGCATTTCTTCATCCAACTATACACGATGTTCAAATGCAAATCTTCAAAGCTTATTCCACTTTTCGAAGCATCGTCCAACACAATGAGCACTATCCCATGATTAGCTCAAAGGGCATGCATTTGAACATTGTTTATTGTCTTCTCTAATATGTGCATAGGCAATGAGATCAACCATGTAATGTAGGTGCTTCCCATTGTTGGAGTGTTGTGTCTAATGATGATTGTTTCAAAGTAAACGGTGCTCCACACATTTGCAATGATATTGTCATTCATTGATCTAATTCTCTCAAAGCACATATGTGCCTTATCTTGATGGTGAATGTTGTTGAGAGTACTTGTGTACCTTCTTTTATCATGTTATCAATAAGTTAAAAACATGTTCTCTTCAAGAGAATGTAGTGTGTGCCTTTGTAAGAAAGCCTCACTAGCAAGATATCCACCAATGCACCACAACTACCTAATCCTCTCTTATGATTGTAGCATGTACATATTTGTTGTGGTTGCAACTCCTACGATGTTAAGCATTTGAGGACTTAATATAAATAGCTACCTATAGTTTGAGAAAGCCCCTCATGTTGCACTACAATCAAACTACTCGAATGCTAGCTCCTATTTCCATTTTGACACATCCTACTATTGGTGTTTTCTTGAGCCCACATCCTAGACTTGAAACTTGCCAACTATACTATTAAAGCCTTTTAAATTGAAACTATATTGTTTAGCAAAAGCTTTTAGGATGCATATGTAAATGTTAACATCTACACAGAAGGCCTACAGTTTCATAGTGAAACACTTGCGTACTTGTTCATCATATCCATGTTTATATCCTATCATTAGTGCATTCCATGATGTAGATTTCAAGACGGAGAATTATCCAATAATCCTTGTGGTATATTTCAACCAAATCGAATTTCACATAGATATCTACCAATGTAGTGCCAACATCATTTTTTGGCATCCCTTCCTAACAGTTTTGCCAAGTTGTAATCAATAGCTCCTATAATTCCAGTCTTTCTGCAAAATGCCAATATAACTAACTAAATTCAACAACAGGTTCTCAACTTGCATATAATGCTAACTTTGTCATGCCTATTGGTGGCATATCTTGTAAGTAGTACACGACAACTTCTACTAAAGAAACTACCTAAAATGGTTTTATGTATATTGATATTTCTCTAAGAAGAGTGAGAGGTTGTCTTTAATATAAAAGGAGTGCTTTGTATGGATGCCAATGAAAAGGATTCGAGCCACATATGGTGAGATTGATGCATTTTTTGAACTATATTTAAAAACTTATGGGTGCATCTAATTTTCTGATTAATCGACTGTTAGAAGATCCATGTCCAAAAAGTGTTTATATCATGTCATATAAATGTGACTTTTTCACACTAATTTAAACATGCTTTACTTGCAATTTTCAAGGTACTATAAATGCACGTTTTAATGCATATTTGCTTGCAATTTTCGTGCGCTTCCTCACTCTAAATGTGTTATATATGCATCTTTTTTATTTAAAAAACTAGGGATATGCTAGTTGCAAAACTATGGTTGGAGCCATATGTCTGCAACTAGAATTGCTCCTTAGTGTTTTTTTCCTCCCCTTCTTGCATACTCTTGGGAATCAGTTTAACCATTGCGTTCACATTATTAAGAAAAGGCTACATAGATTAACATAGATTAAGACAATTAAATATACACAACACAGCATGTTTACATCATTTTTGCCATCTATAATGGCTTCAAGTACCTAGCATGCTACTATATATATCAAAAGATCATATATTCTCTAAAGAGTTCTCACCACCTCTCCCTCTTCATCATCATCTTCATCACTCTAATCATCCTTATCCTCATCGCCATCGCTCTCCTCAATATTAACACCTTACTGACATAAGTGTGTCCATATATCGAACCTATTATGACAATATTTATAGCTCATCTCACAAGTAGTAGGCAGTTAGCCAAGAAGACCCAACTACAAAATGAAATCACCGTGAGTATTACACAAATCAATTAAGCTTGGTCACATATAAAATGGAAATAAAAAATCAAATACTCACAAAGTCTACCTTTCATATATTAATGCCTATTGACCCAAAATGCGATGAACCAAATCTCTCCACTTGGTTTCATCATCCCTTCTTTTGTTGGGGGTTAAAGACCCCATGCTCCACCCTACTTTGAGCCTCTACCTACTCTTGATCATATGTAGTGATTCTCATTGGCTTCGGATCTAAGCCTTGCTCTACCCTCCTCTTATTTTCTACTACTCTTTGTTTAACTGTGGCCCCCTTGTTAGAGATTGCCTTTCTAATCCTTTCTTGAGTCTACTCATGTGTGAACCTCAAATGTGGGGGATTGGGGAATGTCTCATATACTGCAACAATGGTCACTTGGAATGCGGCTAGGTCTTGTTGTTTGAATTGTAAAAAGCAATCTCTATAGTTTGTATGCACTACAAAATACAAATAGCTCATGACTTCCTTTTTGGCAGTATTGTGAAGAACCCCACTCAACATGTTTATGGTAATATACTTATGGCTAGGGTTCTATCTCTCTCTTCATAGTGCAAGGCTTCTACTAATCTCTCTTCATGTTGTTTGGCTTCTACTAGTCTCTCTCTGTGCTGTTGTGGAGAGACACTCTAATCACTATCAAAATAGCCTCTACCAAAACAACCTCTACCGCAGTGCTTACACCCATGGTTGCTACTAATATCACTCTCGTGGGACAGCTCATGCTCGAGGAACAACGGAGCATTTGCATATTGGAAAGGCAAAGCTAATACTACATGATTATGTAGATGTTTGCAATCAAGAAGGTCAAGGGGCGGTGGTCATGTACTCAAATAGCTCAAGTAGGGTGGGAGGATGCCCAAAGAAGGACTCTACCTTGTCCATCATTTTCTCTCTCTCAAATAGCCCAAGTAGGGTGGGAGGATGCCCAAAGGCCTCTATTACCTTGTCCATCATTTTCTCTCTCTCATTCTCAAGGTTGGGGTCTTAAGATGATGAACCCCACCACATCAAAATTTGCATTAATATGAAGATGAACATCTATAAAAAAACGCAACATAAAAACTTGACGATTACTATAACAAACCATGCTTATAAAAGAATAAAGTAAACATTAAAGGAAATACAATGTACATCTAATTAGTTCATGATTTATCTTCCTTTTCTTCAAGTAGCAAATAGCATCCTATACACATAAAAAATCAAAATTTTATTTTTTTAGTAATTAAATCATTTAATCTTATACTTATTCAAATCAATAACTAAATGATTTGGCATAAGTAAAATGTTACTTTCAATTCCTTGCATGTTTAATACAATGAAATACTTTCCTTAAATCAATTAAGATCATCTACTTCCTCCCCAAACCATTCATATTTCAATCCCATTTCATTTATCAACTAATGTGTTTTGCCTTTATTTGATTCACATAAGCTTAATGAAGCCAAAAAAGCTTAGCCCAAGTGTAGCCAAGCTTAGCAGCCTTTGTCCACACTTAACTTAGGTAAGCATGGCCAATATTACTAGCTTGCCATAGCATGACCTATAATGCCTATGCCTATAGTTAGCCTAAGTTTAGTGAGGCCTAGCCTAACATGACTTTCCTTGCTCACACTTAGTGTAGGCAATCATAGCTAATCCTAGTGGCATAGCCTAACCTATAGTTAGCCTATGAGATCATACAGTTATTTTCTATCATCTCCCACATACTTGTGACTTGTTACACATGAGAAAGTGTAGCACCACTCACATCGTGCAAGGTGGACATCAAGAGGATTAATATGTTTTGTGTTATTATTGACTGACATTTAGATCAAGGAATTGGAGAAAGACATGAAGTGCTAGATGGACTGGTAATAATTATTTTTTATATTTTTTAGGTATATCCGCACTTTCAATATTATGATTATTAAGTTATTTATTGATTTAAAGTGACATGATTTTATATCTTAAGTGGATTCTTATTTTATGTGATGAGTTCACCCATAAATTTATGTATATATAACGTGAGTTCAAAATAAGGGGTTTTTTTAAACACCATTTTTATACATTTTTTACATACAAAAAGGTGTCATATAAAGGGGTTACTTATAGATTGAATAAAAAAGGTTGTATTTTAGTCAAGAAAAATTCATATATTATGATATTTATAAGTAGGCCATGAACGCACATTATATAGAGGATATATATATAGTGAATCCCCTAAGGAGGGGAGCCATTAAAGCAGGGATACAATATGCTATTTGGACACAATAGTAAGGAAAATCCATAAATACATGCATTGGGGAGAGCTCTCCCAATGCATGGGAGAATGATTGCACTCAATTTGTGTTGTGCTCTTCTTTGTGCATTTGTCTCTCTATTTTTCCTTATTCTCTATTTCAATTCAAGTTAGTTAATGGATTATTAATAGCAATGACTAGATTGGTTGTAGCTCTCACAAGTTGCCATCTAGCACGAGCTAGGACCAACCCCTAGTCTTTCCTCATTAAAGTTGCTACATTAACAAATCAAAAGCCTTCCAAAAAACTCTTTCTTCCCATGTGCCCAATCCAAAGTTCCACAAAGCTCAAGAGACTAAACAAAAGAATGGACATAAATTATTACAAGAACTAATTGCACATTGATTATCATAGTGGCACCTCTAAAACCCAAGTACACCATTGAGATTGAGGATCTAAATTTGGTTTTCCAATATCAGATGACTTTTGTAATATTGCCACGACTTTGTGAAAAAATATTGGGGATCTACAAGTACATATCATTAGTATTAAGTTTCTTAATTAACGTAAAATAGCAATTTAAACTATACGTTTATAGTAAGTACTAAGCATTATGGACAAACAATTTAAAAAAAAGAAAATTATGTTGGGATGCTACTATAAAGGGTGCTTATGACTTTGCAAGGAAAAGTGAGTATAACCATATATAGATTTGTATATATTCTTATAGTTGGCAAATATGCAAATTGGCAACAAATGTCTCATGAAGATATTTAGACAATATATGAATATTAAGTCCTTTTGACTTGAAATGTAGTGTACCACTATCATAAGAATAATGCAATCAAAAATGTATCAAGGGAACCAAACTTTGGATTATAGATGAGCTCATATCAAATACTAAAAGCATGACCAAGTAAGATCGTAAAGATGAAGGCAACTAGAAAAGTGAGTAAATGGGTAGTTTAGCTATTGGAAGAGATCGCTATAGCTTTGCCAAAAATTGGAGAAAATTTCATGAACAACTAATTGCCAAAGAGTAGAGTTGAGAGAGAAGAGTGCAAGCGAGAACAATTAGGTACAATCATCTCCCCAAGCATGTATTTTTTTAATTTTATTCTCTTAGTGCTCAAAACACGAAATACATCCCAAAAATGGATCATTTCTCTTCCTTGCACAGCTCATCTTTCCCAATTCTTTTTCCAAAGTGCCTTGTTTTCCTAGGTAAAATCTAGAATATCAATCCTAATCTAGACAAAATATACATCCATAAAATAATAATTCTAGGATTTTATAAATTAGCCCGCAAATATCCCTAGCACTTGTGCATATACAATCATTACGCTAAAGAGTGTATATCCATAAAATAATTCCATGCTACTCAAGCACCCATAATATTCCTTTTTTTCCTTGTGCACCAAAAGCACTCTTCAAAAAAAGAATATCTTCTTTTAATAATCTATTGCACCAAACATAAAACATATTAATCCCTGCCATTTAACTATCAAACATGAGTAACCAGTGTCATACACAATCTTACGCACGAGAAGCTATAATCATGCAATAATTAAATAATATTAAAAAATCATAAAAATAAATTTAATTTTTATCTTATTTTCTTGCATAGTAACTCTTATAGCCTTAATAGCTTATGTTCTTTCGTGCCAATGGCACCTTAAAGCATAATTTTATATGAAACTTGGGCTCCATCATTTTGTCCTAGGCACCTCTTAGGTGTCTCAGAGGATTTTAATATCACTTTCTTTCTTTCCTTCTCTCTCATCTCTGTGTGTGAGTGCATCTATTTTCCGACTTATCTATATTATGTGTGTTTGCATCTTGATGATCATCATCTGCTCGCTTCATTATATAAGTGTTCTCCCTATCGCTTGCCATCTATATGTCCTCATTATCATATTAGAATGTCATTATCTTGAGCACAAACATTCACCAATCACTATGCTATACTTATGTATGCTCCTGAAGTACCAAGAACAATACTATGCATAAAATCATTAGAAATGCTTTGGTCAATGCCCTCTTCTATGCATAATTTTATTATATATAACAAGAAGGTGTGAATCAATGTGTTGCAGAAAAACAAAAAGAAAACACCTTAAAAGGTCACCATACTCTAAATCCTTTGCATCAATTTTCCCTACATAGATTGTGTTTTTGTATTTTTTCATCCACAAGATTGGCATTTTCATTCCCAATGCTTAAAGAATATTCCATGATAGATACACCTAGAAGATATCAACAGCAAGGCACACAATTCAGTTATATGATTTGAGATAAATAGGAGCCTCGAGTGTTTGAATTTTACAGCTCGATTGGATAGAAGAGGATCGAAAATGGAAGATACAAATAATAAGTTCAATATTCTTTAGTTAATGAAGAGTTCTTGTTTAAAAAACTACTAGTACAAAGAGAAAATGTTGTGATACAAAAAAGTGTGTATCCCAAAGGATTTCAATAATTACTATAAGCAACGTTTGTTTCCTTGGATAAAAAGACACCACAATTGCACTAGAAATTTGTTGATAATTGGCTAGGAAAGACTAGAGAGAGAAGGGGGGGTGTCACATGCCAAGAAAATGTGGTGCCTCATGCATTTCCTTTGTACTTGATTCTCTCCATTTCTCCATCATGCTTTCCTTTGTACTTGATTCTCTCCATTTCTCCGTCATGCTTTCCTTTGTACTTGATTCTCTCAATTTCTCCATAATCGGCCACTATGTCAAGCAAGAAAAAGAGAGAATGCATGGCTATTGCAAAGGGAAGCCCTGTACCTGACACCTGCCCTAACATTTAATGGTTCAACTAACAAACCATTTATTGCAATGAAGGGTCTTTAGAATTTTCAATATGCTATATAATGGCCAAGATGTGGACTACCAATGAAGAGTTCTTGTTTAAAAAACTACTAGTACAAAGAGAAAATGTTGTGATACAAAAAAGTGTGTATCCCAAAGGATTTCAATAATTACTATAAGCAACTTTTGTTTCCTTGGATAAAAAGACACCACAATTGCACTAGAAATTTGTTGATAATTGGCTAGGAAAGACTAGAGAGAGAAGGGGGGTGTCACATGCCAAGAAAATGTGGTACCTCATGCATTTCCTTTGTGCTTGATTCTCTCCATTTCTCCATCATGCTTTCATTTGTACTTGATTCTCTCCATTTCTCCATCATGCTTTCCTTTGTACTTGATTCTCTCAATTTCTCCATAATCGGCCACTATGTCAAGCAACCAAAAGAGAGAATGCATGGCTATTGCAAAGGGAAGCCCTATACCCGACACCTCTCCTAACATTAAATGGTTCAACTAACAAACCATTTATTGTAATGAAGGGTCTTTAGAATTTTCAATATGCTATATAATGGCCAAGATGTGGACTACCAATTCTCAAACTTATTTTTCATCTTCTTTGGAACCTAGGTTGCCCTCATTGATTCACTACACCTACCTATGGGAAAGCTTATGTATTTGAAGATCATTCCACTTTTTGTTACCTTTCCCCTCCTTCCTGAGTTCAATAGCTTATCTTTTTCCAAAATTATCAAACTAGATTTATATTAAGACGTGCAACCTTCTCGTATATGCTCAAGACTTACATGGCTTTTTTCCAAATTTCTTCTACTAGCAGGAAGCATCATCAAGAGGTCATTTGCAAAGCCTTGCCATTAAGCTACTTTCCTTTTTACTTGATTCTCTCAATCTCTTCATCATCAGCCATTGTGTTAAGTAAGCAAAAGAGAGAGTACGTGGCTATTGCAAAGAGAAGAGGGCTCAGAGGGAAACCCTATCTGACACCTCTCGTAACATTTAATGGATTAACAAACCATTTTTTGATACCATTAAATGAATTTGGGAAAGTTTCTTAGTGAAACCCATCCTAATTATTGCTCTTTTTGGGTATTCCCAAAGTTAAAGATTTCATGATATCAATTTACATGAACATAGGTTTTTTATTTGGCATCTCATCCCATTCCAATTCCATGATGACATTCAACACATTAGCAATTAGTGTTATTTCCTTTACGAAGCAATACTGATGTAGAGATACAAAATGACATGATTGATATCCACCTCCTCACTCGCCATCATAGACAATCACTCCCAGCTCTTATGTAAACCCAAACAATTGAGTCAATCCCAATACCTAGAATGACTCAGTGAATTGAATGTGAGGTGCCCATCCTCTTTTAATAAAATAATCTTGTAAGTCTATCACTTGTGTAGTCAACAACCTGAGTGCGTGTGAGAAGTGAGCTTTTTGATTGAGCTTTTGAGCGAGCTTTTCTGGGCAACCTCCATTTCTTGTTCCACATAGTCCACTTATTCCCCCCCTTGATTTTTTAAACCTCTACCACCACCACCATTGTGCCATTGCCACCATTGCCACCACCACCACCACCACGACTACCTCCACTGCCACTACCACCATCTCTGCCACCGCCACCACTGTCGCCACCTCCACCACCACTACCATTATCCCCACCACCTCCATGATTTCCACCACTACCTTCACTCTATGTACCTCCATCTCTCTCTCTCTCTCTCTCTCTCTCTCTCTCTCTCTCTCTCTCTCTCTCTCTCTCTCTCTCTCTCTCTCTCTCTCTCTCTCTCTCTCTCTCTCTCTCTCTCTCTCTCTCTCTCTCTCTCTCTCTCTCTCTCTCTCTCTCTCTCTCTCTCTCTCTCTCTCTCTCAAATTACTCCATGCCTTTACTCTCTCTCAGTTTTTAGGGTTGTACATGCAATTTCTCCCTCTTGCTCTACATTATCTCTCTCTCCCCCTCTCACCTATATATATATACGTATATAAATCTTAGTCACTTACTCTCTATGTTTATCTCCCTCTCTCTCTTACTTTCTCTCTCTCATCCATGCAATCAATCCACATTACATAATAATGCCTCACATCAAATCATGGCACATGTTGTACAAATACGTCTCTTAAATCCTAAATACCTCTCTCTCTCTCTCTCTCTCTCTCTCTCTCTCTCTCTCTCTCTCTCTCTCTCTCTCTCTCTCTCTCTCTCTCTCTCTCTCTCTCTCTCTCTCTCTCTCTCTCTCTCTCATAATGTGAATTCTTGGGCAACCACTAGGTGTTTTTAGAACTTTAATTTCAATGGATTGATATGTCCCTCCCCTCCCCCCCTCTCTCCCTTCCCCCCTCTCCCCAACAAATGTAATACAAAACAATTCATACAAGTAATCCAAATGTACATTTCTCACTATGTGTATCTCTTGCAACTCTCTCTCTCTCTCTCTCTCTCTAGAGTCATTAGGACTCAATAGAGAAAGAGAGTATATAATATATATATATATATATATATATATATATATATATATATATATATATATATATATATATATATATATATATATAAGTTTTTTATGTAAGAGAAGAAGAGAGGGAAGTTTTAAAATAATGTTTAATGAGAGAGAAGAGAAAAAATAATTACTAGCTAGGAAGTTTAAATTATATATATATTTATGATATATTTTAATATGAGACATAGTAGATTGAGACTTTTTGAATGAACTATATTGAAATGTTTGAGCCTTATGAACAAAAAGCTAATCTCTCTTTTGAGACATTTTTTTCTCCTAATGTAGAAAACTAATAACTAACATAATATATAATGGCTTTTGTCTTTTGCATTGTATATTTGGAAAAATAAAGACCTTATCAAAGATTTACAAAAGTTTTATACTATTGAAATTATAATGAAAATGTGACTTTTTCATCTAACTAAACTTGGGCAAAAAACTTTTAAATAGAGGAAGTTTATCTCAAGTTGGAGAGAGAGAGAGAGAGAGAGAGAGAGAGAGAGAGAGAGAGAGAGAGAGAGAGAGAGAGAGAATGTGTATGTGTATTTTGATAAAAGTCCCAATTTATTAATGTAAGAGAAGCCCAAAGATAGTATTGTAGTATTATAGGAGAGAGTTGCTATAATTGTTTTAAGCCATAGAGAAAGAGAGTGTGTGAGAGCTATTAATGTGTAAGAAAGGCCCAAATGTAATATTATAAAAGAAAGTTAAAAGAATTTTTTTTAAGCTACATACACACACACACACATATATAGAGAGAGAGAGAATATGTGTATATGTGTTGATAAAGGTCCAAAGCTATTAATATAGGATAAGTCCAAAAGTAGTATTGTGGTAGTATAGGAGAGAGTTGCTAGAATTTTTTAAAGCCATGAGAGAGAGAAAGAGAGAGAGAGAGAGATTGTATGTGTGTTTTGATTAAAAAATCAAAACTATTAATGTGTAAGAAAGGCCCAAAGATGATATTGTAGTATTGAGAGAGAGAGAGAGAGAGAGAGAGAGAGAGAGAGAGTGTGTGTGTGTGTGTGTGTGTGTGTGTGTGTGTGTGTGTGTGTAAAGATCCAAGGTTATTAATATAGGAGAGGGTCTAAGGTAGTAAATTTCTAGCACTCTCTCCAATGATTTTTAAAAAGATACCTCTTTCTTTTCTCTAATTAATAATTATTTTAATATTCTCTCTCTCTCTCTCTCTCTCTCTCTCTCTCTCTCTCTCTCTCTCTCTCTCTCTCTCTCTCTCTCTCTCTCATTCAAAAGTTATTTTTATCTCTTTCTCCTCTCTCTCTTCTCCATTAAGCCCTAATACCCTTCCAATTGAAATTCCTTACATTCAAAGTATCTAGAATGTATTTTTGATTTTAAAGACTAGACAAAACAGTGATGAATTACTTGATCAAGGTGGATTAGAGTGTGTATGAGCAATAATCTTTAAAGATATGTCTTTAGTTTGTAATATATACTAGATAAACCTACCACCTTGATTTGTCTCTCTATATGTATATGCATGTGCATATATGCACGCACGTGTGTGTCTCATTAAGAACTTGTTTCTATCTCTCTCTCTTATTCAAATACCTTGATTTGTCTCTCTATGTGTATGTGTATGTGCATGTGCATGCATGCACGCCTATGTGTGTCTCATTAAGAACTTGTTTCTATATATCTCTCTTATTCAAAAACTATTATCACAAAAATTCTTCCTCTCTCTCATTTATATATATATATATATATATATATATATATATATATATATATATATATATATATATATATATATATGCATGTATTTATGTGTGTATATTGAAAGTCCTAATATGCTCACACACACATGTACACACATATGATTAGTTCAAAGAAGTATAACTATGTTTTATAGTATGTGAATATTAATATTACAACAACATGATGTTAAGTTAGCAAAGACATGCACAATGAGAGATCAAGAAGATGCTCTCTCTCTCTCTCTCTCTCTCTCTCTCTCTCTCTCTCTCTCTCTCTCTCTCTCTCTCTCTCTCTCTCTCTCTCTCTCTCTCTCTCTCTCTCTCTCTCTCTCTCTCTCATTAAGTATATTGATTGAGCATCAAATTTGTACTTATTTTCACCAATCAATATCCCTTCTTGCCACCACAACAAATAATCACAAATGTACAATCTTTAATAATAAGTTTTTATTTTTTAACCAATGTTTTTCTCTTTCCAAATATGAGATGTAAGTTCTTTTTTATAAGCATGGATTGGTATATAAGCATGTCTATATTTGCATCCATTCCAAATCCTCACTAAACATTTTGCTTTGTACAAGGCTCTAGCAACGTCATTAAACATTGGTTTAAAAATAAAAACATATTATTAAAGCTTGCACATTTGTGAATTATTTGTTATGGTGGCAAGAAGGGATATTGATTGGTGAAAATAAGTGCAAATTTGATGCTCAATCAATATGCTTAATGAGAGAGAGAGAGAGAGAGAGAGAGAGACCATCATCTTGATCTCTCGTTGTGCTGTCTTTGCTAGCTTAACATCATGTTGTTGTAATATTAATATTCACATGCTATAAAATATAGCTATACTTCTTGAACTAATCATATATGTGTGTGCATATTAGGACTTCCAATATACACACATAAATACATGCACACGTATATATGTATATAGATTAATGAGAGAGAGATTTTTAGTGATAATAGTTTTTTAATAAGAGAGAGATATAGAAACAAGTCCTTAATGAGACACACACAAGCATGCACGCACGCACATGCACATACACACAACGAGACAAATCAAGGTAGGTCTGCCCCCCCCCCCCCAAACACTCTTTGCCCCCGTAAATTGCAAGCAGTACAAATTAATAAAAACTACATATCAAGGATGAAATTGGTCAACTTTAACTACTCTTTAGGTTTAGCATTACCTTATATAAAGCTCTAACATCAATGTCACTTTCTTGCTTCATGTGATAATTGACATTTGAGGTTTGTTAAATTTAAGAGTCTTTTAGAGAATCATTACTAGAAAACTAATAGATACACCCAAACTGTAAATCATACAACATATGCTAGGAGAACATGAGTCTAAAAGACATTTCAATTTATTGAATAATTGTACAAAAATCTACTTTCTCTAGGTTAGTTTGCATACTGAGATTTGAGTAGATGTCTCGATTTCCTAGCCCTCTCCCAAAACACTTTTTTTCCCCCCTCCCCTCGTCCCCTTAAACCATCATCAGCTTGATTGTTATTAGTCTTCTTTGTATTGGAATTTTGATTAAGATTAGATTGATTTTTTTCTTTCTTCCCTTTCCTATTTACTTAATGAAAACCATCATCAGTAAGTTTCATTTTTTCTTTAGTTTCTATAGACTTCCTTAATTTTAATCCAAACAATCCCTAGCAAAATATTCAACCTTCATGCATTTGAAGCATGCATTAAGTAAATTCTTGTAAGATAAGGGTTGTTTTGTGATCAGATTCCCCTTGAAATTAGATATGAGAAGAAAGTCAAGGAGCTTATTAATCAAATATTTGGGGAAACCATCAAGGATTAACCATGTTTGTTGGTATCTTCCCTAATATCTTCCCGAAAGGAACCATCAAAGTTTTAACAAAGGGCCAAAGGTTCTTGGGGAGGTGTGTGAGCTCACTCAACTGATTTTGGAATTGAAATTACAATCCATTGGTGTATCATGTTGATTACCCTCTCAAAGATCATACACTAAACTTAATGAAGGAGTTTGTCTATGAAACTTAAATAATTATAACAACTGGCTAGGAATTTTCTCTAGTCATGGAACAATGAAACATTGAAACTTCCCGAGGTAGCTTTGGAGGACTAAATAGAACAAACAAAAGGATGGCCTAGAATTATCAAACCTACTCAAACTATTAGAAAAAATGATAGCCAAATAGATTGTCCAAACCTTCTAGCATAAATAAAAAGACTAGGTTACTCTGATCCTAAAGAGCTATTACAATTTTCCCTTTGAAGGATACCCAATAGGAGGGGAGAGAGAGAAAGGGTGATGAGAGAGAGGACATGTGATGTGTAATTTTTTCTTGCTAGAAAGGGGTCGCCAGTAGCCCCTTATCGAACGAAAAAATTTTCCAGCAACCCATTCTTAGCAAGGGTAACTTTTCGCCCAACTAAATTTGTGGCTTTTCTTCCCCCAATAAGGGGCTGCTGAACGACCCCTTTTTGGTAAAAAAAAAAAAAAAAACCACAATTCTGAGAATAGACAGCATTGAAAGAAGAGAGAGCAACAAAGTGTGGTTTTTTTTTCCCACCCAAGAAGGGGTTGTCGGCGACTCCTTCTCGAAGGGAAAAAAATCCCACACATCCAAGAATGCATGGGGAAAAGAGAGAGTAATAGAGCGATGGGAGAGGGATGAGAGAGAAAGATAACATGAATAAAGCAATGTTTGAATGAGTGTGTTTCCTCAACATGAATAAAGCAATGTTTGAATGAGTGTGCTACCATTCTACATACTTTCTTGATATGAATGTAACTTTTTGCCCTCAAGATGGGCCATTCTACAAACAAGCTCTCTCTCTCTCTCTCTCTCTCTCTCTCTCTCTCTCTCTCTCTCTCTCTCTCTCTCTCTCTCTCTCTCTCTCTCTCAATTGGTATTTCATTGGCAAGAAATTGGGGAAGCAATATATCTATAAGAAGTAATTGTAAGCCCCTCTATCATGGCCAAATCTGATTTCAAAAGACAAGAACATGTCACCCTTTTCGAGGGTGATGAAAGGATTGCATAAGGTTTAATCCGACAAACGTTCCCCTCACCGAGCTTGCTCCCCTGGACGAGTGGGAGTTATTATCACATATCTTATCATTATATGATGTTAATAGTGATGTATGTCCCTGTATGTAAGGAAAAAATGCATGAACATGGACTAGCTGTGCTAGGGGAGGTGGCACCTATCGGTAAACAAGCATGACTCTCGTGGTTTTTTTCCCACAATACAATGCCAATAAGAATGGTCTCTATTTTTGCAAAAGGAGATACAATTTTTGATTTTCAACCTATAATGCTAGAGGATGTGCCAACCACCACACATGCATTAGTGAACTAACGTGTCTCAATAATACTATCTAAAACAACATTTTGAACGAAAAATATGTTGCTAATTATAAATTTATCATGCAAGAGGGTATTTGAAAGTCACGTGGAAGTCCCCTTGCAAGACATCATCTCCCACGAAGCTACAATGGTGCAAGATGTTCAAACCACACATACAAGTAAACAAACATATAAGAAGAATATTATCTATCGCTAACATTCAATAAGAAGAATATGTTACTAATCAAGGAGTCAATGTGCAAAGGTCCACAACATTGAAAGCCCCATGGAAGACCCCTTGCAAGTTGTTGTCTCCCATACCACTATGATGGTGAAGGTGGAGTGGCGTACTGTTCTGTGTTACCCATTCGAGATTGGAGATGCATTGCAAAATGATCAGCCAAGTGAGGAATTCTCTTGATTGGTAGAGGCATTGGAGGAGATCAACCAACACAAGATGGTCGAGGTTGACGAAGAAACCACAAACACAGCATGTGATATCATGGTGGTTTGTCTCCTTGAAGATAGTGCCGTGCATGGATTGGGGGATGGAATTCTGTCATGGAACTCCCATACTGAGGTAGAGTCAATCGATGCCATGTATCTGGCTGATCGTGTTCTCAAGGACACAGGGATGTTACTTTTCCTTGCCACAACACACTCCATGCTAGAGCTTGTCGAGCAGGTTGTGGAGGATGGACACCAATGGATGGAGTCAAGGAAGAAGTGTTGGGCCTTACGCATGGCACTAGTTGTTCACTCTGTGAGATGCATGTCTGTATCATTGGTGGTAGAGAGGTGAGAGTTTTAAAGTAATGATATGGTCATGCTGGATACTACTAATGTATCACACTTGTTGGCTCCATTTAGTGAATGTAATTACTAAAATTAGTTTTTCAAGCTTTAAATGCAGGTACATGTGCTATATATTCTAGCATACATGCGTTCAAATATTGCTTACAATGGAATCATCCCTCCGGAATTCACAAAAGATGACATTACTGCGGATGAGTGGTTATAAGATACATCAGGATCCCCAATGAGAGGTCAATATGAGATCTAATGTTGTTAAACTACTGTCATTAGGAAAAAAAAATGAACTCGCAAATGGGCCCTTAAAAATAATATAGTTTAAGATGTGGGCCTTTTGGATTGTCTAATAGGAAGGCTAGATGTTGGCGTCCATGGAGGGTGAATCTTCTCTCTCCAAATCTTGGGTTTTCTACTAAAAAATGGGTAGTGGAGAATTATAAAAGGGAGAATGAATAGTACACAAAATTTGAGTTTCTCTCACCTCATTTTTACCCCCCTTTTTTGAGAATTTTCAATTTCGGTTTTTTTCCCTCTCACGAAATTAGTTTGACCCAAAAGTTGAGCAACATACCACTTTCCCTCTCTTCTCTATACTCGTGAATTTTCGTCTCCATTGAAGCTCCCTACTACTGAGAGTAATTAGGGTTTTGAGCGTTCTGCTTACCTCTACACTTTCTTCTCCATGCAGCTCCAGATTTTGGGCAAAACACATATGCCCATCTCTCTTTGCATTTTCTCTTATTTGCTATTTTTTCAATAGGGTTGATGTCGTTTCTTATTGTTAATTATTGTTTTATTGTAGAGGTTGTTTGGGGCAGGAGACAGAGGCGCTAATCTCTCTCTCTTCTTTCTTTCCCCCCTCTCTCTATGTGTTGTTTCTCTTTTATATTCTGTTTTCAATAGAATTTGATGTTGGTTCTAATTGTTATTTTCTTGCAGAGTTTATTTGGAGCAAGAGGCAAAGGTGTTAATCTCTCTCTCTGTTTGGTTTTTTTTTTTTGCTAATATCTTTTCAATACAACATAATGTTAGTTCTAACCCTTGTTGTTGTTTTATTGCAGAGATCATTTTGGATGGCATTGCATAAGTGCTCATCTCTCTCTCCCCCTCTCTTTCTCTCTCTGTGTTTCCTCTTTTCTACTATTTTTTCAGTATAAATACTAACTCTTGCTATTGTCTTTTGCAGAGATTAATTTGGGTAAGATTGGATAGATGCTCATTTCTTTCTCTCTCCCGCGTACTCAAACACTCTCTCTTTCTTCCTCTCTGCATTATCACTTTTCTACTATCTTTACAATAGGGTTTGATACTAGTTCTAACTTAAGGATCAATTGTTGTTGCAGCACTTAACACAAGGTAGAGCATAGATTCTGTAGCTCAATTTACAGGAAAATATGCCATAGTTTATGGTGTCAAAATTTATTCCTTTAATTAGTGACTTTTATGTTTGATGGGATTAATGTTTTCTTATGTCTATCATTTACAATGGGTTTTGATTAGCAATGATTCAATCTTATCTTCAACATATCAGTTTATAGGTAAATTGGCCATGTTTCGTATTGCTTCTATTTATGCAGTTATCCAGATATTTTTTGCTAAAAGGGATTCATGCAAGTATTTTTGTTAAAAGAGATTCATGCAAGTATTTTTTTTGTACATGCAAGTATTGTACAAGGTTTAGGTGAAGCATATATTTCTCAATTGACTATTTTGATATGGTAAGTGATTCCTTTGTGCTGGATGATATGGATCTACTGGAAGTCGATGGTTCAAAAATCCTCTGCTTTATTGGTCCTATGTGTCCATTTGGATCTCCATGCCAATTAGCAATGATCCATGAAACTCTTGTATCATATCATCCATATAACACACAATGTGTTGAGTCTTAGAATATCTCAGGTGTCAATCCAATGTGCCTATTAAGATTTGCATCTCATGTGGCTACTATCCTTGTAACAACTACTCTATAATACCCACATTTCATACAATGTATTGAGTCAAATTAGACTCCTCTTCATTATAATAAAATTTATTTTGGTAAAATTCTCTAAGTATTCTTGTGCTATTATTTTTATTATATTTCATGTAAACGATATAATTAAAGTGATGCCTTGAAATTGAATCTATACTTTATGTCAATGTATATATCCACATGCGTTTCGATATGGATGTTTATGTATGTTTACAAAAGTGTAAACATCTCTTAATGCCATGTTGATTTGTATGGCATATTGGTGATTACTAGACAAACTTAAAATGCTTATTGTTTAAGGGTTAATACATACTTCTTTACATCTAATATATAGGTTATAATGCCTAAGAGAAGAACAAGAATTCTCTCAATAGAAGTATGTAACAGAAAAGATGAAGAAGGGAATTGGATCACTGATACGTATCATTGCTCATCTTGGGTACATATGCATCCAAGTATGAAGGGAGCTTTCAGGGTGAAAGCATCTGCAACTGCAAATGTATCAAAGCACTGGAAGGGTAAAATTTTAGCTCTCAGACAAAGGAATGTTGATTCTCACCTTGTAACAAAGGTGTTTGTACAACATGTATTCATGCAAAAACAAATACATATTGTGCCCACTATGCCCTTTCAACAAAACATTGCAAATAGTAAGTATTTGCGACTCATTGAGAATGAGAAATTTCATGATACCTATGTAACAACTTGTCTTGTATTTACAGAAGTATACTCTTCGAATTGCTGTGAAAGGCAAAATGTTGAGAGTTTCATGTAAAAATTACACGGCGCAGCGACGAACAGAATCTGAGAAAGAGATAGAGATAGAGAGTACACAACAAATAAGAGGAGAATTAGAAAATTTCTTTAGCTCCAAACAACTGATACAAAGATGGCTCTGTCCACCCATGCCCTTCCACAGTGAAGCTTAGATGGCGATCTAGATAGAAGATAGGTGAAGAGCTTAAGACTAGCTGGAACAACTTTGACTGGATGAAAGATAGATGATCGATGGTTGTGAAGGGGTTTAGCTTTTATAGCTCGTGAAGGCAGTTAGGTCAGCATGACCGACCTACCATATGAGCCTCCACTAAATCGGCAAGGGAATATTCCCTTTATCGTCGAGGGCTGGGGGCGCCAGGCTGGGGGCGCTACCCCCAAACCCCCGCTAGGGGGGCCACTAGCCCCCCTGGGACTCCCCAGTCAGGGGCCGCTTCCACGGCCCTTGGACCCCAAAATAGGGGCCCCTTTTAACTCCCTTACCCTGTAACTTGATGCAATGTGCCTCGAGTTGCTACCAGCTTAACTACCCACTCCAACCCAAAGATTAGACCCCACAATGATCACCTTTTTGCCATCCTATCACATAGACCTCATTTGATATACAAGTCAGGACTCAACCAATGTCTGGGCTCACATTTGGCTTCTCCTCATAATGGGGGCCTTACAACTTTGAGCACCATGGATCATTGGTCGCACCTTATGAGGGTGGGCCATTGAGAATATCTAACACTGGTTCTTTTAAGTGTTACCACCTCGAAATTGGTAGATTGCTCTTTGAGAGGCGTATAGCTAAGCAGCTCATAGAGGTCCTTGTTTTTTTCTATGACTCCAAGTACATATTGCCCAAGGGGAGTCGAGAATATGGAACCCTTGAGTCTATGCACATATCAAATCTCAATAGCATAGAATGGCCATTGTGTAGTAGCGACATTTTGCACATGTGTAGCATAAAAATTTCAGCAGACATTGAATTCTATGAAGCTAAGCACCAACTCAAAGAATGTACATCTAAGATGGTTCATATCGATTGCAATTTTTGCACACATGTTCAAGAAATGTAAGGGTTTGAGATGTACCAAAAGCACGTACGTCATAAAAAATGCATCAGAGGATTATGTAACAAGGATTCTAGGTAAAACTTGGACATCAAAAATAACTCACAGTCCTAACACAGTGGAGTGTTGAGTCACAAGAAGGGACATGGCTTTCAGGTAAAAATTTTCTCTCTTAGTTGACTATTATCTTACTTTGGAATAAATCGGCTAACTTTCCTTTCCAATTACAAGTACTTTGTCACACGACAGACTTTATGCCTAGTGTTCAAGTATCGTAGATGGAGAATGCTCAAGGGTAAATGGTTGTGCCTTGATCAAGACATTCATGAAAGTGCAGCTGTGGATGTTACTATCATTTATGAGGACCGCAAGCCCCAAGTGTTGCAAATGGAGGATGATTGGCCCTTGAGTATAATGCGCCAGCAAATTACAATGTTAATGTAGAATCCACCTGTTAGCTTCTATTTAAAACTAGATGGTAGGAATTTTCGAAGCCAAGCTGAGGATACTATTACCAGCGGAAAGTGTGTGGCTCCACATATTTTAGAAATTTTAGGGTCTCCCTAAAAATCCCAACACCACAAGTTGTAATATCCAATACCTATAAATTTTTGGATTTTTTTGGCCAATAGAATATTGTTGCTTGCAAACTTGCAATATTTAAAAATTATGATATTTGTGCAAAATCATACACTTGTTCTACACTTTTCACATCAACACATTTACATATGCATGTAAACTTTACAAAGACGTAAGTAAAGCCATAACTAAATATCGTACGCGAACAATCCTTAATGGTTTAAAACTTAAGGTTTTTAAGGTAGAACTAGTTTGGTTCTTATTTCATTATTTCATTTCACACTTTCTCTCTTCATCTCTTTATATCCACTACATCTCTCCTACCTGCTACGATGGATGCTCGCGCATACTTTGGTGAGTGGATCCACGAGACTATCTTTGCCAACCAGGGTGATGAGATAATGTAGGTTTTCTCTAAGAACTTCAACCTTGAAAGCGTGCTCTCATCGTTGGATCCCTCCCTTTAGGTTTTGGAAGACTTTGTGAGCACCATTGCTACCTGCACATACTCCATCAAGGGATCCGACATGACTTGGGTACCTCTAGAACAACTCATGGTATTTCAAGCAGGGAAGAATCACCAAAAAGTGGTAAATAGGTGTCTGGCCCATGTGGATCCTTCGCACAGAGTATGCACTATTCCCATGGGAAGTGCACCAGGTACATCACCTTTGGATCTCGTGCCGTGTGATTGCGCATTGGCAATTTACCTCCTTGCATTGGATACACCCTTAGAGGAGAAGAGTGATGAAGATACAACTCCATAGGTTGTTGCTATCACATACGCGGGAGAAGAACCAATTGAAGAGCTCATAAATGTTGAAGAGGAACATCGCGTGGTGGCAGAGCAAGGGTTGGCTCTCATGGTGCCATCTTCTTCAAAACAACCACAAGTCGACAAACCCAACATTGCCTCCTTGATGGCCATTGAAGTAGATGGTGTACAATACTTGCTTCTATCAGATGTGTTGCAATACTTGGAAATGAAGGAAGAAGAGTTGTTTTCCATCCTAGTCAGGGACTCGATGGAAGACCTGATCGATTATGATTACATGGATGTTATGGGCCATCAGGACCATAACAGGAAATGCAAGAAATTAGCACTGTAGGGAACTTCCTGACACAATTTACATCCATTTTGTACATATAATCTTCAGGAACAATATACAAACACGAACTACATATTATATTCGTCATTGCTGAACCACTGTCCTGAAAACGGCCACACAGTTTATCATCATCATATTCACTCCTGATCAAATAACTTGCAATAGACAGCGCAAATATTCAGGACGCAAATACACAATGTTAGAACTAGGCATAAACGACCAGACACTGGTGCTGTCCTAAAGAAGATCTCGTTTTTCATTGTGCAAGAATACAAAAGACACGAACTCCTGGCTGTCAGGAAAGCGCCTGGATGTCAGGTAAAAACCTGAATACTTCATATGACATCTTAGGTCACTTTCCATATGCTGGTTCTACATGTATGCTAGTACTAAGGTATAAAAGTACTAATATAGTGCAATTCGAGCCTCAACACCTGGCATAGCCTGGTGGATGACTGGGACAGTCAAGACTCGAACCCACAAGTATGTAGCTATATAACGGAAAGCATACAAAGTAAGAAATAACCCAGAGAATACAATTATGCCCTACCAGAGGCCTTGCACCCCTTAACAAGCCACACTAAGCAACCATGATTAAAGCCCCTCTAGGATACTCATAGTCCTCTTATGCAGTTGCATAATTGATCCTAAGTGTTAACAGAAGTCATTGCATCATGTCATGAGCAAAAAGAAGATACATATCAAAGTCAAGTAGTAAACCAACTAGGAGTGTACAGAATAGTATCTGTGCAAGTAGAAATCTGACACTCCGATCATGCAATAGCATAGTCTTCAACAGATGTACTACTAGTAACCTTAATCTCTTCATGCACCTCATACACAACTTGCTGCAAAGTAGCATCCCTATCTTCCAACTTAAAATCCTTCTGCTGCAAAAGAGATGCTACATAGTCATCACTTTTTCTCTTCTCATCCAAAGCATACTGCAATTTAGCAGTAAGATCCTCTTTGACAGCTTGCAAATCTGCAACTTGCTGAAGCAATACATCCTTTTCTTGAATTAATGCATCAAACTCAGCTAGAACAAGAGCATTTTTAAGCATATTATAAGGTCTAGAAACCAAAGTGTCAAATTTTCCCATCACCAGTTGCCAATTGTTTCTAACATCATCAATCAAAGCTTGCTGCATCTCAGAAAATTCAGACTTCAATACAACCGAGGCATCCACATCTACTTCCAAATTCTTCAAAATCTGCTCTTCAACATGTTTAAGAGGCTGAAACCTCTCCAACAATAGTTTATGCTCAACCTGCAATTTAGCATGCATATCAACAAAAGTTTGCAACTGATGAATACACTTATCTTGCAACTCTTGAGTCCACTTCTCAAACAAAGCAGTTGACATTTTTCTATTATCCACTAACTGCTGTAAAGTTGCAATTTTGCCAAGAGACTCTGTTTGCAGAGCATCATACTCATCTTGCTTAATCTTCAACTGTTTAACCAAGGCATCATACTGCTTCTGCTGAAAATCTAACTGGAACTTGACCTGTTTGCATTCAGCTGCAATTTGACCATTATTTTTGTCAGCCTCTCAAAAAATGACATCACCTTTTTCATAACAGTCCAAGCATCTGACACACTACTGACAGCAGTTCCGTCCACCCGAGAGCAATCTGGAACCAAGGGAACACTGGGCTGAACAACATCTACCCGCTCTTTAGCATCCAAAGATGCTGCAGATACCACAGGGTCTTTAGAAAAAATCTGATGCTGAACTTGAGGCTTCTGCATGCTTCTCAACCAAATCTTACCAATTCTAGGTTTCTTTTTAGCATGCCCATAACCAGCAGACTTAAGAAAATCTTCCTTATCCTTGTTTTCATGAAGTGCTACATCATCCAAAGAGATAGAATCCTTTGGAACAAAATCCAAAGCAACTTTACAAGCATAGGCTTCATCATAACCGACCTGCATCAAGTCCCTGTATATAGCCTGCTCCTGCTCTTGGCCGACAAAATCCTTATCACTGTCAGCATCCTTTTGATGAGAACCAGACTCGACATGTTGATCATCAACATGCACTGCATTATCCACTGAAGAGAATGGTTTCGAATCAGACACTTTCTCCAAAACAACATCAGGAAATTTGGATTGTGCATACTCATAAAGAGCAGCCAAATAGCATCCCATACGCGACTTCTGAAAAACCTTCTTGGGCTTAGAGATATTAATCTCAGCCAATAAGCCTATCAAACATCAAGCCTGCCCAATTTGGCATACCCACATTCTCAGCATAATAAATAACACCATAAGTCTCTCGGGCTATGCTGTCAGTTTTGATGAATAACATGAAACACTCAATAAACCATCGTAGCTGCAATTTTCAGACAACATCAACTCTCTTTAAAATGTAAACATGCCGAGGACCAGCAGGCTCCCCAAAGGCCTGATACATCTGCTCATCACTACATTTCCACAAAGTTGGATTTTCATTCATGGATAATGCAAATACCCGTGCAACGACTGCAATAGTCAATTCCAAACGGCCTGCAATCATTCCCTGACTTTGCCTCATCATATCCAATTGGGCGGATGCATTAGCATTGGCACCCCATCGAGACCATGGCAAACATGCAAACGCGTTAACCCAATGTGCTGCAGCCAAGTGCTATGAACTGCATCATCCACATCAAGGACTAGAGAAGAATCAACAAACGGTGTACTCACAGCACTCGGACTTGACAGCTGAGAAACTGACATCGGTGTTGACGTGTCCTCCTTGTGTCGACCAGGCCGATCATCTTCCGATAGCTCATACTCCTCATCGTCCTCCTCCTCTTGACAAGCACGCTTTGGAAGAACCAGCTTTCGGGCAGAACTTCGGCTTGTATGTGTCATGTCGGCACGAACAGGGTGCACAGCACATGGTGATGGAGAAAGAGGAGAATCACGAAGAATGCCTGCTTCCTTCTCCATTTGAAAAGTAAAGTCCAAGTCTTTTGCAAGTGAACTGTGTTGTGTGCCAAATGTCATGTCAACATCATGCACAAGTGACCCTTTACACATGTAACCTTCACAATTTGATTCCCTTACATTAACAGGAAAAATTAAATTAACAGGTGAATAATAAGGTTGCAGTAGTCTTTTAAGCCGAAAACCATTGACCGCAGGCTTCAAGATAGTTGCCCCAACAAATTTTTGAGCAGAAATGTACCTTGCCCAATATCTTTATGAATAATAAATGGTCCAGCATATCTAAGCTTCAATTTGCCAGGAAATTTTCCCAACCGAGAATTATAAACAACTACCCAATCCCCCTCTTCAAAAAATTTCTTGCGGATGTGTCAATTTACCCAAGCCTATCTCCTTTGCTACGTGATTCCTAACACATAAGTAGCTAACACTCTGTCTTCCTCCAACTTCAGGAGCTGTTCCATCCGATGCTGCACTAACTGTTCGGGATCCAACTTATGTTCAACAGCAACTCTTAAACTGGGAACCAAAAATTCCATAGGGACAACAGCTTCCAATCCATACACTAACCTGAAACATGTTAATCCAGTTGTCACCTTGTATTCAGTCCGGAAAGCCTACAAAGCAGAATCCAACTTGACATCCCAATCCTTCCTGTTATCTTCAACGATCTTCTTCAAGATACGGAATAGGATCTTGTTGGAACTCTCAGCTTGCCCATTAACCTAAGGATGGTATGGAGTTGACTTCTTGTGAAGGATCATATGCCTGACAGTCAGGTCCCGAATAACTTGATTCAAAAAATGTTTACCCCTATCACTAACCAGCTTAATAGGACATCCAAACCTAGTCATAATGTTAGTATACAAAAATTTGGCCACACTAACTGCTTTATTGTCCTTGAGGGCTTGTGCTTCCACCCACTTTGTGGCATAGTCTGTGCAAACCAAAATATACTTGTTACATGTGCCTTTAGCTGCTGGTTTGATAGGTCCAACAAAATCAATTCCCCATTTCTGAAATGGTTCAAGTGGTAATCCAGGATAATCCAGCATTCTATCCCTGTCAAGAGGTTGACCTTCCTTCAAGCATTGCAAACACTCCTTAGCATATTGATGAGCATCCTTCAACACAGTAGGCCACCATAAACCTACTTGTAGTATTTTCCTGCCTATAATTTCTCCGAAAAAGTGACCTCCTAACAGTCCGGAATGAGCTTCATGAAGAACTGCTAGTTGCTCAAATTCAGGAACACACCTCCTCAACACATTATCAACTCCTCTCTTGTACAAAAGATTCAGAATAACCTGAAAGGACCTACTCTTCAAAGCTAATCTCCTTCTCTGATCTGCTGTAAGGTGTGCAGGCATCACTCCTTCCTGTAAGAAATGCAGTAACTGATCATAATATGAGTCAGGATCTATAGCCTGAACTTCAAAAAGTTCAGCATCATGCAACTGATTAGGAACTCCTGCCTCCATATCAACATTGTCCAATCTGGTAAGATAATCAGCTACAACATGCTCTTTCCCAGGAGTATGAATAACCCTGAAATCAAATTCCTGCAATAGCAACATCCATCTAGCAAGTCTACCTGTTAACTGAGGTTTATTGATCAGGAACAATAGTGCTTGATGATCCACATGAAATATAACCTGATTCCCAAGCAAATAATGTCTAAATTTCTGAACTGAGTACACCATACCAAGTGCTTCTCTTTCCGTTACTGAATAATTCTTTTCAGTAGTACTCAATCTCCGACTTGCATAGTAAATAGGTCTATACCATCTAGGCACCTTATCTTGCATCAAAACACCCACAGCAAGATCAGAAGCATCAACAAAAATATGGAAAGGTAAATCCCATGCAGGAGGCTGCAATATAGGAGCTATAACCAGTATTTTCTTGAGAATACAAAAGGCCTTATCATGATCTTCCCTCCAGACAAATTGCATCCCCTTTTTAGTTAAATTAGTAAGAGGAGCACATATATGAGATAGATACCTCAAGTACCTACTATGCCACTTCACTTGCCTGACAAATCTCATAACTTCCTGCACATTGGATGGAGCTTTAGCTTTCTGAACCACTGCAATCGTTCTTGGATCTATGCTCATGCCCTCCTCAGAGAGAATATGGCCTAACAGCACTCCTCTCTTTGCTGCAAACACTGATTTAAATGGATTTAAGGACATGCCAAATTTTTGGAATCTCTCAAAACATAACCTAAGGTGTTGAAGATGATCTTTAGTGCTGCCAAAAACACAGAAATCGTCAATAAACACCCTCATAAAAGTTGTCAAATATGGCCCAAAGGTCTTATGAGCAGCTCCCTGAAACTCAGGAGGCCCATTCTTCAATCCAAAATTCATGACCATACTAACATATGCTCCCCATTCAGTAATGAAGGCTGTCTTATCCATATCATCCGGATGCATCCTTATTTGATTGTAGCTTGAAAAACGATCCAGAAAACTATACATTTCATGACCAGCCACATCATCAAGAAGAGAATTAGTAAAAGGAAGAGGAAAAGGATCAGTAATAGTAGCTGCATTCAATTTCCTATAATCCACACAAACCCGAATCTTGCCATTCTTTTTAGGTACCACCACTATAGGGGATAACCAAGTGACCTCATTAACTGGTTTGATGAATCCCACCCTCAGAAGCTTGTCAATTTCTTCCTTGACCTGCTTAGCATAATTGGGATTAATCCTATATCTTTTCTGAACAATTGGCTTGGCATCTTTTTTAAGATTTATTCTATGTTGACAAACAGCTGGATCAAAACCCTTCATATCTGTGTAAACCCATGCAAAGATATCCTGAAACTCTTTGCACAATTGAACAAGGGTTTGCTTGAACTCTTGTTCCACAAAAATACTAACCTTAATGGGTTTAACCTTCCCTTCAAGATCCAAATTGACTTCCTGCACCTCATCTTCTACCACCCTTGCAGATGTTCTCAAAGTATGCTCATACCTCAACTCAGCCTGAATAATTGCTTTTTGTCCCTCTTCATCAAGTACTTCAGGTGTGTTCCTACATTTATCCACCCCGTAGGCTGATTTCCAAGTTGCTCTAACTGAAATTCTTCAGGATAACTACTACCCTGATCCTGAATCCTATTATAAGTTTCATTTCCTGAGTTTTCCTGAACATCAGGCCGTTCCTGACGTTCAGGAAATGCTTCAGGTTGCTGTCCTAACTAGTTGTCTCCTACATATTGAACCACTAAATGGTCCCGAACTTTATAGCTCGTAGATAATGAAGAATCCTGATACTTCTGAATAATATTATCCACATCAATTTCAAACATTGGAACTACAAAAGGATTTGCTTGAAGAAACATTTCCTCCTCATCATCTTCCACTTCATCAGCCAAATTAATAGTCTGAGCTACCACAGGTCGAGAAGAACTCATCAAGATTACTTATTAATGGTTGATAATCTGATCTCTTTCAATCCCCGTGGTATACAAACATAATCATTCCCCCAATCCTGCTTCAATTTAGCCAACTTAAACCATGGTCTTCCCAATACCATCTTGTAAGAATCTCCAATCTCTGAAATTATTAATACCACAAAGCTTACCTTGAACTTCAGACCAGCAACTTGAATTTCTTTCTTCCTAAGAATTCCCAGAGGTTGTAACCTCCTCTGGTCTACCATCCTGACCTGAAATGGGGCTGGTAGCAACTCTTCTTGCTTAGTTGCTAAATATGTATGTTCAGAAAGGATATTAACTCCAAAACCCCCATCCAATAGGACATCATCAAACTTCTTCCCATGATATTCAGCTTGAATAGTAGGCACTTGATAATCTACCACCTCCTTTTGAGTTGGTATAACTGCTTGACAATCAGGAAATACCTGATCTTGAACTAATATACTTTCAATAACCTCCTGCTGCTTTTCCCTGATCTTCAGGATTAACTTCTCTTTGAACCCTGGAATCAAATCCAAAATCTGCTCCAATGTTAATTGCAAGGAACACTTTTCTAGAGCCTAAAATAGTTATGCTGAACCTCCCTCCTGAAGTTTTCCTAATTCTTTATCTTCAGGAGACTGATCCTGATCATCAGGAAACAGTGTTCCTGACTCTGCTTGATGTTCAGGCTCTTCGAATCTGTCTTTCTCTGCAATTTTCTGCGGTCTTTTGACCTATTTTGTCACATTTCTCCTAGCTTCCTCTTGTTCCTACCAATCAAGCTTCCGGCCTGCTTGGCTTCTAGTAACCGCTAATACCATAGCTTCATCAGGACAATCCTCAACTTTAATACAATTAAAACAATCACACCGAATATGCATACTTGCAGCATTTAAGTTACCTGACCCCCTCTCCTGACCTTCTTAAACCTCTTCTTGCTGTATTTCCCTTCCACTAATAGTTCCTGTATCAGCAGGGACTTGCCATTCCTCATCGTGCTCAGGTAACTCTATTAGGACTGCTGCAACTGGGGCAGGTGGATGCTGTAGATGAGATGCTCCTGCAGGTCTCCCGTCATTGCGGTTCCTTGCTACTGGCATTCCTCTCTCAGTCCTATGCCTTGCCCAAAGTTCACAGTTTGGTCCCACAAAGTGTCCTTGACCTCCACAATAATGGCATGCTCCCATTTGAGCAGTCTGTTGCTATGTTCTTAAATTTCCCCAAGACTGTCTTGCCTGTATTCTTCCAGATCCCCTGAAAGGTCTTTGAGGTACTACGTCAGTCATAACCTGATTTACTGCAACTGGCTGCAAAGCCCTCAGCCTAGGCTGCCCCATTGGCATCTGCTGTGGTGTCCTAACATTAGGATTGTACCAGCATGTCCTTGTTTCATGGCCATTTATTTGGTATATCTCATAATACTTTTCTTTCCTCTTAGTATCTGAAAGACCTAAATCCTTCAACTTCTGCTTGATCTTTCTATCTAGTTTAGTCTCCTCTGCTTTTCTTTCATTCGTGTCTTTGGTTTTCTTCCTTCTGGACTTGATTGATCCTGACTTTTCCTTTCTCTTCTTGTGTTTCTTCCTACAAGAAGTCTCACTATCAGAATCACTAACATCATTTTCTGAATCTGAACTATTTTCACTATCATCATCACTGATATCACTTTCAGATTCTGAATCTGAATCTGTGTCAAACTCTGATCCTGAAGAATCATCCTCTTTATGTCTTTTTGAACGAGAAGTACCCAGCCTTCTCTCCATTCTTATAGCAGCCCTAATCATGGTATCCAGTGTACCATTCTGTCCCAATTCTACATTAGCAATTGGATTCCTGATCTTACTTTGCAAACCCTTAATAAAATAAGTAATTTGCATTTCCACTGATGGTGCATCAGCATTATTCAACCTATTCAAGAGGTTCCTGAACTTTTGAGCATAATCTTCCACCAACATCCTCTTTTGCTTAATTCTCTTTAGCTTCCTCAAAATATCTCCTGGTGTTTTGTCTTTCCTGAACCTGCCCAAAAATGCATTCTTCAATTCATCATAGGTGTTAAATGCTGCCATGCCATAATTGGAAAACCAATCCATGGCTTTTCCCTGCAAAGTAGCTGCGAACTGTTGCTTTTTAACCTGATCTCCATACAATTGATTAAATCCACTTGCTGTCCACCTTGTTTCAAACTGAGCTACATGACAATCTGGATCTTCCTTCTTCCTGCCTGAAAATTTAGATGCCCTCACCTTGGGGTTGAACAATTGATTTTGATTCATAGTGTGTTTCTTCTTAGGCTTCCTTTGAGGTGGTAAAGGATTAAAATTCAAAGATTTATTAACTAAAACGCCTGCATTCCTTAACATGAATGTTCCCCCTAACACTACATGATGCAATCTTTCAAGTGCCTATTTTGGGGGAGTACCCTGATAGTCAGGAGGTAATACTGGTTCCTCATTATCTGATACATCTGGTATGCTGGAAGGGGTTGGAGGTGTAGGGATGGACTTTGTGGAGGTGGCAGGAGAATGATATACTGTAGAAATGCCTTCAGTAGAACCCACCCCCAAAAGATTATGTCCAACATATGTAAACTCCTCTTCATCGAGCCTGCCTAATTGCACCACTTTATCTATGTCATCAGACCTCACAGATTGTTGTTGCTAGCATGACAATACCTCCCTCAATGCTCGAGATCTGCTCCTTGTGAAAATAAGATTGGAGGAATGAGGATAATTCTCTGATGTAAAGACTCCCCATACAAGGCACCTTGTACATCTTCAATGCCATTAGCACCCTAAATTCCTGCAGCCAAATTGTGTAAGTATTACTTCCAAGCCGTATACCTAAATCATGAAAAATATTCTCATGAAACTGGGCAGGTTCGCCAAAGTGTTATGGGCCATTAGGACCATGACAGGAAATGCAAGAAATTAGCACTGTAGGGAACTTCCTGACACAATTTACATCCATTTCGTACATATAATCTTCAGGAACAATATACAAACACGAATTACATATTATATTCGTCATTGATGAACCACTGTCCTGAAAATGACCACACAGTTTATCATCATCATATTCACTCCTGATCAAATAACTTGCAATAGACAGCGCAAATATTCAGGACGCAGATACACAGTGTTAGAACCAGACATAAACGACCAGACTCTGGTGCTGTCCTGAAGAAGATCTCATTTTTCATTGTGCAGGAATACAAAAGACACGAACTCCTGACTATCAGGAAAGCGCCTGCATGTCAGGTAAAAACCTGAATACTTCATATGACATCTTAGGTCACTTTCCATATGCTGGTTCTACATGTATGCTAGTACCAAGGTATAAAAGTACTAATATAGTGCAATTCGAGCCTTAACAATGGATATACATTCGACGATGGCAGAGATTGGAAGCTATGATGGCACAAGCTTAGATACTATGAGTGCCATCATAGCAGCACATGAGCATATTACCTCGGTTGAAGAAGATTACCTTGTGCCGGATGCTGAAATTGAAGCACTACAGCATGATTTGTTCAGACCAAGGCCCCAACTTCCTACCAAGGAGGTTGTAGATCCATCTGCCCAAAGGGGTGCCTTCCTGACACATGAGGAAATGAAGATACAAGATGATCTGGAGAAGGTGAGATTTCTAACTACCATATATTTTTATGCGATGAAACTTGACAGTAGGGTGTGTTGGGTCCCCCGAAGTTCACCGGTGAAATCTTGGCCAAAAATGATGCCTGCAGCTGCCCTATCCGAAGTCTAGCGTCTAGGGTCCTATTTGATGTCTAGCATCTAGGGTCCTATTGACTTCAGACAAGGCAGCTGCAGGCATCATTTTTTGCCAAGATTTCACCGGTGGACTCTGGGGTACCCAACGTATGCTACTGTCAAGTTAGGTTAGTCACTAAATATATTGTTTGATTTGACTTTGTCATTCAAGACATACTGTATATAGATGAGTTTGCATCAAGGTAAGGAGGATCTTGACATGCGGATCGACAGAAGGATTCAGCTCTGAAGGAGTACATTCGCAACCTTGTTGCAAATTTGGTGGTCTTCCATAAGAAGTGCTCACCAAGAGGGCAAGAAATAATCATGAAAATTCGAGCTTTGACCAAGTTTGGACCTTTTCGAGCAATACCTGTGACGCCTAGCTTGGAGAAGGTGGTGCTAATCAAGCAATCAAAGATTCTTTACTTGTTTTACCAAACGCGTGGTGAAGCAATGTGTGTGCTTGCTACATTAGGTGACCTTGCTAAAGTGTCAAATCCGCTTCTCTTGGAGAAAGAGTTGAAGGGGGAGCACATCATTTTTCAAGCAAAGAATGAACTTATATTTTCATTGGAAGCTGGCCCCTTCTCTCCATCGATGAAAAAGCCAAGGAACAATTGAGAGTTCTTGTTGGCTATCGGCTTTTTGTATCTACCATCATTAGCATCACATGTATTTTTCTTGACAAATAAAAGATACTTTACTTCGTCTCTATAAATAAATATTTATTAAATAAATGTGTGGTTCGTATAAGTGTGACAATAATGTATGTTACGTGAATGATGCATTCGCATACGGTAACATAATTCAACGCGTAGTACTACACATGCGATTGTGTAAGTGTGACGATAATGTGTGGGTACGTGAATGACACATCTGCATACTTAACATAATTCAACGCGTAGTATTGCACTTGCGATTGTGCGTAAGTAATAACGTAACTTGTATCTGTACGTATTATTACTTTCAATGCGTTTGTACATTAAACAAAAATTAAGAGTCACGCGTTTCAAGAAACAAAACAAGACAATTTTACTCAATTATTTGAATTCGGTACACTCCAATGTGGCAGAGTATATAAAATTTTTTGGCCTTCCAAGATGCTATGGTGCTATAACACGCATTACAAACCTTGCATCATTAATCTAGTAAACTATGGTGAAGTCCCTTTGCTGTGTCAAAGCCAAATGATAAAGCTCATGTCTTTATCTATGATTGTGACACTCTTTGCATGGATGGCCGCAAGCTGTGTATCATCGAACAAGTCAATGAGAAACCCCTCTACAACTGTTTGTAGGGCCTCCATAGCTGCAGCAGTCCATCTTCCTACTGTTGGGCCATCCCGCACTCGTGCCCAAAATCTTCCCATCCCTTTCAGCTCTAAGTCTTGCATGACTTCCCAAATAACCTTATGAAAATAACTTTTCGAGATGAGAAGCTCGTATCCGCGTTGGATTCTCCTTATCTCTCGAAGGGTGACAATGCCTGGTTTCCATCTCCTCTTCTTCTGTGGTGGTCCTTGTGCTCTATGGAAAGCACCTGTTACTATACTAGAGGAGGCTCCACCTTGTGCTCCAAGTGGCGAGCCTTGGCGTGAGGTCTTCCCAAGGCCAAAATGGCGACATGCTTGCTTGGTGTATGCCATGCAAGCTCGAGGAGGGCAAGACGGAGAAGAGACAAAGGTTGCGGATGTGAAAATGGAGGAAGCAAAGAAAGCAAGATGTAAAAATGAGAAAAATAATGAACTTTTAACCCATTTAAACCCCAAAATTTGGTTAATACAGCTTCACACGCACTGTCCATCGTGTGATTGTAAATCCATAACCTTTTATCAAAATGTGATGAAACTTCACATGCGCACTCATTAGGTGGCCAAGAGCCCTTTTTTTTTTAATGCCTCCAGACCCCTGGTTCAAAGTCTGGCGTCTGGAGCCACTTTCTATCTTTGGACCAAGGGTTTGCATGCTTTTTTTTTTCAAAAAAAATTGGGGGCAAGAAAGTGGCTCCAGACACCAAACTTCGGACCAAGGGTCTGCATGCTTTTTTTTTTCAAAAAAAATAATTTGGACTCTTGGCCACCTAACGAGTGCGTGTGTGAAGTTTCATCGCATTCTGATACAGTTTAGTATTTTAAAATTTATCCCACGTCAAAATTATGAATGGATTGATAATTGAGAAATCAACATCGCAACTGCTGGCCCTTAGAAACTTCGCACCACGTAGACTATACAAAGGCATCAGTTTTAAAGTCTGCAACAAGAAATGGTAAAATTTTGCATGTTTTTCCTATTGAAATTGGCAATGCTAACAAAAATTATAAGTAAGAATTGAAAATACAGCGAAGGTGCATAGTCAAAGTTGAGAGCAAAAGATGTGTAAAATTTTAATTTATATTTTAAGGGCACATACAATAGTTTTGCATTGGGACATAGTCATATGTCCAATACACGAGGATAACACTATGCCAAAAAAGATAACATTACAAATTGTGTTCATTCCATTGGAACGAATGCATCCTTCACTACTTAAAGATTTCTTACAAGTTGGAAGTCCTTGGGAATTACAGTGATGCGCTTCGCATGTATTGCACAACACTGAGCATCAGTCATCAAGTCAACTAAAAAGGCCTCTGCAACACACTGTAGAGCATGAAGACATTCTTTTGTGAAGCGATCATGTCTATCCTAACCTTGTGCCAAAAACCACCTCCTACTTTCTGTGCGGTAGAGGTCTTGCGCAATCTCGCAAACAAGTCTCGAGAAGCTCACCTTCGGAATGATGAGATCAAAAGAGCGTTGATACCTCCTAATTTATCTCAAGGCCACTATACCTAGCTTCCACTTGTGTTTCTTGTGGGGATGCTGAGAAGGACCCTTGTGAGGGCGGCTTGAGGAATGTGGATTAGGTTGAGAAGGGGGTGCATCTGAGCTAGTAGATGCTCCAAGGGGTTGAACACAATATGGGGCTTTGAGAAAAAGCTTATTTGCAAAGCTATTTTTCCTACACAAGAGATGTGAGAACTAAATGAATAAGATAGAAAGTGAAACCCTCTTTTATATAACCCTAAATAGTAAGACTCATTCACATAGATGCACACTCTCTCTTTCTCTCTTAAACTATGAATTGCATTCACACTGACTCACATTGTTCATCTTACTATCTTAGCTCTCTTCAAACCCATTTGTTGCCTAGTCGAAGCCTTGTTTCTAGCCACTTGGCATGGTTTTCTTTGGCACTTGAGGTGTCATAACACACTCTTTTAGTGCCATGACGGGATTCCATCATGTCTGCAATCGATTCATCAACACTTTCATTTGCTCTCTTTTGCGAGAGTTTAGCTTCATCCGCTACTATAATCCTATACCACCAAGATAGCAATTGGATCATTGGATTGCTACCATTCACCCCTCCACCATGATCAGTTTTCTTTGGTATGCACCACGTGCTATCCAACGTGAATTTTCCATCCCTTGTGTGGACCAAATTCCGATGCTTCCCTTTTTTTGCAAAGTATGGCCCATGTATCTCAAGGATATGCTACAAAGACACATATCACACATGAGTAAAACTATGCTCAATAGTTTATACAATTCATACAATTTTAAAGTATTAACTTAGTATGCACCATGTAATGTGTGATAGAGCTTTTACCCCATTCTTCCACCATGTTTTCATAGAAGCTATGCACAGCATTGATAAATTCTAGCTTATATCTTCATTGTTAAACACCATCTTGCAAAGTAAGGGAGCCAATTTGTTAAGATTTATCCAAACCTTAGCTTTGGCCAATCTTGTTATTCCTCCATTACTTCGACCAGGAACTGCAAAATGTAACTTTTTCTACCCATCGTAGTCCTGCGGCCTACGAACCATGACTATCCCTTCCTCATTGATGGGTGCTGAGAGAAACTTCTTAGCCTTTGCTCCTCCAAAGCAAGGCTTTTTTGGCAAGTTACCAGATTTTCTTGATCCCTTCTCATCTTTTTCAATCGTCGCTTGATGCTTCTGTAGCCCAATTTTTGATAGCACTCGCTCCACATTCTTACACGTTGCAATGGCTTCTTTTTTTTGTTACATCCTATAAGCAAAGCAAATGTATTCATCTACAAGTTTCTCCATGATTCTGACAAAAGCATGCAATGAACAAATGTGAATATGATCCAATGGAATGTTGAAGATGGGCTTCCAAGTGGGATCTTCTCTATTGCGCATCGGTGCAGCACTTGTCACCCTTTGGCAGTTCTTTCCATCCTTTCCTTCCACCCTCTCTGTTAAGAAATATAGGCATGGATTCTTTGTATTTGCACCATTGGAGATTCCACACATGCATTTTAAAGTTTTCAAGTCTCCTACAAGATGCTATTCAACCAAGTATTGACAAACTGCAATTTACCATTACATTCCTTAACAGACATATTGTAGTACATTACCATTGCCGACTGCACCTTGTACAAATCTAAATAGTAATTGTTGAGTTTGGTGAACTTCACCTCATAGGCATTTTTGGTCCCAACCTTTAGTGTTTCCACGCATTGAACATCCATGGGATCTCCTATCAGCTCCAAAACCTTTGTATTAAGTTGCCGTCGGGCCTCTATTAACTTTGAAGGTTGAGAAAGAGGCATGATTATATTTCTCTTCAACACACAACCAACCCAGCCTTCACATCTTTGAATATCTTTGAGTAAGTCGTTGTGCTAATACCAGCCATGTCACAAATAGATTGTGCATCCACAGCTGAGAACTCATTTGACACATCTTTTAATGTGCACTCAATCACCTTTTCCTTCACAGCCTTAAACTTAGGATTGCTCAAAGTGTTCTCCAATGTACTTGCCTTCAACAATCTACTAATACATGATCCAACCTCACCCTCACCTAGGTTCTCTTTCTCATGAAATGTTTTGATGACATTGATGGGCCGCACTTCAGCCCAACAGCAACACTATTTGTGGATGATAGCATAGAGAAGATGCAAATGAACCCACCCAATGCCTTTATATTTCCACCCCCATTCGAGGGAAACCCCATGGACATTGTCCTTTTGGAGCACATGCTTCCCTACTTGACCGAGCTAGCGTGCTTCCATGGTTCAATCTTAGACTTTGTTAGGGATCACCAATTCCACCCCTCAACACAATGAAACTTGATTGATATTTGATGTACATGATGAATATGTACTTTTAGAATTATTAGATTGTGTTTATTTACAAGTGCAATGAAATGAGGATGAGAGGGAAGAGGAGAAAGAGAGAGGAATGTGCAAGTGAGGGAGATTGTATATAGTCATTCACTCAATTGCAATACTACAATATGTGTAAATAAAGCACTTGCAAAATATCTATAGGAGGGTGGAGTGTAGAAACATGCATGCATGTGAATGTATGTGTGCATAGTGGATTGATTAACAATGAGGTCATATTGTTGTCTCGATATTAACTATTCGAACAAAGTGAAAAACAATAGATATTGCACGTTATTGCAGTGAGTGTAACAAACTATTTGATACCCTATCCTCTTGTAGTAAGTCCACACAATAATGCTCAATTGAAAGTAGCAAAAACATGTGCAATGTAGTTTCATTTATATGTGTACAATAATGGAAGTGATATATCAGGATATAATATCAAATCATGTACATAAAAGTGAGAGGTACGTGAATGTATATATGCATGTGGGATAAGAATGTGATATTCTTTTCATCTTGATATTAACAGCTAAAAGTGTCTAAGACAATTTACCTCATGCAAACCCTCGACCCTTGTAAAAATAAGAGGGTTGTGAAAAATGGATGGATGACCCTCACAAAATTAAGAGGGGGAAGAGAGAGAGAAGTTGCTAATTTAGAGAGAGTGAGAGAGTGAGAGGGAGGGGGAGAGAGAGAGGTTGCTATTTGAGAGAGAGAGGTTGCTATTTGAGAGAGAGAGAGAGAGAGAGAGAGAGAGAGAGAGAGAGAGAGAGAGAGAGAGAGAGAGAGTGTGTGTGTGTGTGTGTGTGTGTGTGTGTGTAAGAGGGGGAGAAAGAGAGGAATTGCTTATGTGGTCTAATACTCTCTAATCTAATATTAATTGGTTGCTTTATTTACTTGCTCTATTTGAGAGAGAGGGGGGGAAGGAGAGAGGGAGAAAGAGAAAGAGAGAGAGAGAGAGAAGAGGAAAGGAGAGAGAGAGAGATGGGGAGGAGAGAAAATAGAGAGAGAATAATTGGTGGAAGATGGAGATAGAGAGAGAGAGAGAGAGAGAGAGAGAGAGAGTTGTACTTGAGGTAATTAACATGGGGGGAGAAACATGGGAGGGGACGGTAGTGGTGGAAGCAGTGGAGATGATAGTGACAACGATGGTGGAGGCGACAGTAGAGGTGGTGGTGATGGTGGTGGTGGTGGTGACAGTAGGGGTGGTAGTGGTGCTTGATATGTGTACAAGAGAATAGGAGGAATAAGTGGAATATGTGGAACAAGAAATGGAGGTTGCCCAAAAAATCAGGTTTAACTGCTTGCTCAAAAAGCTTGCTTATTGCCCTTCCCCCAACAACCTCATCTCAATAAGAATCTCCTCTCCTTGAAATTTGGCCATATTGGTGGATGCAAGAGTCCTCCATGATCATATTAGGATCTCTCCCAATTAGGCTGCTAGGTACATTTAGACTCTTGAGAGTCTCCTAGACCATCTTCCTTTACTTAGATTCATTATATGCATACAGATCTATTAGTGCTTCTCCCTCCCAATCAATCTATACTACCAAGATGCACACATCCTGAGAAGTGAGGTTTACTGTAGATTCCTACGTGTCTTTACTAGGATTGTATAGGTCCCTTCCTTGAACTCCAATAAGACATGTGTAAGCCCCATGTAAAAAGGTATTTCCACTTTGTGTATCAAAATTATCATCTTGAATCATACCAACATGAAAGTTACTTTGTTATCTTAAATCATGCCAACATGAAAGCTACTTCGTTATACCCACTTCCAAAATAGTCCTCTCTTAGCATCACTATTGATGCCCTTGGGCTCTAGTGTAATAAGTTTGAGACTACCTTGCATTTTCATTTGAGTATTTTAATCTGCATCTAGCCTTTCAAATCCCTTATTGTCCTTGTCAATTGCAATGCATTCCCTTATGCACTATCCTTTTTCCTTGTGTTGCATATCACCTTCAGTAGATATAGCACCCTAGGTACACAGCAACATGGCTTCTAACAAACGTTTGTTAGATATGATCAATGCCCCACCCTCATTAGGTGCTACCAATGATCCCATTATGAGGAGAAGCCAAATGTGAGCCCGGACATTGGTTGAGTCCTGACTTGTATATCAGATGAGGTCTATGTGACCGGATGGCAAAAAGGTGACTGTTGTGGGTCTAATCTTTGGGTTAGATGGAGTGGTTAAGCTGGTAGCAACTCGAGACACATTGCATTGAGTTGCGTGGTAAGGGAGTTAAAAGGGGCCCCTATTGTGGGGTCCGGGAGCCGCGGAAGCGGCCCCTGGATGGGGGGTCCCAGGGGGGCCAGCGGCCCCCCCTGGCTGGGGTCCGAGGGCAGTGCCTCCGGCCCGATGGTACAAGGAATATTCCCTGGCCGACTAGTGCAGGCTCATATGGTAGGTCAATCAGCAAGCCGACCTAACACCCTTCGCAGGCTATAAAAGCTAAACCCCTTCGCAGCCATCTTTCACCCAGTCAGAGTTGTTGTTCCAGCTAGCCTTAAGCTCTTCACCTATCTTCTGTCTAGATCGCCATCTAAGCTTCACACAGTGGAAGCGCACGGGTGGACAGAGCCATCTTTGTATCAGTTGTTTGAAGTTAAAGAATTTACTGATTCTCCTCTTATTTGTTGTGTACTCTCTATCTCTTTCTCAGATTCTGTTCGCTGCGCCGTGTAATATTTTACATGGTATCAGAGCCCAAGGGGCTCTAGAGATCGGAGAGTGTGCAAGAGGCAAAGGCTTCAACAGCAAAGAGAAACTATGTCAACTTCCGGAAGCGGTGCAGGAGGTGGTGTTGCTGTATTGGCTATTCAAACACTGAGGATTCGTCCACCAACCTTCAGCAAAGGCAAGTTAGATGGTACAAACTACACCTTGTGGAAGTTCAAAATTACAACTATCCTTGATTCTTATGAGCTTCTGGAGACTGTGCTGGGGACTGACGCAGAACCACAGTCTACCCCGGACCCATCAAATCCTAGTGTGATGATTCCTCCGAATGCAGATCTTCTACGAGCTTGGAAATGAAGGAATGCAGATGCATTGTGTGCCTTAGTTACAAGCTGTTCTGACAGTGTTCTGACTTTGATTCAGCATAGAACCAAAGCATCAGAGGCTTAGAATGTACTAAGGAGTCAATATGAAACACGAAGCCAAACAAGGATTCAAAACTTGGAGAATCAACTAGCAGCGGAGAAGTTTGCTGAAGGAGAGATGGTTGAAGCATTCATCACTCGGATTAAGAATCTGCATGACCAGATGACTAGCACTGGGATACAAAAGACTAGCGAAGAGCTAGCTCGGAGGTGTCTTCGGATTTGTCCACAAAAGTTTGAATTTTGAGGAGTTTTGTGCATTATTAATGGAGGAGGAGTTGAGGCTGAAAGCCCGAGAAGGAAGCAACAATGGAGATGCTGCATTCTCTGCCAATGCAAAAGGCAAAGGTGTTTCCTCCACCAAAAATGATGGTGACAAAAAGAAGAAGGGCGGCGAGAAGAAGTTTCAAGGAGAGTGCTTCTACTGCAAGAAGAAAGGACATGCAATTGCAGATTGTCGTGTCAAGAAGGCAGATGAAAAGAATGGTACCCTTAAAAGTAAAGGGAAAGAGACAGCCAATACAGCTGAAGCAGAGTTGGAATTATTCATGGCGACCATTGAGGAAGTGTGCTCCTCGGAGCAAGAAGAATCTACCACTGATTCATGGGTGTTGGATAGTGAGGCCTCCCGTCACATGACCAACAAGAAAGGTCTATACAATTCTATGCAGACTCTACAAGAATCCATCACCGTGACGGTTGGAAATGATGCCAAATGCCCTGCTGCGGGCACAGGTACTATTTCTTTTGTTGCTGCAAATGGTGAAGTCAAAAAGCTTTCAAATGTGTTGTATGTTCCCGAAATCAGGAGAAATCTCTTATCAGTTGATGCCATAACTGATCTTGGTCATGAAGTGAGGTTCAAGAAGAAAGGTGCAGAAATTATTGATAGTACTGGCACAATTATTGGCAAAGGAGAAAGAAGGAACAACCTGTATGAGCTAAGTGCTCTTACAGCCACCGCTGGAGTGGGCACAAGTAAGCTTTGGCATGAAAGGTTTGGACACATCGGATTTGCAGTATTGAAGGAGATGCAAAAGCAAGGTATGGTTGCTCACCTACCTACAATAACTGAATTGAAGGAACCATGTGAAGCTTGTATGATGGGCAAGCAATAGAGAAAGGCATTTCCACAAGAAAGCAAGAATAGAGCACAGGCTCCTCTAGAGTTGGTGCATGCTGACTTGTGTGGTAAGATGCCTACACAGGCCTTGGGGGGATCTTCTTATTTTATGTTGATTGTCGATGACTACAGTAGGAAGATGTGGGTGTACTTCCTTCGTGATAAGGCTCAAGCTTTTGGTAAGTTTAAAGAATGGCTAATACTTGTTGAGAATGAAACATGGAAAAGTGTGAAGAAATTTAGAACAGATGGTGGTGGTGAGTTCAACTCAAAGGAGTTTGAAGGCTTTTGCAAGAGCAAAGGGATCAAGCGTCAATTAACGACGCCTCACACACCTCAGTAGAACGGTGTTGTGGAACGCAGGAATCGCACCATTGTGGAGATGGCAAGATGCATGCTAAAGGGCAAGGGATTGCCTAACCATTTTTTGGCTGAAGCTGTTAATACTGCAGTCTACATTCTAAATCGGAGCTATACAAAGGCTCTCAAGGGAAAAACACCTCATGAGGCTTACACTGGTAAGAAACCATCTGTCTCACATTTCAGAATTTTTGGATGTGAATGTTATGCACATGTTCTAGATGAGAAGAGAAACAAGTTACAACCAAAAAGCAGAAAATGTATCTTCTTGGGTTATAGTGATGAGCAGAAGGCTTACAAATTATATGACCAAGAGGCAAAGAAGATCATTGCGAGCCGTGATGTGGTGTTCAAGGAGGAGCTGCATACAGTGGAGGAGGAGAAGGCAAGTTCTTCCACTTTATCATCAAGCGAATAAGTAGTCCACTATGAACCTGTCCCGAGAGCTATCCCTATCCTTAAGGAGGAGGAAGCATCATCTTCAGATGATGAGGAAAAAGTTCACCAACCTGACATCACCCCACCAGAAAAGCCATTGCCGCACTGGGTGAAGCAACTCTATGACCACAATAATCCTATGCCTGCATCTGTTGAGGAGAAGGCAGATGGATCAAGGAGGTCTAAGAGAATAGAGGAGCAAAGGAGGGCTTTTGCTCACATAGTCAATATGGCCTTGATGGTTGAGATTATGAGAGAAGTAAAGGAGCCAACTGACTTAGAAGAAGCACTTGTAGATCCATCATGGAAGGCTGCTATGCAGGCGGAGTATGACAGCATAATGAAGAATGACACTTGGAAGCTAGTGGATCGACCAGCAAAGCGGAAGGTTATTGGCACCAAATGGATCTGGAAGGTAAAGTACAAGGCTGATGGTACCTTAGAAAAGTACAAAGCTAGACTGGTTGCCCAAGGATTTTCACAAGTTGAAGGGTTTGATTTTCAAGAGTTATTTGCCCCAACTGCCAGAATGACCACTATTCGCACGGTACTTGCAGTGGCTGCCCACAAGAAGTGGCCAGTGTACCAAATGGATGTTAAATCAGCGTTCTTAAATGGTGACCTCAAGGAGGAGGTGTACGTGGCTCAGCCACTAGGGTTTCAGGCCCCCCATTCTGAGAACAAAGTGTGTAAGCTGAAGAAGGCATTATATGGGCTGAAACAAGCCCCCAGAGCATGGTACCAGCGGGATAGATAGGTTCTTTTTAAACCTAAACTTCAAAAGATGTGCCTCAGATGCTAACTTGTATGTTTACAGGGATGGTAAAAAGTCTGTAGTGATTGTCTATATGTGGACGACCTTCTTATTACAGGTGACTATGAAGATATGATCAACCAAACTCGAAAGGCTTTGAGTTCTGAGTTTGAAATGACAGAATTGGGCTTGCTGCACTATTGTTTGGGGATTGAAGTCTGGCAAGAGCCAGGAAAGATCTTCATCTCTCAGAAGAAGTATGCATGGGAGATCTTGAAGGCATTTGGCATGACCGAGTGCAAGGAGATAGCTACACCTATGGAGGTGAATGCAAAGTTATCCATCGAGGATACATCAGCACTAGCAGACATTGGGAGGTATAGGAGGTTGGTTGGCAGTCTGATCTACTTGTGTAACACCAGACCAGATATAAGTTTTGTTGTTGGTGTTTTGAGCAGGTTCTCAAACAAACCTCATGAGAGTCATTGGAAGGCTGGGATGCGGGTGCTTAGATACTTGAAGAAAACTCTTGACTATGGTATCACATACAGTTTCGGAACTTCTCTTGTGGGGAACTGTGACTCAGATTGGGCAGGAGACATTGATTCCAGGAAGTCAGTTTCTGGTTATTGTTTCTCTTTGGGTTCAGGAATTTTCTCTTGGATTAGTAAGAAGCAACCAACAGTGGCATTGTCTTCTACCGAAGCAGAGTACAAGGCAACTTGTTTTGCTGCATGTAAGGCCGTATGGTTGAGAAGGATTCTATGGCATATGGGAGTGCAGGATGAAGAACCAACTGTGCTAAGATGTGACAATCAGAGTTGCATCGCCATTGCCAAAAATCCAGTGTTTCATACACGCACCAAACATATAGAGATCCAGTATCACTATGTGTGTGATTTGATGGAGGATGGGATAGTGGAATTGGTCTACTGTCCAACGAGGAGAATGGAGCAGATATCTTCACCAAAGCACTTACGAAGGATCTGCTTCAAGTTCATCTTCAGAGACTCGGCATTGGGCCGAGGAGATAGTTCACCTATGGGTGGACATTGAGGGGAGGTGTTAGATATGATCAATGCCCCACCCTCATTAGGTGCTACCAATGATCCATGGTGCTCAAAGTTGTAAGGCCCCCATTATGAGGAGAAGCCAAATGTGAGCCCGAACATTGGTTGAGTCCTGACTTGTATATCAGATGAGGTCTATGTGACCGGATGGCAAAAAGGTGACTGTTGTGGGTCTAATCTTTGGGTTAGACGGAGTGGTTAAGCTGGTAGCAACTCGAGGCACATTGCATTGAGTTGCGTGGTAAGGGAGTTAAAAGGGGCCCTAAAGGGGCCAGCGGCCCCCTTGGCGGGGGTCCGGGGGCAGTGCCCCCGGCCCGATGGTAAAGGGAATATTCCTTGGAATATTTTTCGTGGCCGACTAGTGGAGGCTCATATGGTAGGTCGGTCAGCAGGCCGACCTAACGACCTTCGCACGCTATAAAAGCTAAACCCCTTCGCAGCCATCTTTCACTCATCTTTCACCCAGTCAGAGTTGTTGTTCCAGCTAACCTTAAGCTCTTCACCTATCTTCTGTCTAGATCGCCATCTAAGCTTCACACAGTGGAAGCGCACGGGTGGACGAGCCATCTTTGTATCAGTTGTTTGAAGTTAAAGAATTTACTGATTCTCCTCTTATTTGTTGTGTACTCTCTATCTCTTTCTCAAATTCTATTCGTTGCGCCGTGTAATATTTTACAATGTTATTTATTGGATTTTTAATTTTATTGTTATTTTCTATTCCACCAAATAATAATGGCTTGTTACAAGTATAGGCATGTAGTATTGTCACATTATGCTAAGTAAATAGGTAGGGATAAATCTATTTTGTGTCTACAATGAGCAAATTTTTATTAGTTGTAATAATGCATATGCAATTATTTTTGTAATTGATGCATAATATTATTATTCATTAATGCACTTATGCACACGATTATTTATTACCTTTGTAATCATTACGGCCTTATTCCAACATAATTATTTTTATAGAAGTTAAAAGTTATGGTTTAGGCCCTAACAAAAATTAGATAGGCATTAAAAATCATTAGCAATAGCATGTCATTCAAACAAGGAAAGAAAAAAATCCCAAAAGGATGCTTTTCATCATTTTTCACCACTAAAAGCAAAGAGACACAAATGATTAAATACATACACGAGAGGTGCCCACTCATGCATGGGGGAAGATTGTATCCATTCTCTTAGTGTTCACTCTTGTCTCTCTTATGCTCTTATTGTACGTCTCTCTTTTTCTGTTGTACCCATTCTCTTATTGTTCACTCTTGTCTCTCTTATTCTCTTTCTCTCTTATGCAATTTCTCAAAGTATAGTGAAGCTAAATAGGAATATATACGTCAATGAAATGGCATAGTTGGAAGAAAGAATAGATTTATCATAGAGATAGCATGATGTATGATCAAAACTCAAGATTTATCACATGGTTTTTGGCTTCGTGCTATCATATGTGTAGCTTATGTACTAAACAAGTGTCTCACCAAAGCATTGCAATTTGTCACTCTGTATCAAGCTTTCCATGGCAAAAAGCCATCTCTTGCTTACTAGCATGTTTTTTATTACATAATTTATGCATAGATACATGTGCAACATCTAAAAAAATGGATGATAAAGCTATGAAATGTATCTTCATTGGGTATAGTTTTAAGAGGGCATGGGATGGTATATCATCCAAAGATTAAGTATATTTTGGTTAGTCATCATCTTTGTTGAAGATGTTGTGGACCCTACTATAATTTCATGTACCAAAGGGGACATAGATATGCTCATAGGGCATGTATAATATTTCTTCTTTCAAGCCCCTCGATGTTGTCAAAATTTAATGGAAAAATATCAACTCGAGAGGTGACTTATCGTGCGATTAATATATGTATCTATGATTTTCCATAGGCATACATACCTTTTTTTTCTAAAAGAGCAAAATTTTAGATAAATGCAAAAATTTTGAACCTTAGCTATGATAATTGACTTTGAGGGCTCAAAAACCAACCTGTTTGGGCCTTATTTGCTTGAGAATCCTTAGTTTTAGCCTAAGAATCTGATCTTTACCTAAAGTAAGTCCTTGGGCATGATTACCTTTTTTTATCAAGGGAGTCACATGGAGTAAAAAATGAGGTAGTTTATTAGCTTATACAGGTTTTATTGAATCCATTAATAACATGCTATACAAGTAACATGTCAAAGAGTTGGCACAAGTCTCTTCGTTGTTTTATAAATATGGGGGAAGGTGCTGTTCCCCCATCTTTTGAGAACATGTAAACTTTTCTTTGCTTTTCTTTACTTTGATTTACTATTAATGATGACAAAAATGACAAAATGTAGATTCTAACCTTATGAAAGATTGTATGTATGAAGACTGTAGTTGCTTTACTAAATTCAAGCTTGTAATGATTAGACAAAAGTAAATGGGCATACTACATTAATTCCAAGTAAAATGATTATTAGTTTGATTATGGAAAATAACAACCACCAATCATGGAGTATTTAATTTTAATTAACTACTTATTGAAAATTAACCTATTAATCTTAACACCTAACTATTATGATTATATTCTAATTGGTTTAATTAAAAATCTTTAATTTATTTATTAAATAATTTAAATAAAACTAACTCTCTTAGACCTTAACTAATGTCCTTATTTAAAACTAACCCCTTTGCCCCATGGAGGCTGCATGCCAATGGGGCATCATTAGACACTATTGGTATCTCATAATATTGACTAGGTTACATACATACAAACATATAAGCAACTCATATTTGGGTGGAACTATGAACTTCGGAACGTTATTTCTCTCATTTGATGACCTCGTCACTAGATTTGCTTCTGTCTAGGAATGATTTTGTTGGATGAGGTTGTAGATTCTCTTCTTGAGAAGTTCAATATCCAATGAGCTAGGGGTAGATTGATACTTGTTGATTTCCTCTCCAATGATGGGGAGGAGGGGTGACTAGTTGGTGAAAGACTTGCATTGAAGGGCATCTCCCGAAAGAGAGACAAACTAAATGTGTGTGTGTGTGTGTGTGTGTGTGTGTGTGTGTGTGTGTGTGTGTGTGTGTGTGTGTGTGTGTGTGTGTGTGTGTGTGTGTGTGTGTGTGTGTGTGTGTGTGTGTGTGTGTGTGTGTGTGTGTGTGTGTGTGTGTGTGTGTGTGTGTGTGTGTGTGTGTGTGTGTGTGTGTGTGTGTGTGTGTGTGTGTGTGTGTGTGTGTGTGTGTGTGTGTGTGTGTGTGTGTGTGTGTGTGTGTGTGTGTGTGTGTGTGTGTGTGTGTGTGTGTGTGTGTGTGTGTGTGTGTGTGTGTGTGTGTGTGTGTGTGTGTGTGTGTGTGTGTGTGTGTGTGTGTGTGTGTGTGTGTGTGTGTGTGTGTGTGTGTGTGTGTGGCCTTTCAACAACAATTAGCAATCAAAGTAGGTAATGAATAGTAAAGACTCAAAGGAGATAACAATCAGAAAAAGCCCTAAGATCTCTCGAAGAGGTTTACTTGTTTCAAAAAGGGGGATTGGGTGGTCATTTTATTAGGAGCAAAATAGGAAGGGAAATCCAGCAAACTAATTAAGAGACCACAAAGGTCAAGGAAGTGAGTCTTGTTGAGGAAGGAGAACCTCGAATGAGGAAAAACTCATTGCACTTCCTGAGGAATTCCACGATGTGTTTGCATGGAGTTACACCGATCTTAGGGGACTGCCATTGCACATGCTCACCCACACTATCCCAATAGATCCAAACATCAAACCCACAAAGCAAAAACTATATCTAATAAACCTAAGGTATGCTCTCTTGTACGAAAAGAGTTGGACAAACTTCTTAAGGTGAGCTTCATTTACAAAATTGAGCATAGAGATTGGGTATCTACTATCATAGTAGTGCTCAAGAAGAATGGAAAAATCCAAGTGTGTATCAACTACAAAAAATGAATGTAGCCACTAAAACGAACCACTACCCACTACTATCGTACACCGAACACATAATTAAGCACATTTCAAGAAAGGAGGCTTATAGCTGCCTTGATGCATTTTGACATTATAATTAGGTATAAGTATATCCTAATGATAGGCATAAGATCAGCTTCGCCACAAAATAGGGGGTGTTTGCATATATCATCATGTATGTTGATTTGATGAATGCAATGACAACCTTTTAGCATTTAATGTGTACCATTTTTAAAGATATGCTTCTCAAATACCTCAAAGTATTTGTCAATGACTTCTACATCAATTCTTCCATGGGATGAACAATAGAGACACTTCTTTGAATATTGTAGGCAATGTCGATTGTCTCTAAACCTGTTTAAGTATCAACTTGGGATAAAACATGGTATCGTTTTAAGGCATGTTGTGTCAAAGAACAAAATAGGGACTGACACTTCAAAAATTTGAGTGATTGTGGAATTGCCACTACCCAAAAATGCTAAAGGAGTTCAGTGCTTCCTTGGACATACCAATTACTATAGAGACTTCATGCTCAACTATGTGTCCATCACTAGACCATTATATAGACTTTCAATAAAATTGGAGTGGACCGATGAATGCCAATAGGCTTAGAAGCCATGAAAAAGACTATAATTAGCGCACGTCTCCTATGAGCCCCTGATTGGAAGCTAACATTCCATGTCCACATTGATGCATCCAAGATTGCTATTAGAGCACTACTTTTCCAACCAAGAGAACACAACATGGATTTTCCTATGAATTTCTCTAGTCAATAGCTCATGGAAACTGAGATAGACTACTCAACCACCACAAAATGAGAGGGACTTGGCATGGTGTATGCTGTGAAGAAATTCCACTATTACCTCTCAAGTATACACTTCTACCTCTCAACGTTGAAGTTGAACTCAAGTAGCAATAGTAGACCACATGTTGAGAGTGACAAGTGAAGAGAAAGCAACCTGGATCAACAACAATGTTTTGGATTCACAATTGTTTGTCTTGTAATAACAAGAGGCTCAGCTTTTTAAGGTTTGCCTGAGACCTTATTGGGCTAACAATATTGTTGACATATTAACAAATGAACTATCTGAACACCCAATTGAAAAGGGTCAGTTGCTTCCATACTCATATTATTTTTGTGATTCACATAGAGTAGTGGTTCTTGTGGTTGTCCACTCCCTCTATTAAATGCTCTTCAAAGGTCAAGGGTATTGTGCATCAACAATCCAAGCGGTATTGTAATGCTAGTCAAAGCCACGAGAGCAATAAGGCAAGATTTCACATCCTTAAGGTGAAACCAATGGCTTGGCTGGCTATTATTTCTTTTGGGAATTGTGATGCTTTGGCTCATTCTAGCCTCAAGTGGGTTGAAGGATAATTTTTCTATTTTAGGTTCTTGTCTTGGGCAAGATGGTAGTGTGGTGCTTGGCAACCCTATGCCACTCATAGCAAACATAGGATTTAGTACTTGCTTAGCCTTTTGAGCTTCTTGCACCCACTATTTTACTTTCTCAATTATCTCCAGCTATCACTTAAAGTTGGGACAATCCTTTACTTTAGCGGCTTCCACCTTCTCGATGTGAGGAGCAGTGTTGATGCTCTCAGCACTAGACACAACTTTGTTCATTGGATCAATTGCAATCCCTTTGCTTTGCAATAGGAGCTATTTCATTGCTCTCTTTCTCTTCTTCGCATTCTTCTTCCCAATCCTAGATGCATTGGTAATAGATGGCCCTGGAATACTAGCACCAACTTTCTTGCTTTGAGCTCTTGTAATGGCATTGATAGGTATGGGTATTATGTCCTCATCTCGTTACTCATCTCTACCTTGAAAAGCATGAGAGGCACAAATAGGACAATGGTTTTACTAATGATGGCCTTCCTCCTAGGACACTTAGGGTACATATGAGTTATCTCACATTCAAGACATCAATGGTCCTATTGATTATCCTTGGGAGCCTAAATTTTATGAGGACATCTCAAGGACACATGTCTTGGTTGCCCGTAGTTCTAGCATTCAATGGGATCCTTATATTGGATTGGCACTCTACCGCTTCCTTGCTCTAACACTATGACGTGAACATGCCAATAATCCATAAGAGATATGTTATCCTCCTTGTCATAAGTTACATAAGGATTTCCTCAAGTGGCTCCTCAATGTAGTAGGTGGGAGCATCACTCAAACGATGAGTGACTATTGGGGTTGGGGGTTCAAGTTTTCTAGATGGGTTAATTTCTGCTCTTTGAGATGCCAACTTCTACTCATTAGGGGTTGGCAAGGATAATTGTGGCCTAGACAATACAATGCCATGTTTTGCTATTGATATGGGTTGCTATTGAATGGTTGTGCATAGGATAAGCACCTAGGACTTGGCAACAAGTTGTATCATGTCCAATACGTCCACAATTTGTACAAATGCATGGAGGTTAGGAACGTTCTAAAGGTAGATGGTTGCCCCACTACATGTATTAAATACTTTGTTGATAAGGCCCTAGTTGCTTTAAGGAGTCTATTAGTCTTGCCAATTCAAACTGATATTTCTTAAAAGCTATAAGAAGGCCTTGCCCTACACTTAGCTCAATGCTGCTTTTTGACAATGCAGCATTAGTTCCTCTTCTGTCCTTGTTGTCGTGATTCATTTCTCTATGCACATCATCTATACACATGGCCTCTCGAAAAGAATGTTCAAGTCAGATCTATTGAGTGTCGAGTTACTAGAGCCATGGCCTCATAGATGCGTTCACCCTGTATCCCCTTAACAAATGCCTTAACACAACCTTGGGGTTCAACCTCCTAGTAAGAGGGATTCATTTATACAAGCTTTGGACCTTTGATAATTTAACTTTGTATCAATTAATCCTTGTTTTTCTGAAGTTTCTATGTGTTGCCCTTATAATTTTTTGGTCAATCCTTCCATAGTTTGTTCCTTTTATCATTGACTAATTTTTTTATATTAATGTCAATTAACAACTTCAATCCTAGTAGTGCCTCGGGTTCAATCAGGCTTTCATTCTCTTTTCCAAGTGGTGTGATTTTTGCAGTGCAAGCTTTTCAATGAGTGTTTGTGCTCAATCAAGTTGTGTGCTTTCTTTTGCCAAAGAAATGTGATCTTAAGGACAAGAAGTCGCAATGCTATAGTTCACTTCCCAACCACTTGATACTCACAAATAAGATGCTTTCACAACTTTCAAAATGTTGCAGTTTTCACCCAAGCAATCTTTTATCCAATGCACATAGAGAATTGGTAGGTGATTATGATAGTTTCCCTTGGAATCCACTTTCCAATGAAAGAGTCCTAGTTATGGTGCAATCGATGAGTTGACCACGCTCCTAGATTGGCAAGTTTTTAGGCTACAAAATTAGTCAATGACTTGCATCTAAGTGTGTAGACAATGGAGATCATGCTTCACAATAATGGATGTCCTTCAAAGCAACATCAAAACTTCAAGAAATCACCCTCAAGGTGATTCATTTGGAGGGTAGTCCCAACTACCATTGTATAATTAGAAATACACAAGGCTAAGAAAGTAAAGGTTCTATTGAAATAGACATCATTAAGGAGGAATGCTCTAACCTGCAGTTGAAAGTTTGCAAACAATATTATTAAAGAACTCTTAACTTATAGCCAAGAGATTGTCAAGCTTTGACCAACATTGAGCATGAAGTAAATTTTTCAGATGTTCAATTATAAAGTAATCAGAGCCTTATGAGGCATTGCTAATTGTGATAATCAAAGCCCTATTAGGCCATGTAGCTCTCGGATGACCAATTTTGGTAATCAAATTGAGACTTTATTATGTTGTGCAACAGCCAATTTGATGTGATTAAGGACTTACTAGGCCATACTCGGATGATGGTTGGCGGTTGAATCTATTTTTATGCAGTCAAATTGGCTCAATGGCGGCAAGGTGGCGGCTCAATAGCAAATGAGTTGGGTGAACAAAACCTAACTAGGCCATACTCAAACGAGCATGGTGGACCGATATCTCTCTTTAAGGCCTTAATAGGCCATATTCAGATGAGCATGGTGGGCCTTATTAGGACGCAATCGACTGATTATTTATGTCGAGTCCCTAGTTAGGCCGCAAACAGCCAATTTCTCTCTTTGGAGCCTTAGTAGGCTATATGGCAGATGAGACGGATGGCGAAGGTCTTAGCGGGCCTAACTAGGCCACAAACGGCCAACTACTTATGTTGAGGGCTTAGTATGCCAAACGAGGCCTTAACAGGCAATGTAGCGATCAAACTAATTACTCGAGACCTTAATAGGCCATATTGGAAGAATGCTCGAGGCCTTAGGACTCAGGAGGCCATGTAGATCATTTTAGTAGCGGTTGATTATGCTTTTCAAACTACCTATTCAACACCTTAGGTCGATAAGAAGAGCTTGCCTATTCGAGCGCTAAGGGTACCATTCAGAAAAGGCCTATGGGCTTCACACATTATCACGATTGGCCATTCGAGCGCTGCATAGCCTATCACAAGTATCCAATGTGCCATCCAAACATGGCCTATTAAAGCGTCAAGCTTGAGTATACAACTTGGCTGCTACATGGCCTATTGAGGCCTCAAGTCAACCTATACAATGCCTTGACACCTTGACAGCTAAAGCATTAAGAACATAGGCATATCTCCCTGACCACTATCATCTACTCAATTGTCTTCTTGCAATAGTTGTTACAACCACAAACTCAAACTCTCATATATACGATGCCCCCAACCATGGGTACACCATCAGATTCAGAGGAAACCACAATATAAACCTGTACATCGACCATTGATCTGGAGTGTAAAAACAAGACCCCTTGAGATGTCCAAACAAACTCTCCTTATGCATAATGTAGGAACAAGAACCATTTGGGTGAGTGAGATTGTAAGCAAGGACCTACATACATAGAGCAGGCCTCTTAAACTTGCTTAGAGAGCCTCATTTCAAATCTTGGTGCCTTGGGGAACAACCACTTGGAACTTTTCCAAGTGGTGCTTTGTTACACATTGCAATTTAGAACCAATACATGATCACAGACTATTGGCTAAGGTCATGTCTTAGAATCTACACTTACATGACAACTTCTCAAACTAGTTGCACTTAGGCATTAGGAAGGTGGTATTTCAGTTGGAACTACTAGTGCAATGGAGGTTACTAGGAGCACGAGACAAGGGGTGAGCTACTCATAAGATAAGAAAATTAAAGAAAGGGCTTGTTCAAAAAGGAAAAGACCTTGATCCAAAGCAAGGGGTTACCCTTACATTGCTACCATCCAATCAATTAGCCTTTACTACACTCAAGGTAAGAATTCAAAATCCCATGAGTAATTGACTATCTCGGTCCATGTTTTTGCAAACCTTGTGCTTGTACCCAAATCTAAAATGGGTCTAACTAAGCTTATATTGCTTTGACTTATCAAGTCTATTTGAGAAGTGACATTTCCCCCTTTGACCAAGTCTTGGAAAGGATTGCCATTTATGCATTGTTCTTGACCTCAAGGATGTTGGGAACATATAGAGGGTGGGCTTAGTCATATCTGAAACCCTCATAGCTTAGGCCATATTAGATCTTGTACCTACAACTGCACAATTAAACTTAGGATACAACCACAGTGCATGTAGAACACTTGCCATTTGATGCAGAAGGATCCAACCACCTTGTGGCTACACAGTATGACTTAGGACACACCATCACACACGCACACATGGGACTTCCACCTAATTGTATCTAGCTCTACACTTAGCACAATTCACTTACTTGAGCACACATTGCAATCGCACATAGCTTAATCTACATCTTGTTCCTACACTAATACATCTTGGTGCATTGGTTCATCACTTCACACATAGGCCCTAGTCCACTTTACCTCTAGGTATACCCTGTGCATTGCGCCTTGGACACCCCATAACACCCCAAATGCACATACTCATGTAGGCTCATTACTCATGGTTTTAGCATTATATCACTTTCACACTGCATCATCCGTGGCCTCACTAGTGCACTTGCATGTTCCTTAATTTAATTGGTTAGTGCACTTCATATAACACACCATCACCCTAGTAAAGTATTGCTACACTAACCACACACTTTCCCTCAACCTTCTATTGAACTTGCATAAGCACTACCTTGAGTATGCACATCTAGGCACAACCCTAAGCACAACCAACTAGGAACACCTCAAATTACCTAGCTAATTCTTAGGATGCACTTAGGTGTGGAGTCTCACAATGTGCAATAGGGTTAAGTGCATGACACTAGCCTAGGTCGTAGGAAGTTACATTGCATTGGACCAACGGATGCCTTGAAGGATTCTTGAATCATGGTGAAATAGAGCACCACACATAACACCATTTAAGGGCTTATGAGTTGTCATACATCACAAGACTACAGTCACAACTACATTCTTGAAACTATCCTCAACCATACTACAATGATTTAACTAGTTTCTTTTGGGACACTAAAGAAGTTATTTCTCAATCGAAACTTCTAGGGCAAGAGGGACTATAGAGTCCATTTGAACCCACAACCGTAAGCCAAGGCAGTAGACCATGCTCCGCTTGGAAACTCTTGAAACTCCACTCAGTCAAAAAGATACTCAATTATCATTGAGCCAAACTATGAGAATTAGGATTGATAGTCAAGGGAAACAAACCACAAGGACAATCATTGAGGGTGTGAAACTAGCATCCAAACCCCAAGAAAACCATAAACTCGAGATCAATGATAGGCTCCAAGAGTTTAATTTGGAAAGTCAACATTAGTGACAAAGTGTTGTGTTGCAGTTCTTGTGCAAAGCTTTGAATAAAGATTCAACTGCATAAAAATTGATTGAAAAGTTTGATTGAGCATCCATGACATGATAAAAACCTAGATTGAGTTCATTTACTTTTCTTGAGAAAGGATTGAAAGCCTATTTGTGCACTGTCTATAGTTAATTACATTTGGTAAGAAAGAGATTGTATGTTGTGATAAGAAGAGTGTATACATGTTAAGTTGTCCAAAAGGGGGCAAAGAATTAACCAATTATTAGAAACCAAACGAGAAAACAAAACTTAGATATCACAAGAGAATTGAACCAAAATATTACTAAGATAAGGGGAAAAAAGTGACAAAACAAACCCATGAAGTACATAAGTCAAGTGAACCCTCAGGTGACAAGCACCTAGATGAAGTGTCTTTCAAAGGAGAATTCGCTACTCCACCAAACCTCATTAGCATGATCAAAACCTTAGCTACATAAGGATAAAAAGTGACCACGTCAGCTTCAAGAATAGATGCTAGCAATCTAGGGATCGATCCTTGATAGGTTATATCCGAAATCCAATAGCTCCTAGCACAATATGAGCAAAAGGCATGAGTAGTCCATGCAGATAGACTAGCGCACGAAATCATCACTAAGTTAGAGGAAGAAAGAAGGCTAGGGAAGGACCTATTGCAACAAGTCACGAGATTCACAAAAGTGCAATTGGTTGATAGGGCAAAGAAAAGAGGTTGATCTTAACCAAATGCAATGCATCTTGGCATTTACACAGTGCATGGGACCAAGGGTGAATGCTGGAGTCTCTACAAAAGGATTCCAATAGTAAAGCAACCCACTCAGAAGTTGGTCTCCACTATATTCATTAACGAGATAAAAGATTAAAAACTCTAACTCAAGTTTGAAGAGAGACATGCTAGCTAGGGTTTTCAAATAGGCAATTCATGTGGATGACATGATAAAAGAGAGAAATGCCAAAGCTATATAGCTTGCTATTAGCCTTACCATCCAAAGTGAGAGATCCACAATCCAGAATGAGCAACCTCTCATAGACATACATCTAGGACAATGAAAGAGTACAGATATCTCAAATGAAGTAGCAAGACTTAAATTGGAGATGGCAAGAATTTAAGATGCCTTTTGATGACCCATAAGACCACATACCCAATGTGTCCATTGTGGTCGCAATCATCTTTCATCAGAGTGTACAATTCGTCGACCATGCATCTGCACAAACTGTGGAAGAAAGGGAGATAAGGCCATGCATTATCACCTATCGAGAAGGCTTTTGTGCCCTCAACCTTATCCATCACTATATTACCCATCAAATAGGCAGTTTGACCATGGAAAAGGAGCACCACTTGCACTCTCTACACCCAACAACCAATGGCTCATAGCTCCTAGGATTAACATCAACCCAACAAGAATACAAGACCACTTGGACCCATAGTCATGCACCCACCAAGTGATGCACCAATACACTTTGTGGAGGAACAAATTGAAGTGCAACCTTATGTAAATCTCTATGTCACTTATGATGAAGAAGGCTATCTTATCCTCATGGATTTTTTACTAGTTCTAGTCATGGTCTTAGGTAGGGGATAGGGGGCAAGACATGGGAGGAAACCCACACCAAGGACTGCTGACATGTTGGACATGTCACCACCGCATGCATATATCATCTAAATATCCAAAAAGGGAACAAGAAAACAAAGAGCAAGCGTATTTGAGGTGTCTAGAGTGTGGTGGCACACACATTATGTTGATTGCCCAAGGTGAAAACCCTCCACTACCTCAACAATTGTACCATCTATGCCACTCCAGCTCTTTAGTGTCAAAACATCTATAATGAGACCACACAAATCCCATTAATTGTCATGACTAGATCTCAATCTAAACATGCTACCATTGCAGTGCTCAAGCCCAACAACTTGAATGCCTTGTCTATAGGCAAAAAGAATCGAAAGAAAATGAAAAATAAAATCAAAGCAAAAATAACCCTTAAGATTGATAGTGTCATGACCTTGACGAAAGGGGAATAAGTTCCTGATGCTAAAGCTTAGACTTCAGCTCCCAAAACAAACATAAGAGGGATGCTAAAGTGGGGGAATGCTAGAATCCCAAGCAACACTTGGATGTTATTGATAAAGTGAGAAGTTGTGGGTAGAAGAGGCTCAAGTGCACCTCCAAGAAACTAAGCCCATCATGGACAAAGGGCTACATGACTTGTCAATAATAAGTCCACCCACTTCTCCTACCTGCATAGGAGTAGAGGAAAACTACAACCCTGATGCAACTCCTCTCCATGGAAAAGGGCTAGGGTGACCACTAGAAGTAAGACATCAATGAAATTGTGCATGAGAGACCAAATTTCAGCTTGCTAGCTGCTTTGGACCTCAATGCTAGTGTCCCTACCATTAAGACTAATATTGAAGCAAAGCCCTTCACTCTTGAATGCATTAAAAAGTGGATTGATGGACCAAAGCCATCAAAAACATCACTCATCCAAAGCAATGCCACTAACACACACATACCTAATCTAACTCTAAATCCCACCATAGGGAACCTACAAGTAGATGCATTATGGGAAGAAATAGAGATGCATGCACTACTTCCTATTGTCGCATTAGGAGACTCTATCAAAAAGGAAATTGTAGACACATCAGTGGGAGTTAGCATTCTCAGCCATGTAATATTGCAAGTTGGGCAATCCACTTGTAGAAACTATGTGATTTAACGTTACATTTTACAATGGAACAAAGGTCATATGATTTTGTGGCCTATAAAAATTGCAGGCTTCAAATTTTTAGTGAGCTTTATTGTCATGAAGGGAGTCCATTATTACGACATTCTACTAGGTTGGCCTTAGATGAGAAGTGCTTGAGTGATCAAGGATTGGGGCAATAGCTTGACAGTCTTTGGCAATCATATAAAAGCTATTAGGATTGAGATGGACATTTGGAAGACCTCCCCCGTTGACCTTAATGTCATCTCCACTCTGCTAAAGGGCAACACCAAATCTGCACCAAACTATGGTTTGCTTACAAAATATATCCCTTCTCTTGACAATGAGAGAGATTGGATGCATATCCTTGCTACCATCAATTTGCCTTTCTCAGACAATGAGGATTATTATAAGAAAGCAATCAATATAGCCAGTAGTGTCAAGAAATATAGAGAAATTTGAAGGGAAAATAAATCATGAGCAACACATGGAATTTCTCATAACCTACAATTCTGACAGGCATAGTGAATTGATCACGGTGAGTGACAACCATGGATGGGAACAAGTCAATTGATCACAGTGAGTGACAACCATGGATGGGAACAAGTGGAGATCCCTCTTAATCCAATGGTGGTGCATGAAGCTTTGTGCGTACTAGATAAGTAGGATAAGTGACCAAAGAGAGATGTCTACACAATGCTAGGGATGGACAAGTAGAAGGTTTTCACCAATGACGGCATTAGCTTGGAGGGCAACCCAAATCCCTCAATTGAAATTCAAGCTAAAATGATACATGCCTTATTCTCTAAAAACAAGTATAACTCCCTAATGAGTAGAATCTAGGTTGCAGTGCTAGAAAGTGTGGCTACTCAAGCAATGGATAACAAATACCTCAATGCCTACATCATAAAAACCATTCATGATGCAACAAAGGTGGTGAGCTCTCACACACAAGTCTAAAAAATTAGGACCCTTGTCGACAACAAGCAAAGAGGTAGAAAGGAGAAAGGTTGCAACCATGGCCACTCTAGTGGGATTCGGTGGGGTACTAATAACCATTATACAAGAAATCACATCTAGGAGCAAAACCATCAACATAGGAACCTCTAGGCATAGCAATACAAGAGGTGTCATCCACCTGCACTGAAAATCTAGAGCATGGACCATTAAGGGAGCAATATAAGAACAAGAAATCATAAGATTACAATAGGAGGTAGAGGAGAGTACGAGAAGGCTTGCTGCCACATGATAAAAGCTCCAAACCAAGAAAGAACATAGTAAAAGAGCTGCAACAACTAAAGCCACCATGACAAGCTCAGATAGTGAATAGAAAGTAACTCAATTAGGATCCATAACAGTTTATATTCAAACTCAAGCCATAGCACTAGAGCGACCAGCTGAGTTAAGGAGCAAGAGGTTCCAAGATCCATAATACATGAGGCTAGAAACCCAGCAGCAACAACAAAAGCCACAATCCATGTCCATTAGAAGAAAAGAAGGGGAAATTTTTATCATCAAGGTGTCAATTGACCAAGAGAAGGGCATGACTAAAGAGAAGAAAGAACTTGAAAAAGTGAAAGAAGTCTCCAAAAGGGAAGAAGAGAAGTGAAGGCAGAAAAAACAGGAGGAGGAGGAGGAGCACCTTAGAAAGCAAGAGTAGGAAGACATAGCCCTAGTGATTAGAAGATTAGTAGAGAAATCCTCAAGCAATCCTCAAGAGTAGAAGAGTTGGCTCTACTGGGCCTAAACCTAGGAGGGTCTTCAAAGGCAAGCACTAGTGCAACACGACCTATAGTTAGGCCACCAATAATCTCGGGCAAAGGTAAAGCTCCACTAGAAACACCTCCCCATTCATTTGTGGCCATTATATCATGCATCCTAGCCCCCACAACAAGTGATTTAGCAAGAAGCAGACTAGAGAGCATGGTCTATCAGCTTGATACACAAGTCATCGCTCTCTCATAGGTGAGATCAAAAAAAGCAACTACCATCGGTATCAAACGATTGGCAGTTTGTAGATGTGGAGTCTGGTCAAAAAGTTCCTAAAATTCAAAGACTGGAAGGGTCCTCATATTCTTTATGCATGGCCACCCTAAGCTAGCCTAGCACCAGGTTTTAAAGAGCTAGAAGAGTAAGGGATCAACTAGATGAGGAGGGGAAATCATCCTTAGCAACTTAAGTGAAGGAAAAGAAAGCCCATGGTACATCCCGCACTACAAGGGAATGGGACGATAGCAACGGTGATTTGTGATGCAAAAAAGTGGCATCGCTATTTGCGTCGCTAAATTAAAATAGCGACGCCGGTACATTTTGAGAGCAGAAGAGAGCGAGAGAGATCATCGCCTTGAGAGGGAAAGAGAGAGAAGAAGAGCTCCTCACTGCCCTTGTCACCACTGTCATTGCCATATGCGAAGAAGAGGTAGAAATGTGCAAGGGAGAAAGAAGGGACGTCACGAAGCATAGGCAAAAAAGAATTCATCCTCGAGCCTTTGTGGTAGGTAGATTGCCTCTTCTTACTTCATTTTTGTATTTTCTTCTTTTTTTGTTTTTCTTTGTAATCATATGAATAGAGAGAGAGAGAGAGAGAGAGAGAGAGAGAGAGAGAGAGAGAGAGAGAGAGAGAGAGAGAGAGAGAGAGAGAGAGAGAGGAAAGGAGAGTGGGAGAAGAAGGAAGAAAGAGGAAAGAGGAACTGAGAATGAGAGAGATAAAAGGAGGAAAAGTAACAAAGAAAGAGAGGAAGAGAGAAACAAGATATGAAGGAAAAGAGAGGAAGAGAGAAAGAGAGAGAGAGAAATGAGATATGAAGGAAAGGAGAGAAATAAAGAAAGAGAGAGGAAGAGAGAGAGAAAGGGGAAAAGGGTAACAAATAGAGAGAGGAAAAGAGAAATGAGATATGAAGGGAGGGAGAGAGAAGAATGAGTAAGAGAAACAACGAGGGGGAGAGAAACAAAGAGAGAGGCAACGAAGAAATAGAAAGAGAGGAAGAAAGAGAGGGGGGAGAGAAAGAGAGACAGAGAGTAAAAAAATAGGTAGAAAAAAAGGGTGAGATAAATAGAGGAAGGAGAGTGAAAAGAAAAGAGAGAGAAGGGGGGAGAAAAAGGGATGAAAGAGGGAGAAAAAGAGAGATAGAGAGAACAACAAATAGAGAGGGAGAGAGAAATATGAAAACAATGACAGAATTAGAGAGAATGGAATGATAGAAAAATAAAGGGGGAGGGGGGAGAGAGACACAAAGAGAGGTAGGGAGAGAGGGTCTTTCAATGTCCTTTTTTTATAAGATTTTTATTTTCTATCTTTAATTTTGATTGTAACGGTATGCTTGAGTGAGAGTGGAGAGGAAAAGAGATAAAGAAATAGAGAGAAGAAGGGAGGGAACGGAAAAAAGAGAAGAAGTGAGAGTGGGGAGGGAAGATGGGGGAGAGAAAGAAACAATGAGAGAGAGAGGGGAGACAAACAAAGAAGGATGAAGGGAGGCAAATAAAAAAGGGAAAAGACAGAGAGAAAGAGGGATGGGGAGAGAAATAGAGAGAGGGATAGATAAAGACAGAGAGACAAGGAGAGAAAAGGAATGGACAAAGAGAGAAAGAGGGAGGCAAACAAAAAAAGGGAAAGGGAAAGAAAGAGTGGGGAGAGAAATAGCGAGGAGGATAGATAAAAATAGATAAAGGTAAAGAGAAGAGGAGAGAAAAGGAATGGAGAGAAGTACAGAGATGGTGGAGAGAGAGAGAGAAACAATGGGAGAGAGAGGGGGAGGCAAACAAAGAAAGGGAAAGGGAGAGAGAAAGAGGTGTGGGGAGAGAGAAATAAAGAAGGCAAATAGACATTAAGCAATCGAGAGAAATAGAGAGATGGTAGAGAGAGATAAACAATGAGATGAAAGGAGGCAAACCAAGAAAGGAAAAGAGAGAGAGAAAGAGGGGTAGGAAGAGAAATAAAGAGGGGAGAGAGAAAAGGAATGGTGGAAAATATAAGAATAGAGATCAAGAAAGATAAGTACAAATTAAAATGGAGGAAGATCATCAATGAGGGGAACAAAAACAAATTGTTTGCCATAACATAGACCAAATGGAGAACAATGATGGTCGTGATGTCCAAGATCATGAGGCATATCTTAATAAGCATATATCGTGTCCTTGCACTCCATGCAAATTGGCAATCAAACGAAAGCATCACTTGTCCATAGAACATGTACGATGCTTCGATGAGTTTCAATCGGAGATCATTGACTAAGTGATCTCAAACTTTGAGGAAACGATAAGAAAAGTGTGTATCAGTCATGCTTTATATTCACAAAGTAATTAAATATCATATACAAAAATATTAGACATGTCCATGAAATTTCTACAAAGAGGTGACGCTTCATCCCAAGAAATGCACCTATTGCGGCCCGTTAGAAGACTTCGTGGGCATACAATGGATGGAGTGCCTGAGCTAATACACCAATCGGAGGGCATGCCATAGACTATACCCTCTATACCACATGAGACAATGGGCCTTTTGGACCTTCCTCCAATCTTTGAGCCTGAGATGGAAGCAATGATCAATGCATTAATGCCCATGGATGTCAAGTTATCTGATCCACTAAGAGAGAAAGCATCGATACCATTATATAATGGGTGCTGAGTATCTTGCTTGAAGATATTGTTTGTGCTCCTAAGTTTGCAGACAAAGTACAAGTGGAGCAATACGAGTGTGACCAAGTTATTCAAGTACATTCTATGCTCCGTTGATTTTTTTGACTCTGTTATAAAAAACACTTCATGTGCTCTTCAAGGTTACTTCTGATTTTTTTTCAGGTTGCTAAAGTATTGTATATTACCACCTAGAAACATGATGTGCCTGAGTCTCGTGATGATGCATGATTAGTGTTACGAAAGCTTGGCATAGACTACAATAGCATCCATGCATGTGTCGACAATTATGTGTTGTTTTGAGGAGACTATGGGACTATGGAGACATGTCCAAAGTGTGGTGCTCACATGTGTCAATAGGAATTGCAAGGGCAAACCATCCCTCAAAAGTTTCTTAGATACTTTCCACTTATACCACATATACATCACATTTTTCATGTGTTGGGGGTATGGTGACCTACTTGACAATGTGGCATGTGCAGAATAGATCCATAGATGGAGTCCAACGAATATCAGTAGATTCACGTGTATGGAGTCAAATCGACTCCATCTTTCCAGGCTTTGCACGAGCTTCGACTTGGTCTTGCTATGGATGGCATGAATCCATTTGGTCTCTGGTCAACTTCTTACAGTGCGTGGCCTATAGTGCTTGTTAACTACAACATCTTGCCATGACTTTCTATGAAGAAAGAACACATGATCCTTAGCTTGCTCATTCCTAGATGCTACAACGTCAAGAACATGGATGTCTACCTCCATCCACTAGTTGATGAGCTCAAGATTTTGTGGGAAGAGGGGGTCACTGTGGAAGCATGAGCAAGCACGATGATCAATAGTCCACTAATATATGAGCCATTCTCATGTGGACCATGCATGACTTTCCGAGATTCGAGGAGTGCTCAAGTAAGTGGGCTTCCATTCTCATTAGTGATATCTAAGATAGCTCGTTCAAGTTTGTGTTGACTAGATAAGGGTGTTATGACATGTCTAGTTTTTTTCTTCAATGACCTCCAGTACAAATGAATGGCCAAAGCTGGTACGAGTTGAAAATGGCCAACAAGGAGTCATATACAAGCAGAATGCAACAGTTCTCAATTTTCTATGAGTTGCCATATTGGATCAACTTACAAATCAACCATTTGTTGGATCCCATGCATATTTTTAAGAATGTGGGTAGCTTATTATGGGACCATATTATAAGAAAGAGAGACATTGTAGAGGCACAAATGGATTTGAAGGAGGTAGGCAAGATGGAGGCACTTTGGCCATAGTCAAGATCACTTGCAACTACCTTGTACTCCTTGGGTCCTATCCACTAAAGAAGAGTGCATTGTGAAGCAAATTATCATGTATATCCACACCCCGATAGGTATGATGCATTCCCTCAGGTCTGGTTTTTCTAAAGACAACCAACCATTAGGGCTAAAATCCCATGATTGTCCTGACCTTGATTGCAAGTAGCCTCAATATTTAATTATTTAGTATTTACTTGATGTTCGTAATGCTTCTCCATTTTTGATAATTTGTACTACTGATCACGATCACGGGATGCCTAACTCCAAAAATATGTGAGGCGATTTATAAGTTGTTGAAAATTTAGTGCAATGGATCTCAAAAAAGGAGATCAAGTCATCCTCTATTGAATTCGTAAGGTGGGGAGCGATGGAGATGGTCTATCTTTTTGGGAAGTACCTGCCTACGAGCATGTTCATGATACAAACTCACCTCCTAGTGCATCTTGAAGATGAAGTGGAGATTGCGAGACCCTTCCATATGCGATGGATTTTCTTCTTGAATCACTTCACGAAAGCCCTAAAGGGCTTTGTGTGACAACAAGCTCAGCCAGAAGGTAGTATGGCTGAAGGTTGACTACTATCGGAGGCATTAGTACATATTTCAAAGTGGCTATCAACGATGGATTCAGACAATAGTATACTATGGTCGCTAAAGGATGATGATAGACTAACCAAAGATGTGGTGGTTGGAAATGGAATAGAAAAAAGGATGGATCTTGCCATGGAGAAGAAAGTGAACCATTTTTGCATGCTGCATCATGCATCCATGGAGAAGTGGCTCGCTAGGTATAAGCAGACCAAAAAAGATTGAGAAGAAGCACGATCAGAATTTTGACGCAGTACAAGCCATTGACTGATTCGATATCTTGAGAGCATGGAGGAGATGCCACAATTTATGTCTATGTGGTGACATGGAGCTCTACTGAGGAGTGGGAATTCTCAAGGGATGTAGTCCAAAGGTGACCACATGCTTTATTTGTTGTCATATCTAGATTTTATGTGCGACAACTAATCTATCAATTTTCGTATATAGTACAAGATCTATAGTGTGGCATGGTTACATGGATGACATTTTTGTGTTAAGCGCATCAACAAAACACAGGATGGGCCACTGATCCGAATACCGTAGTAGATGAGATGGAGTATTTTGAGAACTTGAGTGTTATATCAGTGGATTATCATAGCTTCTCCATGATCATATTCGATATACAATGGCTTAAAGTGGTATTGAAAGGAGCTAGGGCAACCATTTGGCTAGGTCCATCTGGATTTTTGAAAAAAAGATGGACATATCTGTGCAATACGTTTGTTCTACCCGGTCATTATGAGCAGATGCATGACCTATTTTTTAATTTTTTCTATGACACAAAACAATTGTAAATGTTGATTTACTCTTATATGTGATATTGAACAAGTAAATTTCTATCCAAATCCCTGACAACCTCAATGGTGGTATATTGTGCCCCTCAAAGTGCATGAGTTTATGATGAAAGCAATGTTCCCAGCGTAAACAAGGAGAATATGTAGGTGGAGGGGTCGATATTGCGAAGGGTGGAGGATGAAGAAGGCATGGAGCGTGCAGAGGAGGAGACATACACAAATAACATAGATGAAGAAAATGGAGGCCACAAATTTTCTGAGAATGAAGTGGACTCCTCTTTCTTTGGTGACCTATCTATAGACCTTTTAGTGTACGTCGATGTTAACCCCAAGCCGAGAAGGCCGAAAGACGAATGAAAAAGCAGAAAGAAGATGGAAAAGGAGCAACGACACGTAGGCGGGCTCCAAAGCTAAGCCGAGGCCAAAAGCATAGTTTTAAATAAAAGGCACCTCAAAACTCCAAAAACTCTTGTAAAAGAGCGCCAGGCTCCCTCCTGTGCCACCTATAAAAGAATAGTCGAATATAGACCTAGGGCACGAAAGAAAAAGAGGGAATTAGAAAAAGGGACCTTGCCACAATGGCCAGTCATGTAAAAAAGGATGGGTGCCCATGGGGTTTTAGGATTTGTATATATAAAGTTCAAAAAGTGAATGGAAGCTCATTCTTTGGTGTGTGCCTAACAAGAGCTCTTCTCTTCTTCTCCTCTCCTTGCTTGTGTGTGCTCTTGAGAGAGGGAGTGATTGTGATAGTGAGGGAGGGAGTGAGTGGAAGTGAGGGATCAAGGGGGTGAAGCTCTTCATCATCTCCTCTTCTATTTCCTTCTTTTGCATGTATGGCTATGGCGGTTGGAGCCTGGAGAAGGAGGAAGCTTGAGCATGCTTGAGCTACCATCTAGGATCATGAAGCTACCGGAGTGTGGAAGAGAGGAGGCAACTCATATCAGCATCAAGGTAAGCTCACCACACTCGTAGGATCAAGGGCGCATCAACTATGTGAGAGGTAGCCATTAGAGCTCGCCTGGAACGCTTGAACAATAAGCAGTCCATGGGTCTTGGCGGTTGAGTGAAAGCTCCCACATTTTGGTTCCGTTGCCGGGACCACAGATCCAAGCTTGAGCGCTTGCGCACTCCATATCAAGCATCGAAGTAAGGGATTCTCCCCCGAAACGGAGCTTGAGGTAGATAGGAAGGTTGGGTGTTTTGATCTTCGAAACAAGTAAGCATTTTGGGTTAGTTTGTTTGTTTGATGATTGGAAAATAGGGAGAAATCATGTCAGTTTTTTGCTTTCGATTCTCGTTGCATTTAGTATAGGATAGCATTAGGAAATCAAACTGGGAAAGGGTGGGGTTTATTGCTGTAAATAGGGCAAAACAGGGCATAAAACAAGCAAAAACTGGCAAAAAGCTAGCTTGGGATGCTTAATGTCGGCAAGTGAATGATTGAGAGTGTCAAAACCCTACCCGCGAAGGGGTTTAAGGGTCAGGAGGCCAAGGGAGAGCTCATTTGGAACCATTGCAGTGAGAGAGAGAGTGAATGAGTGAGAGAGAGCCCTCGCAAAGATTCGATTTGATCGCGTCATCGGAGAGCCTACCGCTCACCCCAGGTATGTCAATCACTTCCCTTGGTGCCTTAGCCAGGATCTGGAAGTTTATGCAGGGGATGATTGCCTGACTAGGGAGATTCAATAAAAATCATCATTGCATGGCATTCGTTGTGCCGCGTTCGGCCCGTCCGAACGGCCCTTGTTAGGCCGAGTCCCAGACTCAGCCCTCGGACCCGCCATTCGGACCTCGACCCGAAAACCCTACTCGACCCTTGGACACGATACTCGACTTGGCCCATCCGAATCACTCAACTCGGCCCGTCCGAGTCACTCGACTCGGCTCGTTGACCAAACTAACACTCGGCCCCAAGTCCACTCGGCCCGAGTGTCCACTCGGCCCTCAGTCCAACATCTGGCTCAACCCGTCTGAGTTACTCCACTCGGACCTCAGCCTACGAAAAAACTTTTTGCACTCGGACAGGCGAGATTCGGCCCGTTCAAGTCACCCGCCCGGCCCCTGCAATTCGGACCAATTGGGCCGAGTGTGTGCCCCAACTCAGTCTCAGAGATTTGACTTGACCCAACTGGAGCTCAGTGGCGTAACATGTCGTAAGCCTTCCTGAAATTTAAAGCCTAATTCTGGCGCATCGACTAGGCAAAATTGTAAGGCATGGCCGCTTAACGGTTTGAGTGGGCTGTCACAATACCTAGAAACCCAAAGACCTAGAGGTAACCCGCCAAGCCATAAAACCCTGATCGAGCCCAAAAGAAACGGCAAGACAACATAGCTGAGAGACCCTAAACCCCCCCTAGATGGCCAAAGAATCGATCTACCAAGCCTATCAGGCCCAAGGGTGCATGAGACGCTTAGAGGCTATTTGTCGCACTCACCTTGAATTTTCGCACTTGAAGGGCACTTAAGAAAAACTAAACGCTTGATTGAACACAGGTGCACCAGAAAGAACACCCGCATGGAGTGGAGATAACTTGAGAACTGCATTTAATAAGTCAAGGAACTCACTTAGATAAGCCGCTCAAGGAACCCACAAATAGCAGAGAACCCATGGATGGAGACAAACCATCAACATGCAAAGTAGGACCAAGCAAGCGGCGCAAGTGAAGGGGATTTGACAAACCCACTCAATCCGATTAATAGCTTAGCGAAGCACGAGAACTCGATCATGGCAGAGGAAAGCTCCGACCTCAGGTCTAACGAGGAACTCAACTTGGGCGTCTTCCCAGAGGCTATTCAGCAATTGGTCAGCAGCTACAATACACACTCCCGATATGAGCACTGCAATCGGACAACAAATGCTATCATGGCAGACTTAGAAGAAGAGAGGAAGCTAGCCCATAAGGCGTTGCAAGGCATAGCCGCGTACAATAGAGACCAGCAGATCAGGAGCCAAAGGCAAAGCATGGAGTTGCGTGAGGTACAGCGAGTGCTGAACTTAGCCGGCAAAAACCAAACGGATCACAAAAGAGCCCTAGAAGGAGACTTAACGCTAAGTGAACTTCTTATAAAGTGCTTGTTAGACAACATTGTAGCAAAGCAAAGTGCTATAGCGTTAGAAACCTCATTGCTAGCAGGGTTAGGAGCAACCCAAGGCTCTAAGAGCCAGTCTAAAATCCCGATAGTCACAAAGCAGCTCGACAAGTACCAACCCCATGACGACCCATACAGCTTTGTAGAGGAGTTTGAGCAAGTCTGCGAAGCCAACGGCCTCAGCGACCTGACTCAGCATTCTCAAGCGTTCGGACTCTACTTAGATGACAAGGGCAGGACTTGGTATACAAGTTTAGACGCTGCAGAGCGGGCAAACTTCAACAGCCTCAAGGATCTCTTCATTAAGAGATTTGCCGAACCTAGATACTCCGACAATCTATTGGTGCAATTGATGAATGTCAAGCAAAAAGAGAAGGAGGACATCCATGATTACGTAACCCATGTAAGGAGCCTCTTCAAGAGAATCTCTACAGGTGAACAACCGATTGAAAGAGCAGTTTCAACTGTGTTCATCAACAGAATTCGAAACGAGGAACTGTATAAGGCTTTGGTTGCCAACTCGAGCTTGCAACGAGATGCGCTAGCTAGGGTTTTTGAGGAAGCTATCAGAGTTGACGACCAACTGAAAGAGAGGAGCTCCAAGAACTCTAGTTCAGAAGAAACCAACTCACGAGGTTTGGAAAGAGCACCAACCTCTGGTGAGCGACCCGCACCATCATCCCAAGATAAGGGAAAGGCCACGAGACGAACCACGACTTGGCTGATGTCAAGATGGAGATAGTCAAGCTGCAAGACCTATGGAGACAACCAACGCAGCCACACATCCAATGTATGTACTGTGGCAAAACATTTGCGAGCCGAGTGTCAAGACCCTCGGTCAAGACCTTGCACTAACTACGGCAAGTTTGATCATGACGCTATGCACTGCAGATTGCCTAGCAGACTTCCGTACTCCCAACCATATGGTCAGCCTTACCTAGCAAATAGACCGCAACCACTGTTCAGAAGGGGAGTCCCATTGGCCCTTCCTGTGCCTAACGACATGAAGCTAGTTGTCCCCAGGATGAACATAAACCCCACAAGTATACCTAGACTGCCTGGTCCCTATGTGACCCATCCACTAAGTGATGCTCCAATCCACTACATGGAAGAAGAGCCAAATGAGGAAGAGACTTACTTACACCCTTATGTCTCTCACGACGTAGAGGGTAACACTATCCTCATGGACTATCGACCAGTACCAGTGATGGCATTAGGAAGGAGACGAGGTAGAGGCCTAGGGGGGCAAAAGCAGGATCCAATCATATGTTGGACCTGTGGACACCCAGGCCATGTCTCATCGCGTTGCCTAGAAAGGGAGCAGCAGAACAGAGATAAGGCTGACCTAAGGTGTGTAAAGTGTGGAATCACCCACCTCTTCGTCGATTTCCCAAAGCGGAATCCTTCTACAAATTCAACCGAAGTACCATCTGTCCCATTGGGGCTATTAGGTGTCAAGAACCTTGATGGGTAGGCCACGTCCATCCCATTGTGGGTCATGACCCATGCCCAGACAAAGTAGGCTGGCATATCTCTACCAGGGCCTAGCAACCTCGATACAGCCTCGACAGAAAAAAAGAGCCGCAGGCGAAGGAAGAGGAGGCCGAAGGCCAAGATCGCACTGAAAGCTGAGAGTGCTACAACTCTACCTGTTGAAAAGAAGGTCGAGGACGCAGAGATGGAAACTTCAACCCCCAAGACGTTCGAAAAGGGGAGTGCCAAGGTAGGGGAGTACCCACGTCTGAAGAGCCAACTCAAGGCCATAGAGAAGGTGAGGGACTGGGTAAAAGAGGCACAAGCGCACTTAAGAGATGTTGAGCCCATCCTAGAGGATGGGAGTGAGGATCTCATCAGCATGACCACGGCAGACTCACCCCCTCAACCAAAGTCAGGAAGGGCAACTGCACCCCAAATAGCACCCCTTAGGGCAAGCCTTGATGCTAAAGGCCCACAAATTAGTCACGGTCATTGGCCAAGACAATTCGGCACAGGAGAGGAATGAGCAACCGACAGCCTCCTCACCATGCTAGTGACCACCCCAATGACGTTAAGCCTAGGAGACCGGCTTAAGCAACACCCCACCCTATGGCGAAACTTAAAGCAGTGGGTCAAGGAGTCACAAGAATAGGTGTCGGATCTACAGGATCCGGATGCAAAAACACAAATATCGAGTCTAACGCTACATTATGTGCCAAAATACTTACACTAACACTTTTTGGGAGGGCACCAAGATGCATGCAGTATTTCCAGTCCTAGCCTTAGAAGACACAACAAGAAAGGGGATCATAGACACAGGAGCCGGGGTTAGTATGCTAAGCCATGCGGTACTACAAACCTAGGGAAACCCACCTGTTGAGACCGCTCGGTTTAACATCACGCTAGCAAACGGCATGAGGGTGAGGCCATTCGGGGTACTTAAAAATTGGCCAGTAAAAATCGCAGGTGTCCAGTTCTCGGTCGACTTTATAGTCATGAAGGGGGTGGACTACGATGTCCTGTTAGGCTGGCCCTGGATGCGCAATGCCAGAGTTATTAAAGATTGGGGTAACGGTTTGATATTCTTAGGCAATAGGATGGAAGCTGTGAGGGTAGAGATGGACACTTGGAAAACCTCACTAGTCAACTTGGATGCCATCTCCTCGATGCTCAAGGGCAACAGTCAAGTCAAGAAGTCTTATGGGCACTTGACCAAGTATATCCCATGTCTAGAAGACGAGCGGGATTGGATGCATGTCCTTGTTACAATCGACCTACCGTTCTCGGACCAAGAAGCACATGAGCAAGCCATCAAGATGATGGGTGCGACCGACGGCATGCCCACTATGCTAGTGTGCATGATGGAAGGATCCCATCTTGGGAGACCTAAGCCCGTTACCTTCCAAGTGCCAGGCAACAAGAAAGAACTCCAGGAGGCCCTGGAATACTTAACAGATAAGCTGGCTGACAACTCAGCGGCAAACCTCACACCTCTCTAGGACCTCTTAGGCAAATCCTAGTGGCAATGAACCAGAGTGCATGACTTGAACCTTATGTACAACTGGGTCTTATTCCAGGATCAGCAACAAGAGAAGTACCAAGCCCTACGGGATGACGAACCGGCTAGTGCAGAGAACTCTGACGACGAGTACGAAGACTGCCAACCCTTCAGGGATGAAAGTGAGGGTGAGGTAGATTCGATAGAGTACGACACGGAGGAACATGAAATAGAACAAATATGGGCAGATTCCAAGCCGTAAAAAAGAAGTGCCTACAAGACAGAGTGAGGACTCATGCACATGAATTGTGAACGTGCATGGTTAGAACACATAGCAGCCATAGATCTTGATCAAGCAGGCCTAGCTCAACCAGGGGCAACACAAGTGCTTAGAGCAGAATCTCCATCTGAACTGCGACCACTAAGGGAGACCCCCTCTTCTAGTGAAGACGGCGAGTTCGACTCTGAGTCAAAAGTGAGCTCGGATAACAACCCAGAAATACCTAGGCCACCCAAGACCCGACGCACAGCCAGGGACTTACCTGTCCACCTGAGGCACAAACTATTGAAGCAAGAAAGGGCGAACCAACCCAAGGACACCCGAACAAAAGAGCAACGAAAACAATGGGACCTTCCAGAACGATTTACGAAATTCAAGAAAGGCGATAGGGTAGTGATCTTGATGGGTGCCAAATGGCAAGGACAAACGAGTGAATCAATCGAGGGACCAGCTAAGGGTCAAAGAGGTGAACTTAGCCTGGGAAGGGGAGACACCCCGACCAGTCTTCATTGCCAATGACTTAGCTGGGGACGAGGAGGCGAGTCTGGTCACCCTCTTGTGAGAGTATGTGGACATGTTCGCATGGTCCTTGGAAGAGCTTAAAGGGGTAGATCCGAGTGTGGTAACTCATAACATACCCATGACACCAGACACAGCACCGGTGAAGCAGTGACCGTACCCAATGAATCCTAAGTACGCTCATGCTGTCAAGGAGGAAATTGATAAGCTGATGAAAGCAAGATTCATTTACGAAATTGAGCACACGGACTAGGTATCACCCATAGTCATTGTGATAAATAAAAATAGAAAAATTAGAGTGTGCGTCAATTATAAAAAGGTGAACACTGCTACCAAGAGGGATAACTATCCATTGCCATCCACCGAGCACATGCTTGAAAGAGTGGTAGGCAAGGAGGCCTACAGTTTCCTGGACGGCTTCTCAGGATACAACCAGGTACAAGTGAATCCTGTCGACAGTCATAAGACTACCTTCGCCACAGAGTGGTGCATCTTTGCATACATAGTCATGCCTTTCAGGTTGACTAATGCCCCTGCCACCTTCCAACGTCTCATGTGCACCATATTTAAAGACATGCTTTGCAAGGAGTTAGAAGTCTTTGTCGATGACCTCTGCGTTCAATCGACCTGGGTGGAACACTTGAACAAACTCTAAGTAGTCTTTGATCGGTGTCGCTTATATCATCTCTCTCTAAACCCCTTGAAATGCCAGTTTTGGGTGAAACATGGATGCATCCTCGGCCATGTGGTGTTGAAGAATGGCATTGCCACTGACTTCTCGAAGGTCAGGGCTATTGTCGACCTTCTACCCCCAACCAACTACAAGGGGGTTCAATGCTTCTTAGGCCATACGGGATACTATCAACGGTTTGTATTGAATTACGCATTGATAGCAAGACCTTTGTACAAACTGCTGATTGTCTTTGAATGGACTGAAATCTGCCAATGCGCATATGAAGAGCTGAAGAAGGCTCTAACCACAGCACCAATTCTACGAGGCCCGAATTGGACCATAACCTTCCATGTGCATATCGATGCTTCTAAAATCACTGTGGGGACAATGTTGTGCCAACCTGGCGAGCACAACCTAGACTTTCCAGTGAGCTTTGCAAGGCAACAATTGACGGAGACGGAAATGAATTACTCAACGACCGAAAGAGAGGGCTTGGCCATGGTGTTTGCTCTGAAGAAGTTCTGGCATTATCTATTGGCTACACCCTTTACCTTCTTTGTAGACCATCAAGCCTTGCTACACCTAGTGAACAATCCTTGCGCGGGACGCATAGCTCGGTGGCTCCTTTTGCTCTTGGAGTTTGACTTCTCGGTGGTTGTACGGAAGGGGAAACAACACTACATGGCTAATCATATGTCATGCATCCCTACAGGGGAACCCGCGGGAGAAGGCATCATTGATGAATTGCCAGATGCCCACCTCTTTGACCTCTCCAATGGGAGGGATTTATTCAAAGCCGATTTAACACCATATTGGGCAGATGACATAGTCCAACTGCTTGAGCACGGACTACTTGAACGACCAATAGAAAAGGTAAGACTAAGGTGACTTATTCTCAAAATCCAACCCTATCAGTTGATAGCAGGCCAGCTATATCGCTTAGGGCAAGATGGATTGATGCGCAGATGCATGTGCGAGCATGAGATGCACGACATGGAGACACAACAGCCTGCAAGGTGTTGCAATCTCAACTATGGTGGCCAATGTTGTTTCGTGATGTCGTGCGATTTGATTTGTTAAGCATTGTGGCGAATGTCAGCAGACAAAGGTCCCGATTTGCAAGGATTAGATGGAGTTGACCCCAGTCATCGCATGACAACCCTTCGAAAAATGGGGGATCAACTTCATGGGACCCACCAGCCCTATTGCACAGTATTTTCAAGCCAAATACATCATTGTGGCCACAGACTACCTAATGAAGTGGGTAGAGGCGAGAGCAACCCGAAAGAACAATGCTCGAACGACTGTCAAGTTCTTATGGGAGCAGGTGATCTCACGATTCGGGTGCCCCATCAAACTAGTCAATGACCAGGGGACACACTTCATCAATGAAGTGATAACTCATCTCCTATCCACCTTCCTGATTATCCATCGGAAATCCTCTCCATACTACCCTCAAGCAAACGGCTAGGCGGAATCCACAAATAAGATTCTTGTCAACGTCCTAACCAAGGTAGTCTCGGCCTCACGCAGTGGTGATTGGGATAACAAGTTGATGGCGGCCTTGTGGGCTTACCGCACAGCTTACAAAACAGCCATCGAACAGACCACCTTTAAGCTCACCTACGAAATCAAAGCAATTCTCCCCGTAGAATTCTTCGTTCCTAGCCTACGAATTGCACTTCAGGAGCAATGGGAAGGAAAGGAAGTATGGATGCAATGCCTAGTAGAACTCGAATGCCTCTCGGAGATCCATCTTCTAGCCACTCATCACTCGTATGTGAGAAGGCACAATGCAAGAGCTGGTTTGACAAACATGTCAAGCAACGTGACTTCGCACAAGGCAACCTAGTGCTCCTATACTCAGTCAAGGGGCACAAGAAAAAAATGAAGTTTTGGGGTCTTGGACCTTTCAGGGTTCGTGCGATCAGCCGAACGGGCAACGTCGAGCTCGAAACTCTAGCCGGCAACGGAATTGGCTTCTTCAATGGCACCCGTGTCAAGAAATACGATCCCCCCGAGCATCCTTTGCATGAACCACCAATGTTGGAACCACCAGTCAATGTCCGTGTATCCACCATCGCCAAAATCGATGACGCGGATGAGGAAATCATGGAACCTGCATACCTGCACATCACGGTCACTACCAATTGGACATGCATCTTCAATGCCTTAATTGACGAGGGAGCGGACTTCAATGTCCTAACTCACGATCATTGGACCCAACTTGGCAAACCACCACTACAACCCACTAACGCCAAGTTGAACCCATATGGGGGCCGCTCCTATACACTCCTCGGCAAGTGCAAGGCCACCGTTTCTATCGAGACTGAAACTATACCAATTATCTTCTACGTGCTGCCAAACACCAAGGACGCAGGGACGGAGACGTTGCTAGGGCAAACCTTCAAGAAGCAAACTCATTGCCACGTCGATTATGAGTCACAATGCGTTCACCTCGCCATAGGCAACATCTGCATTGATACACCTTTCAGCAAGGGTGGTGCAATCGAATAGTCCACACGACCACCGATAGAACTATTGGCATCCGAATCTAAGGAGAAGGGTAGTGCCCGGCCGCCCCCCACCACCACTCAAGAACCACTACTCGTGGTGACAAAAGCTAAGGCTCAACAGCATAGTTTCCAATGGAGGCCTAAACAGCCACAACCGCCGCCTAGGAGTCATCACACACGACCTCATAAGACCCATAGCTCTAAACCTAGGACACCAAGGTGCAGTTATAGAAATCAAGGCATGATCTGGCGCAGGTGGGTCTCCAAAGCTCTCCTACACGCGCAAGGCTACTATGAGGAAAACACCTAGTTGTATATCCCTAAAACCCACATGGCTAAGACTGCCACTCGTATGCTACCCTCGAGCTTGATCACCCCCAGCCCCATCAAACCTCAAAACCACGAGCTGTAGTGCTCCCCAAGACCACATCCATCAAGCCCATCTACACATATGCCCGAAAGACTCGAACAAGCCTACCGGCCCAAATGACAAACACCATCGCATAACCCATCATCCACTAGAGTCCATCCGACTACAATGATCCACATCGAAGGCAGTAGTCCATCAGAAGTAGCTGCCACTCCCCCGGCCCTAAGCCAGGATGCCCAACCGCAACCTAAGGCATACCTGCAACCACAACTATCCGATGTCAAAGGCTCTAGGGCCATCACACCCCAACCACCGGCAGGTCTTAAGCCCTCCTATGAGCGGAAGTCATTTTTTGATACTGGCCTCTCTAATCTAGCCGACGATACAGGGGATGATGTGGTTGATTGCATTAGACGTCTCGATACCACCTTTAGAGAGCTAGCTCTAAGCTATGGCCACTTGGACTTAGGCTTGTTGCCCGAGCCTTTGGCAACCAAAATTCGCACGATGCTTGTTCTTGGGAGACAATTGAACTTGCCTTTGCAAAGGCAGCAAACTCCGCTGTTGTATTGCTCGACAATGAGGTCTCTAAAGAGCAAGCCCTCAAATAGCGCCTCGTAACTTCATACAATCAGCGAACCACTTCAGCCATCACCGACCAAGAAATTGCAGAATTATCCCAACTTGCTAAGACTAAATCCCCATTTTTGTGGCACTGGTACACTCTTAGGTTGCAATGGGAAGTAGAGGGCTGCCAAGTCATGACCAACACGGAGCAGCGCCACACAATTAAAACAGCGAAGTACGACCCCACTTATATCATGCCAACCTCGTATAGAGTGTTGACCACTCTTTGCAACCGCCCCCTGGAAGAGCATATCAAGGGACATCCTTACATGGATTGCCTACTGACTGAGGAGGAGCTACACATTGCTAGCCGCGGTGCCTCCGGTGACTTCCTAACAGATGTTCTCACTTACATAATGCACGTTGGCACTCGCCCTTTTGATCTCGATCGCACAGCTCAGTTAGAGTACAACCCCGATTTTTACACTTGATTCCTACACCGATGACTCCTAAGACCCATTTCAAGGTCCTCAACCTCCCACACCTTCAATCCTAGTAAGGATTCTTCTCAAGCTAGGAGGGGAAGGAGAGTAAGGTGAATCAAGAGATCAATTAAAATCACAATCAAGAGATCAATTAAAATCGGCGGGAGTCAAGCAAAACGCATAAGCGTGTAGGCAACAAGCGAGGTAGAAAAATGTCAAGAGAACCTTAAAATAAAAGGCAAAAAGTTAAAGCTGAAAAGAGGGGCTCCACATTGGATAGGATTCTGAGGCTTCCATTCAATAAACACATAAAGTCGTTCATTTTTAGTCTATGATTTTTTTGTATTGTGAATTTGGAAGAACTAATGGAAACTGGGGTTCATGACAGGAACAAAAAATGTCACAACAAGACCGTGCCCACCGGCTTCCATTCACGGAAGAGGAGAGAGCGCAATACAACATCACCCTGGAGAGCCGCACCTACAACCAACTAAAATTCCGAACCATTCACAACATAGAAGGATTGGTGGCCAAGGAAGAGGCGGCCAGGAGAGTTGTTGAAAAATGCAACTTCACAAAGTACCTGGAAAGATTCGCACAAGAACCCGACCACACAAAGTGTGTGGAATTTCTCAGGTCTTACGACCCCGACAATGAGTGCGGCACTGTCACAATAGGAAGGGGACAAAACGCCAAGCAAGTGCTAGTTCGCTTAACCTCCGCCTTGGTGGAAACGGCGCTGGGACTAGAATCGAAAATAGAAAAGAAGCAGAAGAGAGATGTATACGCCATGCTGGGGATGAGAAAGGAGGACGTGCTGACAAACGACGGCATCAGCATTCAAGATATCCCTGATGCAAAAACCAGATTGCAAGCAAAAGTGGTACACGCGCTCTTCTCCAGCTAGCGCTACAACGCATTGATGCACCGAATCAGTGTGCCTGTGCTGGAGAACGTAGCGGCTCATACCCTGCATGAAGTCGATTGGAATGACTATGTGCATAAAACTATCGACCAGGTGGCTAAAGCGCTGGCTTTAGGAAGCATGCCCGCAGGGGGAGAGTCTCCAGCATTTAACGCCTCATCCAAGGCCTCGTTCATCGCCTATGGAAGCATCTTAACAGTGCTCATTTAGGAGGCCGTGAAAGAGATGTAGGATGCAGAAGAGGGGGAAGGGGAAACACCCGACAGGTCACCCCCTCATCAGTACTAGGAGAGGTCCAGTGAGTGACAGGGCTGAGACCGATAAGGAAGGACAGGGGCAAGAAGAGCAATCAAGCAAAAAGAAGGTTAAGGAAACCAAGAAGAAGACATCGTAGAAGAAAAAGAAACCGTATGAAGGCCGCAGAAAGGAGAATGAAGATTTGGAAAAAGCAAAAAGATAATCCCTCTGGAGGCCGAGGAGAGGAAGAAGAAGAGGAAGCATGAAAAAGAAAAAACAATAGAGCAAGTCAAGCGGGCTAAAAAGGCGTTGAAGCAGGAGGTTGAAAAGAGAAAAAGAGAGAAGCAGGAAGAAAAGGAGAAATTGGAGGAAGAATACAGGAAGGCCAAAAAAGAAAGGCAAAGAAGAGCTGCGGAGGAAGAAAAGGAATTAAGAAGAAAGGAAGAGGAGAACTTGGTCGAGGCCACATGCCGGTCCATTGAGCAACAATGCAGGGTTGATGATCCAGGAGCCTGGAGCCAGCTAAGGGAAGAAGGGCCTAGCTCTAGCGCGCAAGTACCAAAAGTCGCACCGCCTGCCGTCCTGGAAGGCAAAGGCAAAGCACCCCTCCATCCTATCCCCACCCTCATGGCACCCTCCATTGAACCCACTATGCTCACCCCTAGCATCCCCACTAGCATGGAAGTTTCCAACTTTGTGGCCTGGATGCAATACTTCATCAGTAAAGAAATAGCCCAAGGGAAGAGCACACAAACCATGGCCACGGGGCAAAAGAGGCCAGCCGCAGATGCGGAATCGAGACAGGACTAGAAGCATCTGTGTGTGGAGGCCTCGACCACCCCCACCCATGCAACAATGATGACACCAGCCAGTTACGACGAATATGTCGCCGAGCTGCTCTCCCAATTGGAGAGGGCGAAGGAGGAAAAGAGAATGGCGGTGGCTGAGTTGGTGGCTGAGAAAGAGTCAATAGCCGCCTTCCAACTAGAGAAAACCTGCATCATAGCCATGCAACAACGACAAATATTTGACCTCAAGCAAGAATTGAAAGCAAAGGAAGACATGGAAGAAAGCTACAAACAGCAACTTGAGGATGAAAATCAAGAACTTGTGCAGATGCAGCGAGAATAAAGCTCCTCCTAATGCAGCATGGGGAACTGGAGGCAAAAACCGCTAACATTAAGCAAATGATGGAGGAACTAAATGCCAAAGAAGAGGAGAGAAGACGAGAGAGGGAGCAACAACGACAAGAGATCGAGTCTATGACCGATCAAGTACACCTCAGAAGGAAAGAGCACAAGAATATGAGCAAAGAACTCAGTGCCCAGGAGCAGAAGCTCGTAACCCTAGCAAAAAGTAGGGGGAGAGCATGAAAGGAATGAACAAAAGGGCTGAGGAATGGGCCGCGCAAAACAAGAAACGGATGAAGGCACTGGCACGACGCCTCGCTTTGGTGGAAAAAGAAAAAATCTTTGCAGAAAGCAAAGCAGACAGACGCCGCCTAGATAGCCTTCACTGCCCAACAACAGGCCTTCCTCAATACATTACTGGACATGACTCGGCCAAAGGGAAAGGAGTCATTGGAGGTGGTGCAAAAGAAACTAAGCATCGCACGCAGAGCCTTGCATGCAGGGCTACAGACGCCACCCCAACCTGCGGAGGTTATGCTGGGCTTAGAAGAACAACGAAAGTACCTACTATTAGCCGGCCTAACCCCCCAGGAGTTGGACGCACTCGACTTTGAGGAAGGAGCGCAACTAGATGACCGGCAAGGGAAGGAGGTTGACATTGAATTCGTCATAAGGAGAACCAGCGAAGAAATAATCCCACAACCCCCCTCGCAGCATGATCAGGAATAGCAACAAATCGACCCACCCTCGGACAGACAAACCGCACTCAGGGAGCGACGAAGGAAATTAGTTGAAGAAACCAAGAGGCAATTAAGAGCCAAACCAGTCGTGCGGCCATCCGCATCCCTCCCACCATACCCCGATGACCTTCCAACGCAATTCCACACAGAGTTGGTGATTTGGGAACAGCAAGAAAACGAAAAGGACCCTTTCATTTTCAGTTTCCTCATGCCTAACAGCCTGAGAAGGGTCCTACCAATTAAGGTAATGGAGGAGGTGATTGCGACTGGCAGTTGGCTGAGCCAAAAATGGCTGAAAGACAGAGCGAAGAACCCCACTCTGTGGGGCACGAAGGAAGCAGAGTTTTGGCAAGACAAGGTGTTCGAGGTACCACACACTGTACAAGGCTACAACTGCTAACCTCTTTGGAGAAGGCGAGAATGCGATATTAGCATGCTCGCCTGGATGGTGTTTTGCAACACCCTACCCTACGAGAGGAATGACCCCACATTCATGGCGTATCCTCATAGGGTAGGCGTGGATTTTGTTGCCACCCTCCATGGGCGGCATGACTTCCCCATCATCTTCAACTCCAACGCCGCCTCCTTCGAGCATGCCCTCCTTTTTAATTCAGGAAGCCTAAGTGATTCCATGACGTGCTTTCTTGCAGACTTCTCCTCCTGTCCAGATCCCGCCTTTATAACTACATGTAATTACCTTAGGCTTCTTAAGCTATTACTCAAGCAAGACCCAACATCACAAGAGCTGGCTTGCCCCCCTCTTTTTTGACCCCAACGCTATTGATATCTACGCCATGGCATGCCTAATAATGAGAGCTAGTCTTCTTCCCTCCTTTTGCCTAGCTCTCCTAGAAGATATGAACGACACTCAGTTTACTAGGTGCAACCATCCCTTCCTCTCTACCACCTCTCTCCATGTCCGCATGAACCTCAAAGGATACATGCAAAGCCGTCAATTTTTGAGCAAGTCCATCTGATCCCCTTCTCCGCCTCCGTCAAACAAGGAAGATTAGGTACAGGCTGTCGTTCTCCTAGTAGTGCCAAAAAAAAAAAAAAAACCACGCAGGTGGATCCTTACACATGGAATACTTGTGCATCCTTACGCATGGAATAAACCAAACAACTCACTTCCACAACCACTCAGCACCACATAATGCACAATCACCGCACCTAGGGGTCCTCAAGTTAGGCGTGCCCAGTGGCTTCGGTCAGCCGGCTCCACTCCTAACCCCCTAGCCCTTTTCTACTCCCCCACTTCATGCTTAGGGCCCATCAAGGGCAGGACATACTTAGGGGGGCCACTCGCCTATGGTTAGACCTGTCACCCTAAGCCACTCGCACTACACACTAAGATAGACATCCCCCTCCTTAGGTGGAGCACCACCCCCTGTCCTTCCAAGCACCACCACCGCGCCCACCCACCGACTTCGGAGGCCCCCGTCAACATCCATTACTTCTCCAACCAATCTTACTCCCACGCTTCCACGAGCACCCGAGTCTACATGCCGCCTTGCCCTCACATCATTGCTCCGCCAACTGCCTCTTCAACCACCAACGGTCGACAAGAGTGCCATGGGACTAGCACCCATCTCGGAGGGGGGTAATGTTAACCCCAAGTCGAGAAGGTGGAAAGACGAATGAAAAAGCAAAAACAAGATGGAAAAGGAGCAAGGACACGCAGGCGGGCTCCAAAGCTAAGCTGGGGCCAAAAGCGTAGTTTTAAATAAAAGGCACCTCAAAAACTCCAAAAACTCTTGTAAAAGAGCACCAGGCTCCCTCCTGTGCCACCTGTAAAAGAATAGTTGAATATAGGCCTAGGGCACGAAGCAAAAAGAGGGAATTAGAAAAAGGGACCTTGCCACAATGGCCAGTCATGTAAAAAAGGATGGGTGCCCATGGGGTTTTAGGGTTTGTATATATAAAGCTCAAAAAGTGAATGGAAGCTCATTCTTTGGTGTATGCCCAACAAGAGCTCTTCTCTTCTTCTCTTCTTCTCCTCTCCTTGCTTGTGTGTGCTCTTGAGAGAGGGAGTGATTGTGATTGTGAGGGAGGGAGTGAGTGGAAGTGAGGGATCAAGGGGGTGAAGCTTTTCATCATCTTCTCTTCTCTTCTCTTCTCTTTCCTTCTTTTGCGCGCACGGCTATGGCGGTTGGAGCTTGGAGAAGGAGAAGGCTTGAGCATGCTTGAGCTAGCATCTAGGATCATGGAGCTACCGGAGTGTGGAAGAGAGGAGGCAACTCATATCGGCATCAAGGTAAGCTCACTACACTCGTAGGATCGAGGGTGCGTCGGCTATGTGAGAGGTAGCCATTAGAGCTCGCTTCGAACGCTTGAACAATAAGCGGTCCGTGGGTCTTGGCGGTTGAGTGAAAGCTCCCACAGTCGAGTTATGCCAGGAGATTGACATGGAGCCATAGGCCAGGTCATATTTGTATCTACTTGCTCTATTCATTGATGATTTGCTTTTAAGGATACTTTAGTATATGTGTTTTAATTAATATTCTTTTTTTCAGACTCATATTATCATGCTTTACCTAAATCCTTATATTGATTATGCTAACATCATTTTGTTTTTACAGGTTACCTTTGAGGATACCTAGAGAGCAAGATGAGTTTAAGGATGACCAAGGATGAGGAGTTGTAGGAGATATTCACACATGTCTCTAGATCAAATGACCTAATTTAGAGATATGGTGGACCAAGAGCTGTCAAGACATCATCAAGCCATTCTGTGAGGTCTAATTCGGCCCGCTGTGATGCTTAGATTTCCAGTAGATGAGGGCAATGCTCTAGACTAGCCCCGAATGGAGGAAGTGGTCTTGGGGGGTGTTGGGGAGATGTGGATGTCGTGAGCCCTCAGTCAGTTCTAGAGAGGCTTGCTACTCCTTGCTCTTGTACCAATTCTAGACAGGGTGGCTCAAGTGGGTGTTGTGGAGGCACCAATGCAGTGTCTCTCCGTCTCGTCGATCTAGTGGATACTTGTCACCTCTAGGATTTATCACACCTGTAGGGACGTCTACTCCTGTGACTCTAGGTTTTTCTTAAGCCATCCACCATAAGTGGCACCCCTATGGGTGCTACTTTGAGAGATACTATGCCTAATGACGTACAGGGGTCTCCTAGTTATGCCTAGAAGCATGGTCACAGGTGGGAGAGGGCACATCTTAGACATAACCCAATAGGATACGAATATCTCGTAAATTACAAGACAACAGCAAAGAGGTGGTTTTCCACAGGGTGAATGGAGTGTATGTGTGCATACATGTCACACATATGATCAGACACATGCAAGGCAATCAAGAGTACCACCTCAAAGCCCAAGTGGCTAGATGCAAAGGATTGGTGGGGACTCACGGAGAAGGCCGCATAGATTCTCTAGGACGATGGTGGCAATAGTAGGTAGGAGGTAGTGAGGCCATGATTGGAGGTAGGGGTCATGCATCATCTCTAGGAAGTGGCAACCACAGGACTTATTTGGAGAGCTTTGTAAGCTTTCTTGTGGTTCTTCTCGCTTTCTTATTTGGAATATCACTTGTATCACTTGTACTAACAATCGTGTTCTAATAATACTCTTCTATTTTCTTTGCAGCACTCCATCACAAACCTCGATCCCACAGGTTTGGAGACTCAATAACTCAGAGAGACACTGTCTCACTGTACTTATCGATAGATTGTATACGCATGGTGGCCCAGTAATTTATTCCGCTTTCTTATCTGTAATCACTAGTTTTTTTAATGATGCATTATGTATGGTGGACTAATGTTTGGTTGCTCGTTTTGCAAAGCCATTTTGATGCTCCTTTGCATTGGGATGAGTTTTCACATGGTGAGAATCTATAACACATGCTTGGATTCGTGGAAGCGCACATCATCTTCTTTTTTGGTCATGTGATCTGTGCAGACCTCTTCTATGTAGCATTCCTTAGATATAATTATCATCCTTTGTATAAAATCACACTTGGTGATATTTACAAATAGATTTTCATGTTTGTTTTGGCTTTCCTCTCCATAGTTCCATGTAATTTCATGTGTTGTCATCACCGATCTTGTACTTATTTTATGAGTTATCATTCTTGTGATTTCAAGTAGTTTTTGCATTTGTCTTGATGACAATTGTGTATCCAATATGTAATTGCTTTGCAGAATAGTATATAGCACATGATGCCCTGCCACCTTTTTTTTCATTTGTAATCATCGATATTTGCATCACTAATTTACTGCACACATCACTATTTGCATTGCAGATACTAATAGCGATGTTATTTGTAACGAATTTTTAGAGATGCCTATACCGAAGATGCTAATAGTGACACAAATAGCAACATTATCTGCAACGAATTTGTAGAGATGTCTATACCAAGACTTTTAGCAATGACAGATGCAATTTTTTTAATGAACATTTGCGTTGCTTTGAACATCTATATATGGCCTGTATTGTGTAGTGTCCCTCATCAATAGAAAATGAGAGAGGTTTTCAATCTAAAGAGAGAATTGGCCATGGTAAGAAAGAAAATGACAAGGAAAAAGGATATGAAGAGTTGCAAGAACAGTGTGAAGTAGGAAGAGAGAATCGTGTGCAACTTGAAGGCTAGTATACCCAAGCCATGAAAGACAAAGCTAAGTTACAAGTGGAAGTAGAGAAGATGAAGCAGGTCCAAGGACAATGAATAAGGGAGATGGAGGAGGAAAAGTGAACTAAAGAGGAGGCCTAGTTGAAGAGCTAGCCTCTAGTGGAGTTGAAAAATGAGATAGAAAAATCCATGCATAACTATGCCCAACTCTAAAAGCAACTAGACTATGAAGTGCAACAAAGGAATATCCTTGCCCAAACTTGGCAAGAACAACAAACCATGATCGAAATCCTTGCCAAATGGCAAAACTAAGGACTAGAGATAGCAAAGGAAGAGGTGTTATAGAACATGACCACCCATTTAGTGTAAGCAAAATGTGAAAGAAGCCTAATAGTAGAAAGAGCTAAGGCAATTCAAGTAATGATACATGCTCAACAACAATGCTTCATTAACACACTACTTGAGGTGTGGAAGCCACATGAGGACAACATGATGCACAATCTCAAGAACAAGTTGTACCTCATCAATAGTCGCACTCAAGCACAATCTAGAGGTGACAGTTCCCTAGTGAGCATATAGCATGACAAAGGAAGAACATATGCAAAGGCTTAGGAAAATGGGGCTCTCCGCAGAAGAACTAAAGATGATTGGGATAGCCATAACTAAAAAATGGCCCAAACCATGGAAGCACCACTATCATCACCCCTTGCACTTGAAGTAGATTGGGAACAAGAAGAGCATGAGCAGCCAACATTCTCACAACTAAAAACTACCATAGAAATAGATAAGGCACTCACCCCTACAGGAAATATTACGGAAGCCATGCTGAGAATAAGAGAATGGATGGAAAAAAGTAGAAGTAAGCTCATTGCCGCTACTCAGCCATTGCTAGATATACCCTTTTTAACTTCTCACACATGGGCTCAAAAAGGTGCTACCTTTGATAGTTGTGGAGAAGGTAATTCAGCTATTATTACGGCTAGTGAAAAAAGAGATGGTGGAAAAAATTCAAGACCCTAGATTATGGCAACACGAATTGGCATGACAACGTGTTTGAGGTACCATGGACTATGAAGGATTAAGAGTCTCACCTTGCTTAGAGAAGAAATATGTTGGATGACAACATGGAAGTGTGGGTGGTCTTCTACAACTCACTACCATTTGAACTAGGAAACCCCACTGACATGCCTTATCCTAAGAGACATGGAGTTGACTACAACTCTATTAGGCATGGCAGGTGCACGATTTCCCTTTGATATACAATGTCAATGTAGAAAGACTAGAAGATAGCCTCAAGTTTCAAGAGAAGGACTTGATTCCTTCTTTCAAACGATTCATGGAGGATTTCTCTTTCCTACCCAGACCCTACTTTCATTACAATGTACAATTGTTTAAGATTGCTTCTCCAATTGATCAATCAAAAGAAGCTGGCGAAAGAGAAGGGTCTTCACCCATTGTTACTTGATGTGAATGCAAGAATAGACAGGTATGCCATGGTGAGGTTACTCTTTCATACTTCACTACTATCAACATACTATTTTGAGCTACTAGAAAACATGTGCATCAGCCAATTCACCAATTTTAGCCACCCTTTCCTCCCAATGATACACTGGCAGCAATGTCCACACTAAAGACCTATATGATGAGCAAAGCATACCTAGAAAGATTCTTGCAGTCACTACCTTGACCACCACCTAGAAATCAAAGAGAGTCCCAAAGAAGGCCTCCTCGTTTACTTGTACACCCTGCTTCCACACAAAAAAAAGACTAAGGGTCACACACAGTCACTACACCTAGGGGACCGTAACCCCTAGCCCTTCCCCACTTTGCTAATAACTAAGGGTCCCTCAAGGGTAGGATAGCCTAAAAACATTGATAGACCTATCTCCTTGGTTTTGCAATGAACTTTCCCTAGCACTAAGTGGGTCTTCAAGTGCGAGAATCTCTTTCTTCCTCTTCTTCTTCTTCTCCTCATTTTTCTTGTTCCATTCTTCCTCTTCTTTGTGAAGCTTTTGTAGTAATCGAATCAAAGGAGGTAGATTTCCTTGCAGTGAATTACAAGGATCATAGGTTCATCAACAAGTCTTCCACACATAGACTACAACGAGAAGGTAAATTGATGGGTTTGCTATACTCATTTGGAGAGTTGTAATGGCTAGGTGAGAGAAGCCACCACATTGCTCAAAACGCTTGAAAGAATAAGTAGTTCATAAGCTTGGTAGTCTAGCTCATGAGAATGATGACAACAAGTATATCTACATGCCATCAATGGCTTTGCACATGTTTGGGAGACATGTGAACTCCTCAAACTCCATCCTTATAGTCATCAAGCATTTGCAAGTCAAGATGGTTATCAAGTTCCTAGCAAACATAGATGCAGTGCAGAATATGTTGACTATTAGCTTCACATATTTTCTAATTTTGTTGAGTCGCCTATCCCAAATAGCTCTATCATACTCTTGATGGCAGGTCATGAGCTAGATGCCATACGACACATGTTAAAGCTAGGTCAACTTCTTTAGGGTCTCTAACAAGGGCCTTTCTGTTTGAACATGGAAAATGTGGCTCTATCCAAGATTTCAACTCACGGAATGCTATGTAGGACATATGATAGCATGTCACACATGGATATTGATTCTCTAAGTGTGCATTGGACCATATTTGCAAATGGATTCCATTCCAGAAGACAACTTGCCTTGGAAAGCACCACCATAAGTGCGAGGTGCATTTATGACACCATCCTCCACCAACACAAACAATAAGGCCCAATGATAAATAAAGCACATCATCAATATGATCTCATCATTATCTTCATCTACACCAACCTCACATATCATTCTAGTATATGCACGTTTTGATTGCATGTGTAAAGCATAGGGCCTTTAGTAATAATGTTGCAGAGTATGTACTCTACATACAAGAAAGAGTATAGGATGTACCAATCCAATTCCTCTGTGTGTGTGTGTGTGTGTGTGTGTGTGTGTGTGTGTGTGTGTGTGTGTGTGTGTGTGTGTGTGTGTGTGTGTGTGTGTGTGTGTGTGTGTGTGTGTGTGTGTGTGTGTGTGTGTGTGTGTGTGTGTGTGTGTGTGTGTGTGTGTGTGTGTGTGTGTGTGTGTGTGTGTGTGTGTGTGTGTGTGTGTGTGTGTGTGTGTGTGTGTGTGTGTGTGTGTGTGTGTGTGTGTGTGTGTGTGTGTGTGTGTGTGTGTGTGTGTGTGTGTGTGTGTGTGTGTGTGTGTGTGTGTGTGTGTGTGTGTGTGTGTGTGTGTGTGTGTGTGTGTGTGTGTGTGTGTGTGTGTGTGTGTGTGTGTGTGTGTGTGTGACACATTTATGAATATGATGCATTACAACATCATGAGCATCAACAATCTAATGCATTACCTTTTCTTTGCAAAAGGCTTTGCAATGTCGAAGCGTATCTTCATGTGCATACCCATGCATCTTGTGTCTTCGATCAATTGCATTTGATGCATCCTTTCATCATGTAGTTTGTGCCACTCCTCTGATTCTCATTCACTTGTGCCACCTAAGCCTCAACCATGTTGTGCATAGGCTCACACATCTGTTCCATTCCCTTACCCAAGACCTTTGAGATTTAGACCAAGGAACCCTTCTTACTAACTTTTACTTTTTTCCCCTTCATGCCCTCACTTGGTTGGAATGTGTCCTTGTCCTTGTCTGCATATATTCCGTTGTCTTTTACTTTTTTGGATGTTGGTGCATCATTTATGATCTCATGTGCATTAATAGAATTGTTGTCAATGCCCCTTGGGACTCCAATACACTAAGGGGTGTGCAACCACAAACTATACATCAAAGTACTCCTATGTAGAGGGAACCCCCCTCGATGCTAAGGGCGTGTTCTTCTCCTTCCTATATTTTTTACAAAGGGTATCTACCTTGTTTTTGACTGGTCAACTATGAAAGTGGCACCTATCTCCTCATTCACATTGTCCATGTGATAGCATCCCAATCGTTTGGTCAAAAGTTTCCTTTGTAGATATCCACACAATGCTCCTCGTAGTTGCTTTAATAGTATTTTTGTCTGTACATCTCCCCAATTGTGGCCATTTTTCTTGTTATTGCCATCATCGTCATCAATTACCAAAGAGGAAGGTGTGTCACCAAGTTGGGATGGAGCTGACTAGGGTGGTAGAAGAGTGTCAACATTTAGGATTGGAGATGAAGAATAAGGCCTCTATATGCCCCTCTTTTTTGTGGACTATGTTGCTAGCAATGGCACATGCATAGAATGTTGAGGTGGAGGGCCAGTATGGAGACTTTGCAAGGCCTACTATGTTCCATGTATTGATGGTTGGACATGCGCTATGGAGGATGCCATGATAAGTGGAAATGATGGACTTGTGTGGAATGTTTGTGGGGCATGTGGTGGTGCGTGTGTTGATGGCTGGATAAGTGCTACAATAATGTGGACATATTGGGAGACATTATATTGTATTGTCTAATTGGTGTGTTGATCACACGAGGGGGCATGGTCTTGTTAAACTCATTCATCTCTACAATAGAATGATTGCATTATCAAATGCACATATGTGAAAACCTTTTATTACACAAACTCTAATCGAGGAAATGAAAGTCCTTTTAGTGACAATGTTTTTCATGTGAAATCGATGTTATTTTTATTGGAGGTACAATAATATTTCGTGTAATAATGTGGCGTTTGCCCTATTGACAAATCAAAAATCAACAAGTTATTTGTAACCAAAGCACCTACTATCAAAAAACAAGCACTATGCACCACCTATCAAACACATGAACCCTCAATGACAATCCTAACACAAGGGCAGTGGAACCACGTAAATTAATAGTGCACCCTTAGTGATAATCCTAGTGCAAAGTCAATCCCTTCAATGATAATCCTAGTGTAAAACAAGACTCGTAAATAACCCTAATCAATCATATAGTGCAAGACTCGTAGATAATCATAAACCACCCTAAATAATTGTAAAATTAAACCCATAAATAACCATAAACCACAAAATTTAATCATGAATCCTCAATTATGATACTAGCACAAGAGTAATCCCAATGGAAAACAAAACTCCTAAATAACCCTAATCAATCATATAGTGCAAGACTCATAAATAGCCATAGATCATATAAATTAATCATGAGCCCTCAATGTAAATCCTAGTGCAAGGGTGATCCCTTCGATGATAATCCTAGTGCAAGGTAGTGGGACTACTCCACACACACAAAAGAAGGACAGCTAGACCATGTAAAGTCTCAACATATCAATTACATGAAGAGCCATAAACAATCATAAAGAATATTGTCTTAAACATACCATGTGGATTAAACATAAACCATCAAATGAAAATTTTGGTGCAATTAGGGCAATCAAACTACCCCCAACACATAAAACAAAGATATGTTTACTTTGTTGAATCATAATAAATCTCTTGCAACAAGCCCGCAACAAGAGTCATGTTGAACCACAAACAATCATTTAGTATTCATACCCCAACTACAAGCAACCTACTCTATGAACAATGCTGCCACAAAATCATGTAATCGATATAAACTACATATATGTAAGTACATTAATCAATCATGAACCTTTGATGATTATCATATTGCAAGGGTTGTCCCTTTGATTATAATCTCAGTGTAAGAGTAGTAAAAGTATCCCACACACAAAAAACAATGGCACTTTGACTATGCAAAGTCAAAATGTATTAGTTGCATGAACCCAACAAACAAATAACACCTAAAAATTTAAAGAAGATACCTATAATTGGGGGGAAAAGAACTCAAGGTAGAGCAAATACCCTAGTCCTATCAAGATAACTTGGATGACTTCCAAACTACCATGAATCTTTCCAAATACGCTACAAAATTGGATGTTCTTATGTGATCCTAGGAGTCATGGTACCAAAATTCATAAAGGTGAATGATCAAGGCACAAATTGACTAGCAAAGATCAATAATAATACATGACACCAACTTGCACACATGCAAGCTAAGGTAGACAGCACTAGCAAAATGATCTTGGATACAAAAGTAGCAAGGACATCACAAGATTATCTATCAGATTTAGTGCAATAATGACTCCCTAACCGCATGGACATGCTCCATATAGGAATGCACATGACTCAAACCCTACTTGCCCTATTATTTTATGAGCAATCTATGCAAATTTCCAAGCATGTAAAGCACAGTGGCACTAAGGGACAATAGGCTTTGAGACTTGAAATTTGGGAGTAGTTGAACCCTTACAAATCATAAAGAATCCAAAACCCTAAGGCATTAGCACCGCATGTTATAGACATTGATGGCAAGAACTTTAGCAATCATGCAAAATAACCATTACTAGTAGGAAGCCATTAGTTAAATATGAAAATAATAGCTACATGAGTAATCATAAAGAATGTATATGAGAATCATATAGTATTCTCATCCTAACTTTGAGAAAGGGCAAGAAGCAATTTTTTTCGAGAGAGCTTTTTTTGGCAACCCCTCTATTCTTGTTCCACATAGTTCACTTATTCCACCCTTAGATGTACCCACCTCCACTTTCACTTCCACTACCACCACCACTATCACTACCTTCACTACCATTTTCACACACACACACACACACACTCTCTCTCTCTCTCTCTCTCTCTCTCTCTCTCTCTCTCTCTCTCTCTCTCTCTCTCTCTCCATGTCTCTCTTTCTCTTTCTCTTCTCTCACATAACACACAAACACACACACACACACACTCTCTCTCTCTCTCTCTCTCTCTCTCTCTACATGTCTCTCTTTCTCTTTCTCTTCTCTCACATAACACACACACACACACTCTCTCTCTCTCTCTCTCTCTCTCTCTCTCTCTCTCTCTCTCTCTCTCTCTCATTTGGAATATGGAAACATTTGTGCAAGTACTCCAAATCGATAGAACTTGTATCACATTGGATTGTGACATGTGATCAAATGAACACTTCCCTATTTACTTCTCTCTCTCTCTCTCTCTCTCTCTCTAAACAATTTTAGCAACTCTCTCCAGTAATACTACAATACTACCTTTGGGCTTCTCTTACATTAATAACTTTGGACCTTTATCAAAATGCACACAAATATACTCTCTCTCTCTCTCTCTCTCTCTCTCTCTCTCTCTCTCTCTCTCTCACACACACACACACACACACACATTTTTAACGAGGAAACTACTACAACATTCAAGTGGACAAAGCTTTGTTATTCTAGTTCACATAGGAGATAAATAGAATTTCAAACCAAATGATGATATTGAGTCTCAGAAATCATGCAAGTTAGTAGCATGGAGACTTCTCTATAGGGTTCATGTATGGGCAAAGGGTATTGCAAAGTCTACCATGGGAAATGCAGGGGCTAGGTGGACTGGAAGGAGGAGTATCTCACATATAAGGATTATCAAATTGAGTAATAGTGGAATGAGGAGGTATACCAAATATGTCCTATCTTCCTCAACTACCTAAAGGTGAGTTCCCCTTCAATAAGAACGCATTATACCAAAAATACTTGAAGAAAACAATGTGGATCCAAGTTCCTGGTAAGCAATTCCACATGTATTCTTTAGAATATGTTGCAATTTTATGTCTTCTTCTAAAGAAACTATGGTTGATCATAGGAAAGTGATACCATTGGTGCATTTGTTCTCGTAACTCATTCTTCAGGAAGGATTCAAGGTGAAGCCACAATTTCTAAAATGTTTTAATGATATTGAACAACCACACTTTAGCCCTATAATGATACTATTTATGGATGATAGCATAAAGAAGATGCAATGTAAGCAATCTAACTCCTTTATATGTCCATCTACATTTCAAAAAAATCCCATGGATTGGTACCATCCTCTTCAAACACATGCTTCCCTATTTGACTAAGGAAAATCCCATAGATACCATCCTCTTAGAATATATGCTTCTCTGTTTGACTAAGCCAGCAAGTTTTCATGAGGGAGTCTAGGAGTTTGTTAGAGAATACCCATTTCACCCTCCGTCGATGGAGCTAGATTGATATTTAATCTTTGTAATAAATATGTTCGTTTGCTTTGCGCATAGTAATTCACTAACTTACAAATGTATTTTTGGATTTAGTATATTTTTTGTAGTTTTTGTAGTGAGTTCATGCAATATAATGTGAAATATATTAGTATACTAAAATATTTGATTGTTGAGACTTGGAGTTTAAAATGAAGAATTCTTGGAAGAAATAAAAGCTACAAGTAATAAAGCAATACAAAGTTATATTTTACGAAGATCATGAATCAATTGCTTGCTAGGGTCTAATGTAAATTGATGCATAACACAATCCATATGTAAACCTAAAAATGAGAGGAAGAGAGAGCGCAAGAGAAAGAGATATAGGAATGCGTAAATATAAGTAGATGTGTCTATGGTTTGCTCGTATGTGCATGATTGAAGTACTAACACATCAAGATGTAATTATAAACTACGTGCAAAGAAGGGAGAGGGGGGATGTGAATGTATATGAAGTGTGATATCTCATGTGTATGTGTAATTGAACCATTAACATTGTGATAATACTATCAAAGATAAGCATATAAGCTTAATCTAGTGATGTAAATAAGTTAAGGAGAGAGAACTACTAATGCATTGTTAGAGAGAGAGAGAGAGAGAGAGGTTGTTATTTAGGAGGAGGAGGAGAGGGAGATGCATGTAGTAGATCCCTAATGTGTGTGTGTGTGTGTGTGTGAGGGGAATGCATAAGTGTAAGTGTATCTGATTTTGCTCATGTGTACACAATTGAAGTACTAATACATCATGATGTAATTATAATATACATGTAAATCATTGAGAGAGGGGAGATGTGAATGTATAAGTGAGTGTGATATCACTTGTATATGTATAATTCAACCACTAACATTGTAATAATATTATAAAAAATAATCACTTAAGCTTAATGTAGTGATGTAAAGTAGTTAAGGAGAGAAAACTACAAATGTGTTGAGAGAGAGAGAGAGAGAGAGAGAGAGAGAGAGAGAGAGAGAGAGAGAGAGAAGAGAGTTAGGGGTAAAAAAGAAAGAGAGAGATAGAGATAGAGAGAGTATGTGTTATTGAGGGGGAGGAGGAAAGGGAGATGCATGTTGTGGGTCTCCAAGATGAGAGAGAGAGAGAGAGAGAGAGAGAGAGAGAGAGAGAGAGAGGAGAATTGGTTGTGGTTCTAATGAAGAGGGTGAGAGTAAGATGTGGTGGAGGTGGTAGCAGTGCTAGTGGTGTGGTTGTGGTTGTGGTGGTGGTGGCAATGGAGGAGTAGCAATGGTGCTTGATATATGCCCAAAAAAAAAGAGAACTAAGTGGACTATGTGAAATAAAACTAGAGGTTGCCAAAAAAAGCTTGCTCAAAAGCTCACTCCAAAAGATCGCTTCTCGCACACACTCCTGACTTCAAGTATCCTACGCTACAAAGAATGTAGCCCAAAACTCATGCAATTAAGCCAAACAAATAGAGCACAAACAATATGAATCAATCATGAATATATGGCAATCACTGAAGAATTGACTAAACAAGTGGTAGCTAGATGGGTAGCATGCAAATGTACCACTAGAAGATGAGCAATCCGCAACATGTAGTTAATCACAACATCACAATAAATTTCAACACAGTGATAACCTATTGCTACCAAGATTCTCAAGGCACGAGTTAGAGCACATATGGAAAATGCCTGGAGAGTTTATCGAAGTGCCAGTACAATCCCAGACTATATATAGCATGTTACAATTGAAAGAACCAAGATGGTCGAAGTGTTGTTGCTCTTCAATGCAACATATCACACATGTATGTATCACATTAACGAAAAGAACAAAAGAAGGATAACATGCCGGGAAAATACCTCAGTTGCAAGTTGAATCAATTACAAGAGCATGTCCAAGGTCGTAATTGGCTGCATAATGTAGTGGAGGAAGCAAGCACGAATGAGAGCATGTCCAAGGTCATAATTGGCTACATAATGTAGTGGAGGAAGCAAGCACGAATGAGTGCATTGTTTATTTGAAATTACAAATTAAAAAATCGGATGATATATGCAACAAATAAAAGTGTCTTGCAATTTGTTAGATGCGTGAAATAATTGGAAGAATCCCTATTGATGCAACAAATACACTTCCAATGTTGTAGCATCTCCAGGGCTCTGATCACTAGTAGCATCCACATAGCACAAGAGGCAGCTTACCCACATTAGTACTTCATCTATCCATATTATTAACACATGATTGAAACCAAAGAACAATTCAAATGATGCATCCAGCCAACAATAAAGGTCAATCTAAGATGCATGATTGATGTGTTACTGATACTTCTATATATGCATGCAATAAATGATAAGACCATGGTTCCAGTTCATGCTGCATGTAGTGCACAAAGATATCTCTAACATGGTTTGCTACAATTGAATCCTTCATGCATTCAATAAGATTTCAATATTAACAATAGCAATTATATTCATGTTGAATGGAATTCAGCATGAATATGTCTCTAAATGAATAGCTGCAATTATATTCATGAATATGCCTATAAAGGAATAGATGCAATTGAATTCAATCTTCATGAATTGCATAAATATCTCTCAAAGAGGAGTGCAATAAGATTTCTCTAATAGGATTAGAACAATATCTCTTTTACAGAAGTAGCAAGTGTATTCATGTTGCATGTAGTCCATGAAGATATCTATGATAAGAATTGCAACAATAGATTTCATGGTGCATGTATGTTCAATCATAATCAATGCGCAATCAAAAATTCACGGTAGTGAATCAAATTCATGGAACCTTCAATCATGATCGATGGGCAATCAAAAATTGATACAACAAGTTAATAATTAGGTTGTGATGAAGATGGTATAAACACAATAGCCAATACTTGCAAGTCATAGCACTTGTAGTAGCACATCAGGTTAGACAACACTTGTTGCAAGACGACGTCAAAAAATGCAAAAATATACATGTTTGATAGCCTTTTTATCAAGTCATCGAAGCCTTGCCTTGATTTTCCTCCAGTGCCCCCCAAATTTGGGAAAATGAAGATGCCTCTTACCGATCGCCACAAGTAAAGGCTTGATTCAAACGACAATCACGACAAATAAGCGGTAACCAATCCCATGCCACCATGAAGGCAAACCAACATGCTAATGCCCCCAATCCCTATTGTTGGCACTTATGTGCACACATGGGGAGAGAGAGAGAGAGAGAGAGAGAGAGAGAGAGAGAGAGAGAGAGAGAGAGAGAGAGAGAGAGAGAGAGAGAGAGAGAGAGAGAGAGAGAGAGAGAGAGAGAGAGAGAGAGAGAGAGAGAGAGAGAGAGAGAGAGAGAGAGAGAGAGAGAGAGTAGAAAATAATAGTGCTTGTGTAGGTCCATGAAGGAGAAAAGGTCCATTAACAAGCAGGGCTCTTGGCATATCGTGTTGCTCTCTCTCAATAAATATGCACACACATATATGTAGGGGATAGTCAAATAGCTAATGGAATGTGTTAAGGCTGTGTGCACCGAGCAATAGTAAGGGAGATGGAGCAAGCAAGCAATTGGTGAATGTAGAGCACAATGGCGCGTGATCTCTCTCTCTCTCTCTCTCTCTTTACAAAGGAAGAGTGGCATGGTGGAGCTATCACTTTGTAGATGATGGATGACACTAACATAAATCCCATTGTCACTTGGTTTGCAGACATTGTTAGTTGTCAAAGCAACAAAGTGGCCATGAGCGCCAAAGTAGGTGGAGTGCTTGGCATGAAGGAGGTGGAATGACATCAAGGCAACACTAGCCAGATAGCGTGGTGGTGGTGATGCATCAACTAGAAGGTGGCGTTAAGGTAGCATGGGTGGAGATTAGCTCTGCACGCGCGCATGCACGCACACACACACACACACACACACACACACACAAGGGGGGAAAAGAAAGTTGAGAGATTGGCAACTTTGCATGATAGCTTCACGAAGCATGCAAGGAACACTAGTAATTAGAAAGGTGTCTACATATGAAGAGATGCCTTTCAAATGCATTTTTTTGAAACAGTTAACACTTTCTCACCAAGACCGTGCTTAATGTACTAGTAGTGAGTAAATTCCATTGCGATCCATATTAAAGCTTATCAAATACTTCTGTCACTTTTTGTGAGCACAATGTATTTGGCATATAGGCAACCAACATTGTGCTAATAAAACATGTTTATGTGATAACCATGTTTTTCTCTGTCCTTATCCACCACAGGTAATCCACTAGTGTTGCACCAATCAAAGCACAAAAGTTCACCAAGCAATCGCTATGTCCAACCTATTGAGAGTCAACTGAGGCTATGGGGAACATGCTCTAAAAACATGGACCTACAAAGATTGGGGCATTTTAGAGAAAAATGCAAAAGCCATGGTACAAAGGTGCGAAGACCCACCATCCCAGTCTTAGAGAGTTAGGCGTCAACAATGCCTATGATATTAATCCTTCAAAAGCTAAAGAACTATAGCTACACGAGCACTTAATCTAATCCATATGAAAAGATTTCTTTTGTCCATATTAGTAAAGAAGGAGAGTGTGGGGCCTCCTAATCTCAAGCACCTAAGATAGGCAAGGTGGACTATGCAACATCATCCTTGAAGTCCCTCTTTTTGCTTTAGTATGAGCATCAAATGCTTGATGCTCATGTTAGAAAAGTCTAGTGATAGCAATGGCCCATTCATAATGATGAGACCTCCCTTTGATCCCTTTGATCCTTTTGTTGGTGATTTTTGATGGATTTTTCTCTAGCCTCATATTAACTTTAGGAAAACTAGGATTAGAAGCCTCATTAGACCTCCCTCCTGATGCCAGGAGGTATATTTCACGGTGGATTCCGTGAGGTTTTACGGTGGATTCCGTAAACTTTTATTATCGGGGCTCATACACAAAGTGGATTCTTTGTGCGAGAAGTCGATGGGGACGCCTATCCTTTTCGGGCATTTTGTTAATTTAGTGTGTATATGGGTGATTCCATAGTAGGTGATTCCGCAAAATACATATTAAATTAATAAACGTTTATGAGTTTAGAGTGTGCACTCATGATAAATTAAGGTTAGGATTGATTTCTAACCAATTGATTTATTTATGTAGCTGAAGACTGCTAGGTATTCACTTTTGTCGGTTTAATTGTATTATTTTACTAATGATTGTGAATGCTTCACTTGGAGATAGCAGCAGTGGCGGTGGAAAGGATTGGAGGATAGTGTGTATTCGAGTTATCATCTATATTTTGATGGGCGCATACTTTAGGCATGGCGCCTATATTTTGTCGCGCCTATTTATCAAGGCGTTGGATATTTACTTATTATTTTTGTATGTGCATGGGCGCATGATTATGATATTTGTATTTGGACATTGTATTGGGTATGCCTGACTTCTTGGGCACCCGCCCATTAGCTTTATTTCTATTTGGCACTAAAGCAAACTCAAAAGCCAAAAGCGTGCTATTTTGTAATTTGGGCTATTATTTGAGCTTGAAGATGATTAATACATAAAAATACATGCTTTGTGGAGCGCTCACACAAGGTATGGGGGGAAATTGCACCCAATTGGTCTCTTGTTCATGTCGTGCATGCTTTCTACCTTGAGTTTTGTGCAAAAAATAGAGTTTTTTTGTTCTTGGGGACCTTCTGTCGCTCACTACGCGCGCTTACGACATCCAATCTGTGAACCACCTCCTCTAAAGATGACAATGGGTCAACTTATGAAGAAAATGAACTATTAGAAGGGCTCTAATGTAATCTAACTAGTCCTAAAACACTTATCTTGTCACCATTTATTACCTCTTCCCCAAGGCTGATGTTAAAGAATATGCAAGAACTTTTAATGTAAAGCAATAAGTACAACATCCCCAAAGTGGCCTAGGTGGCATGCACATATGCAAGTTAGAACTACATTAACCCTTTTAGGCTTGTAGCTTTTAGGGAGCATGTCTAGTTTGAGATGTACGTGTTTACTTTTTGGTCTTGCCTAAAAGGCAAGGTGTAGACCCAACATGCTTCTTATTGAACCAAAGCCATTAAGGTTAATAGATGTTGGACCTTAACACTTAAACAATAATATTTGGTTAGTTTTGAGGTAAATATGATTTATTAACATTTTTGAGTCCTCCTTTCATGGTTTTTGCTTGATTTTAGATTCCATTGACGAGTCTTTTAAGTGAGTGTCAAACTCCCTTATATTTTGTCAAGCTTTGCTCGATTGGAAAACTTCTCTTAGAGTTCCATTTTGCTCTATATATAAAACAAAAGGGTACCCAAGCAAAAGTAATTGTGAGTTGTCATGTCTAACTTTGGCTATTTCGTCCATGAAGAGAAGTAAAAAATTTTTGTGTTTGTCAAACAATATGTCTACTATTTTTCATTGATATTAATCATAACAAACAGTGAAAACTTATCTATCACATGAAATAGTGGGCACCCTTGAACACTTTTTCAGATTCTTCTCTATTTTTGTTATTCTCTCCTTGTATATGGTAGGACCCACGCCAATATTTGACTCCAAGTGAAAAAGCATCCAATGAGGGATAATACTTTGGTAAGGAGTAAGAAAGTCTTGTGTTTGACGCTTACTCTAGAAAATTAATTTGCAGACCTTAGGCCAGTTACACAGCAGTGTGGATAGACAACTTTGAAGGGAAAAAAGTGTCTGTTAGCCATGTGTTACAATGATATATGCCATGTATTTTGTTGAGGTTGGACACTTTCGAGTGGGCAATCTCTCCCATCTTGCTAAATGACAAGACATTTTCAATTAAAAAATATTATGCACATGCTGACGAGATTGGAATCCTTGCCATCAACATGCATTGAAATATTTAAACTTCTAGGCCAAGCTTCAGTTAAGGTGCCATTTAGTGTGTAAACAAATGTATTCTTAGATAGTTTTGAGGGCAGGCATGGGTCATTTCTCAGTGGGTAATCACACTTAGGACTTCAAAAAAATTCTATCATGAAGTGCATCGCTTTAGCTTACTTAATAGCTGACAATTAATTGATTTGTGGCACTTTGCAAGTTCACCAACTTTGTAGGGGTAACCCAACTTTCACAACCGGGCTAGTCAGAGTCCTCGACGTACAAAAAAATGGACTATTGGCAGAGGGACTGTGGACTTTGGAGTGTCTATGCGCACGTGCGCACGCACACACACACACACATGGACGGACCATTGCAAGCTAGTAGGAGAGAGAATGTGCCTGGTTTGAGCTTGGATGAGGTGAGAAAGTATTGATTGATGAGTACACTACTCTCAAGTGACCATCTCGAATCTATCTTCACGTTTTGAGAGGTAACACAATGTGCCACATGGGGATTGCTGAACGTGTACAAGTAAATTTTGCCTGCGCGTGGCATGGCTCTTGTGACCGAGGTCTACCCAGCAATATGCAACGTTCATGGGAGATTTTAAAGAATGTATGCAACCGCCCCCTCCGTCACCTGCCACAAAAGGCACAAGAGTTCTGAGGCTAAGAGTGGCCGTTAACACTGCATTTTTGAATACAGAAATTCCGCACCTTACAACCTGACCATGGAGGAGAAGAAGAAACGCACGATGGACGGAGTGGGAATGGTAAGGCTGCTGCAGAGTATGGACATCGTGTCCATCATACTGCGCCAGTTATCGTCGCCAGAAGACATCCTGGCAGCGTCTGCCGTCTGCAGGTAAACAACATATCGAAACAATCTATTGGAAGATGCAGTTCCTTGCCGTCTGCTTTTCACATGGAAGCGCGTGATGAATCTGATGGTGGCGTGCAGAGTGTGGCGGATGGTAGCGACTGAGCCTGCTCATCTTCGCTCTTGGACTCTGGATGACAGTTGCTCAGATTTCACCATGGGCCTGAAGACCTCATCCACTCCGCTCTTACCTAAGACTCCTCCCCCCAAGCACTGGATCAATCCTTCAGCTCATTCCCCCCTTGCCTTCTTCAAAGTTCCAAAGAGCCTTGGCTTACCCAGCACACCTTCCATTCATTCATCAACCCATCTCCAGGGCACCTCTGACGAACATGCACCATCTCCTCGTACACCATCGCCTGTCAGAGAGCCCTCCATGAGGCCCTGCTCCATTTTGAAAATCGTCAAGGAAAAAATGGTCATGGGCAGGTTTCTCGGTGATGTCGACATAATGTCTGCTCGGATCAATGATGAAGCCATGCAGTAAGCATAATGTTATGTTTGAGGTCGCTACAGAAATCCATGACTTACGAATTCAGAATCATAGTTTTTGCAGCATGATTGCAGGCTACTCTTCAAGAAGTGTCGTTATCTGCATACATTCCGGCTACTGCACATATGCACACCAAAAGCTGATTGCTCAGATCTTTCAAGTACTGGAATGGAGGCCCGGGACCTGTCATGTGGTTGCAGCTTAATATCAGAGAGAGCCTTCTTTGGAATCCACAAGTACTGCCCTGAATTGGCATCTGTTACTCTTATTCTTCAAGTAAGTGTTTGATTCCAGGTTGCATCACTTGCAATAATCCTGTGTCACTGGAGATTGCTCTGGTGCTTTTGTCTGATGTCTCTATCTCTGATTATATCTTTTGGAGCCAATCAGCATGTAACATTCAGGAATACTTTACAAAAGATTTTCATGGAACTTGGGATGCTATCAAAATTGCAAACACTTTCAGTGGAACTTCGCATGCCGTAAGTGTTCATGATATGCAAGTTTGCAACTCTTGTGAAAACAAATCCAGCGGTCTCTAATTGTGCTCTTATTGTTCCTAGGTCATTTGGTCAATCCACAAAGTCAAAACTTATTTGGGAGTCGCATGTGCGAGTCACAGATCAGGTGGTCATTTACTACAACTGTTTGAAGTAACAGAAGGATGAATCCCTGAATCAAGTTCTAGCATGTTAAAGCCTGATAAAAGTTACATCATTCTGGTTTATTGGTGGTTTCAATAAATGAGATACCTTTAATTTTAAGATTCTCTTAGAACATGCATTCATGAATACAAATGCATGAAAGGAGAATGTATAAAAGCCCACAACTATAAGCATGTAGGGATCACATTATGCATCCTGATTTAGAGAATGCTTACTTGTCGACCAATTAAAAAAATGTTTATTGAGGCTGCACAGGTGCACCAGTGTTGGACAGGCCTGACAATATGAAGAATGCATTGTATCATGCTGTAATCCTCTCTAACATGCACAAGGATCTCATTTTTAGCAATGAGCTTAACTAGTCACGCACTGCGAATTTGGGCTACGAAGACAGATACCAATTTTCAAACCTTATCCTCTAAATGATGCTATGTAACTGTGCCTATGAACAATGATCATATGTATTGTGTGCACAAGTTCCCATGGTAAATCCCAACGATCATATATGCCTGGTATTGGAAAGCTGTTCTTGTTGATAATGCAAAGCTTTGTAAACCGCATAAATGCAGAATGAGCCATTCACCAAGAGTAGTTATTAGAATTTAGCAGAATGGTGACACTTATATCCTGTTGATCACTTTTTCAAAAGTTCATTAAATTCTTTCTTCATTGGATTTGGCTAAAACCTATAAGATCTATCAAGAGCTCTCTAGATAAGCTCATGATTTTTTAGGTCTCTCAGGAGGCAACTTTATTGAAATGCATCAGTGAGGTGGTCATCAAAGGAATGTCTCCTTTTTTCAAGGCTTTTCTCAAGCCTAAGAAAGGAGCCAAGAGAAAATGGCAAGTAGACCCTCTTTTTTATCTTTTTAGTTTTCTCTCTTGGTTTGTTTCTAAGAAACAAAGGTTAAAGGAAGCCGAGGAGATAACCACCTCTAGGGCATTGATGAGACGAGGATGTGTTACCATGAATCGGATGATTGTTTGGGATCAAGGGTAAGGAAGAAAGGCTATAAACTTCACTTGAAGAGACTTAGTGTAGATTTGTTGCATGAGACATAGCACAGGGGAGTTTCAGAAATGGGAAAACGAAAATGAAAAAACTAGAGTTTGCAACTTCGGTAAAATTTTGAAGATAGGAAAATGGTATTTTGGATTGTACACTAAAATAAATATGTTATTATGTGGATATATAAATATATCAATGCTTACAACAACGCATCTTCAAATTTTATAGAAAACTTTAAGTCTTTATGTCATATGATTGAAATCATGATTCATTACATGTGCCACGAGTGAAGACTCAATGGTTAAGATAGTTTAACATAGTTAAGACTCAGTTTTCAAAACTTGAAATAACAAAATGAATTATAATTTATGGCTTATAAATCATCTAAAAATTGACATTAAAAACAGTAAAACTAAGATACATCATAAGAAAAATCAAGATACATGTAACCATGTCATGTGAACAATTTATCCAATGTCCAATGAGTACTAGTAATGGCATTTGTGATTGGTAACTAGTAATTCCAATGCTAAATTGATTCTCAAGGTATCATGACTACAGTCTTTAGAGTTGGCGCGTTATGACTCATCCGGATCTTGTCGGGTGTAATGTCCCTTTAATCTCCATGTGTATATACTTATAGGTGAGAACACACTTTTCTTTTGTACCCTAACAAAGAATGTTGTGAACACACGTCCTTCTTTGTACCCCACATTGGGATTCTCTCACTCTCATGAGCTCTTAGCATTGCTCCTGCTTCATTTCTATCTTGCACTTCATTGGCCACTAATCATAACAAACTTACTTATCTGGTACACGCACCTTGGGATTCTCTCACTCTCTCTCTTAGCATTGCTCCTCCATTTCTATCTTGTACTTAATTGCGCACTCATCATAACAAACTAGTATTAGAGCTGCGGAAAGAGTGTGTGCACTTCTCGAGGATAGTGAGAGTTAGTTCTGCGTTCGTGCGCCAAGGAGTCATGCAGCTTACGGCTCGCCTTTCAACCGGTCGAGCGTGATCAGGCGTTTGACTTGACAAGGAGACAGCCCATCGGTAGCTGTCGTGACCAGACTGAGACCGACAAACAGTCAGTCTGACTAGCGTGGCACGACAGGCTAGCTGGCAACAGTCGTTTTGACCAAGAACCAGCAGGTGGTGACGGCATGTGCAGTTGCGACAGCGGACGATAGGTCAGATACGACGCCAGTCTCCAGGGGACAGCTCTTTACAGGTCATGCACGACAGGCCAGCGACGATACGACACAGTAGGCAGGTCGGCAGATCAACGAGCGCCACTTCGATACCAAGATATGAGAAACATGAATCCAGTAGCCCACACCATAAGCACAGCTCCCAGATTTTTGTATTTCTATGCTAAAAAATTTGGGGATTTTCCCAGATTTGATGCTAGTTATGCATAATAGTTGCATTGGACCCAGAAATTGTAAAAATTGTCCACATTGGCCTTGAAAATTATGGGACTTTTCATATATCAGTGAAATTTTGCTCCGCTGAGCTGAACTTTTTGACATTGGTGCACATTTGGACCAATAAATTTAGGGCTTTAGCAAAATTCTGCAAAATTTATACTATCGAGAATACACGTTAATGCAATTGGGATAGATTGATTAGCGAAATTTTGGGGCTTTCGCAAAATTTGTGAATTTTGGCAAAATTAATGTGTGAAATGTACATTGTGGACATTGTTGAAGCAATCTTGATGATGTACGCAGTGAAATTTGAGCTTATTATCTTTCACTTGTGAGATTTTTGAAAAAATTGCAGAGAATTCTAGTGTTTTCGTGTATCAAATGTGCTTTTGGGCACATATACATGCAGTACACATGTTGGTAACTTCCATTGAGTTGATGTATTGCTTAATAGTCATGATGCAACAGTCTTAGTGATCATTTTTAGATTTAGGACTGTTGCAAATGTATTTTTGGTGATATTGCTGAAGTGGGGATCACCTTGTCGTAGTGTAACGATGGATTGTGTACTGAAATCTTAGTTATATTGTTGAAAGTCATTCCTTCTATTGTTGTACATGAACTTGGATCAAATCTTGCTTTTATCTCTTGAATATTTATTGTCATAAAATACAATATTGATACTTGGTACTTTGCTGAATAATTGGCCACTAATGCTTCTAGCAACAGTGACACTAAATCCTTTCTTGGAATCAAGAGGTTTGATGGCATTAGCTTCGACTTGTGGAATGATAGCATGCAAGGTATTTTGTTCCTCAAGGACTGTGATGATGCCTTGCTGAAAATCAAGCTTGCAGTTATAACAGATGAGGATTGGGCTAGACTTGAGAAGAAGGCCATTGCATATATTAAAATGGTTGTATCTGATGATATACTAACAGACGTTAAGTATCTTGATACGACTTATGCCATATGGAAAAAGTTGATGGACGCTTATGAAAATTCAACTCTAGTAAATCAAGTGCATCTCATGCGCAAGCTTGTGAACATGGAGTTGGATGAGTCTAAGCCAACATCGGAGCATTTGAGTGCTTTTATAGGGTCAGGACTCTGGTTTGCATCTCTTCAATGATAAGTTGAAGGCTATTATCTTGTTGATGACTTTATCTGATAGCTGGGAGTCTTTGGTTGTTTCACTAAATAACAACTCTGCTTTAACCTTTGAAGGTATAAGGGGCTCTATTCTCAATGAGGAGATTAGAAGGAAGGTGTAAGGGACTCTATTCTCAATGAGGAGATTAGAAGAAAGTCTAGTGGAGAAAGTAATGGTTTAGCCTACTATCTTAGAGGCAGGTCAGAAAGAGGGATAATGCAAAAAATAAAGAAAAAAGTAGGAGTAAAAGCAAGGGCAAACAACATGATGTTACTTGCTATCAATGTGGGTGTAAAGGGCATAAAAAGCCCGATTGTCGGTACTATAAGAAAGATCAAGAAAGAAAGAAACAAGGAAAGAAAAAGAACGATGACAAGAAAGATGATGATAACTCTCACTGAAAAGAAGTTGCAAAGGCAAATGTTGCATCTAGTATAGTCATTGAAGAGCTCTCTGGCACTGGGGAGATACTTGTTGCAGCTTCATGTAATGATATAGATGTTATGGCAGCAGCAGGTGATATGCACATCACCAAAAAGGAGTTCATGATGACCTGTACCGATCATGGATAGTGGATAGCGGCACCTCTTTTCATGTTACTCCCTCTTTGGAGTCATTTTCTAAATACATTGCAGGTTGTCTAGGCAAGGTTTACTTGGTTAATACTTATGCATGTGAAATAGAGGGTGTACGAACCATTCAATTGGCCCTTGAAAATGGCCAAAAGCTGATTTTACAAGATGCCAAATATGTACTTGGCATAAAGAAAAGTCTATTGTCAGTTGGACAGCTTGATACAAGAGGATATTTTACTACCTTTGGTGGTGGATCTTGGAAGGTTCACAAGGACTCTATGTTGATCGTTAAAGGTAGCAATAAGGAAACTTTATATTATTTGCATTGTAAAGCATTACTTCGCAAGTTTTTGGCTATGGTTGAAGTTCATTCACAGATGGAACTTTAGCATAAAAGACTTGGCCATATGAGCCAGAAAGACCTTAAGGTTCTCTTCTCTTTAGGGAGATTTGATGCAAAAGGCTTTGGTCTTGACTTTTGTAATGATTGCATATATGGAAAACATGTGAAGTCTCCTTATTACATTGGTGTCGTTAAAAAGTTCAATGCTCGACTTAGTATACTTGGATGTGTGTACTATGCCTATTAATTCACATGGTGGTGCATGGTACTTTGTCACTTTTATTGGTGATTTTAGTAGAAAGTCATGGGTGTATATGTTAAAGAGCAAAAAGGAAGTGCTGAATAACATTCTTAAACAAAGGCCAATACAATATTCGAAAACACTCATCAACTTCAACCCATACTAGGCATTCATGTTGAAGTAACCGTTGGAAGTCCATCAACAGTCTCCAAGTGAAACTAGCTTTCCTTCTCGGAAAGGGTGGTGAAAACCTAATTATGCAACACTGAATTACAGCAATGAATAAATTCTCAAAACTGCAAATGCAAATTTTACCACACAATCTCGGTATTGGACATCCTATTGGCCCCGAAACTGGTGCCCTTTGCAGTATTTCTTTAACTTATATTGCAAATGAAAGGAGTACAACCGAGATACTTCAATCTCCTCTATTGTTCCAAGTGTCTCTTGCTGTCATAAACAACCAATAAAGCTTCTTGTCAGTTTGCTCCTTGATTTTCACCAGGATTTGTTTCAAATTGACCCTTGGCTGGCCAAATGCCTACCCCAATTGGCATGGGCTGGCTTTTGAAATGTCTAGCAACTCTTAAAACTCTAGCTGTTGATTTTAGTCTTCACGGCCTCTAATTGTTAGCATAAGTCCTAGGGTGGTTGGTAAACCCTAGTTTTTGGTTTACAATAAAACTTCCCTTGCCATCCACCAAATTTGGTTGAGATCTGCTCCAAATGGCTAGGAATTTCTAAGAATGCATGAGTATAGGTTGGAGAAGGTGACTGAATGCTAGAAAAAAAGAAATTTCACAATTTCTTCGCAAAGAAACCCTCCAAAACGGCCATTATTAAATCTGCCCCAGGAGCTGTCTCTTATCACTAGGGAGGCCAAGAAATGCTTTCACCGGCTCCTAGCTTCTATCATCAGCCATAGAAGAGGTCATAAATGCTATCGCTTGCTCTAGAATGGGTGGTTGCTGTTGTCACAAACCTCCAAAGAGTCTTCCACAACAGAAAATTAGACTAGTAGCCTCTTTCCTCCTCCCTCCCTCTCTCTCTCTCTCTCTCTCTCTCTCTCTCTCTCTCTCTCTCAACTTGCATTCACCCAAACAAGCCTCTAACAACCCCAAATAACCTTCTCCCCTCTTGCATTAGGTAGTTTTGCCAAGTAGCAGCCTTCTTAATCCATTTTCTAGCAATTTCAGCCATGTTCAGCATGCCTTCTTGTCAATTTGCCCCTTGATTTTCACCTAGGACTTTCTCAAATTGACCCTTGGCTGGAGAAATGCTGCTCCAAATCAATTGAGATGGGTTGACTCTTGAAATCCTTGACAATTCTTCAAATTCTACCTGTTGATCTTAGTTTTCACATCATCTAATTGCTTGCATGGGTCCCAAGGTGGTTGCTAAACCCTAATTTTTGTTGTAAATTAGGGTTAACAACAAAAAATTCTTTGCTGTCTACCAAATCTGATTGAGATCTGCTCCATATGGCTGAAAATTTTTGAATGCAATTTTCAGCCATTTAATTACAGCTTAAAATTAATAAATTTTGACTATTAATTCAATCCTTTTGGCCTTTCCCAAAATTAAATATGCTCATCCACAAATTAATTCGTTAGGCCATTTGCAACCCCAAGTGGTCCCAAGCCTTAATTGACCCATGGGTAGACATTAATTAATTAATTAATGCCTAGTCCCTAGTGTGAGCAATGACACTTATGAGCCAATTAATTGTCCTAGGGCCAAATTGACACTAACAATTACCTAGAATCTAGTTGACATAACTTGTTACAACTTTTTCCTTTGATACCTATTGTTACCATGAAGCCAATTAATTGTCCTAGGGTCAAATTGACACCAACAATTACCTAGAATCTAGCTGACATAACTTGTTATGACTTTTGCCTTTGACACCTATTGTTTCCTCAAGGTCCTTGGCCTGTTACCATGAAATACTAGCTTGCATATTACATGTGCATCTCAACATTGCACATTTGATTATTAAATTAATCAAATGTCAATCTAGCATAAGCAAAGCATCCAAAAATTTCACGTCCTTGTGATACCAAGCCACTAGATGAACCAAGCATCTATCAAAGAACAATGGAACTCTAGCTAGAAGCTTGTCGATTTGAGCAATATCCCATAGAAGCCTCATGGGCCAACAAAGATTTCATCTACACAGTCGCGCGTAAAATGGCGTTCAACCATTGGTAGATCCATGAGAGCACTGGAATCTTGCTAGTGAAAAAAAAGATGACCCTCTTTCATGGAAGGCTAAAAAAGAACACAATATAATCTTGGTATCCACAGTAGCATTCAACACATCCTCTTTGTCCTAGTTTGGAAAGAATTCCCGTTTGTGTTAAACATATTTACCGAATAGTATAATGGCAAATTCCAATAGATGTTCCTTGTCCAAGTCTTGGGACTCCTCAATAACCGAGATCATTTGTGCATAAGAACAAGTACAATGCTCAGATTGTGGAGGGTTTAAGAATTTGCCATTATATCATGCATCCAAAAATTTCACGTCCTTGTGATACCAAGCCACTAGATGAACCAAGCATCTATCAAAGAACAATGGAACTCTAGCTAGAAGCTTGTCGATTTGAGCAATATCCCATAGAAGCCTCATGGGCCAACAAAGATTTCATCTACACAGTCGCGCGTAAAATGGCGTTCAACCATTGGTAGATCCATGAGAGCACTGGAATCTTGCTAGTGAAAAAAAAGATGACCCTCTTTCATGGAAGGCTAAAAAAGAACACAATATAATCTTGGTATCCACAGTAGCATTCAACACATCCTCTTTGTCCTAGTTTGGAAAGAATTCCCGTTTGTGTTAAACATATTTACCGAATAGTATAATGGCAAATTCCAATAGATGTTCCTTGTCCAAGTCTTGGGACTCCTCAATAACCGAGATCATTTGTGCATAAGAACAAGTACAATGCTCAGATTGTGGAGGGTTTAAGAATTTGCCATTATATCATGCATCCAAAAATTTCACGTCCTTGTGATACCAAGCCACTAGATGAACCAAGCATCTATCAAAGAACAATGGAACTCTAGCTAGAAGCTTGTCGATTTGAGCAATATCCCATAGAAGCCTCATGGGCCAACAAAGATTTCATCTACACAGTCGCGCGTAAAATGGCGTTCAACCATTGGTAGATCCATGAGAGCACTGGAATCTTGCTAGTGAAAAAAAAGATGACCCTCTTTCATGGAAGGCTAAAAAAGAACACAATATAATCTTGGTATCCACAGTAGCATTCAACACATCCTCTTTGTCCTAGTTTGGAAAGAATTCCCGTTTGTGTTAAACATATTTACCGAATAGTATAATGGCAAATTCCAATAGATGTTCCTTGTCCAAGTCTTGGGACTCCTCAATAACCGAGATCATTTGTGCATAAGAACAAGTACAATGCTCAGATTGTGGAGGGTTTAAGAATTTGCCATTATATCATGCATCCAAAAATTTCACGTCCTTGTGATACCAAGCCACTAGATGAACCAAGCATCTATCAAAGAACAATGGAACTCTAGCTAGAAGCTTGTCGATTTGAGCAATATCCCATAGAAGCCTCATGGGCCAACAAAGATTTCATCTACACAGTCGCGCGTAAAATGGCGTTCAACCATTGGTAGATCCATGAGAGCACTGGAATCTTGCTAGTGAAAAAAAAGATGACCCTCTTTCATGGAAGGCTAAAAAAGAACACAATATAATCTTGGTATCCACAGTAGCATTCAACACATCCTCTTTGTCCTAGTTTGGAAAGAATTCCCGTTTGTGTTAAACATATTTACCGAATAGTATAATGGCAAATTCCAATAGATGTTCCTTGTCCAAGTCTTGGGACTCCTCAATAACCGAGATCATTTGTGCATAAGAACAAGTACAATGCTCAGATTGTGGAGGGTTTAAGAATTTGCCATTATATCATGCATCCAAAAATTTCACGTCCTTGTGATACCAAGCCACTAGATGAACCAAGCATCTATCAAAGAACAATGGAACTCTAGCTAGAAGCTTGTCGATTTGAGCAATATCCCATAGAAGCCTCATGGGCCAACAAAGATTTCATCTACACAGTCGCGCGTAAAATGGCGTTCAACCATTGGTAGATCCATGAGAGCACTGGAATCTTGCTAGTGAAAAAAAAGATGACCCTCTTTCATGGAAGGCTAAAAAAGAACACAATATAATCTTGGTATCCACAGTAGCATTCAACACATCCTCTTTGTCCTAGTTTGGAAAGAATTCCCGTTTGTGTTAAACATATTTACCGAATAGTATAATGGCAAATTCCAATAGATGTTCCTTGTCCAAGTCTTGGGACTCCTCAATAACCGAGATCATTTGTGCATAAGAACAAGTACAATGCTCAGATTGTGGAGGGTTTAAGAATTTGCCATTATATCATGCATCCAAAAATTTCACGTCCTTGTGATACCAAGCCACTAGATGAACCAAGCATCTATCAAAGAACAATGGAACTCTAGCTAGAAGCTTGTCGATTTGAGCAATATCCCATAGAAGCCTCATGGGCCAACAAAGATTTCATCTACACAGTCGCGCGTAAAATGGCGTTCAACCATTGGTAGATCCATGAGAGCACTGGAATCTTGCTAGTGAAAAAAAAGATGACCCTCTTTCATGGAAGGCTAAAAAAGAACACAATATAATCTTGGTATCCACAGTAGCATTCAACACATCCTCTTTGTCCTAGTTTGGAAAGAATTCCCGTTTGTGTTAAACATATTTACCGAATAGTATAATGGCAAATTCCAATAGATGTTCCTTGTCCAAGTCTTGGGACTCCTCAATAACCGAGATCATTTGTGCATAAGAACAAGTACAATGCTCAGATTGTGGAGGGTTTAAGAATTTGCCATTATATCATGCATCCAAAAATTTCACGTCCTTGTGATACCAAGCCACTAGATGAACCAAGCATCTATCAAAGAACAATGGAACTCTAGCTAGAAGCTTGTCGATTTGAGCAATATCCCATAGAAGCCTCATGGGCCAACAAAGATTTCATCTACACAGTCGCGCGTAAAATGGCGTTCAACCATTGGTAGATCCATGAGAGCACTGGAATCTTGCTAGTGAAAAAAAAGATGACCCTCTTTCATGGAAGGCTAAAAAAGAACACAATATAATCTTGGTATCCACAGTAGCATTCAACACATCCTCTTTGTCCTAGTTTGGAAAGAATTCCTGTTTGTGTTAAACATATTTACCAAATAGTATAATGGCAAATTCCAATAGATGTTCCTTGTCCAAGTCTTGGGACTCCTCAATAACCGAGATCATTTGTGCATAAGAACAAGTACAATGCTCAGATTGTGGAGGGCTTAAGAATTTGCCATTATATCATCAAGGGTGTGCTCGTTGCATTCTATCATTGTATTGGAGACATATTTACTATGTTTAACGGGGGGTTGCATATTAGAATTGCGCTCAACCTTGGAATAGAGGACAACCATCTCCGTACAAGAAACCAATTCTTCCCACTCTTTATCATCCGAATCAGGCCTCAAAGCATTCACCACTTGGTCTATGAAGACCGTGTTCAACTTTGGAATGGATGTAGGTAGAGGACAACCATCTCCGTACAAGGAACCAATTCTTCTCGCTCTTTATGATTTGAATTAGGCCTCAAGGCATCCACCACTTGGTCTATGAAGACCGTGTTCAGCTTTGAAATGGATATAGGTATTCAGTTGTTGTGCTTCGTTGAACCTCTCTTGCGTGCTTCAATGCAACAACTTGTGTAGAATATTGAGCCCATAGAGCTGCATAGGGCAGGGCAGGAAATATACACTCTTAGCCAAATTTTGTCCCAAGAGAATGCCAATGAAGAATCTATTAGGCTGCCTATGTTAGTATTGTCAATTTGTCATCTCCTAGTTGTGAGCTCCTCTCAGAGTCCTGACACAGACATAGAAGCTCTGGTAGTCTATGCGCATTTTTTTAATTTGTCGACTTCTTGTGTGTATTCCTAGGCCAATTTTTGCTTTCCACACTCTTACCAAACATTGTCATTGTCATCTGAGATTTTTCCAAGGTCTCCCCAAATTTTTTGGCATTTTTCTCTTCAGTCACCATCATTTATTGCTGGTTGGCCAACATTAAAGCCCCTACAGAAGTAAGTCAGCCAATTTTTTGGTGTTTTGGCTATTTATAGCCTCATCTCCACTTGTCAGAGACACACACTCTTCAATCTTCGATCTTCTGTTTGTAGGTGTACACTTCGACTCTCTGTGCTTAGTGTTGCCATTGTTATCAACACTGCTGCTTTGGCTTGCGTGCAAGGACTGATCAGTCCATTCCCATTGTATCAACATTCTTCTTGAGTTAGTGTAATATTCTTTCTTCATCTTCTACTCTCTCTCTCTCTCTCTCTCTCTCTCTCTCTCTCTGCTTCTCTCTATTTTCACATTTCTCTTCCGTTGCGCACTCTCATATGGTACCATCACCTAAGTGAGAACGTAATCTAGTGATTTCTTGTAGAAGAGTAGGTTTTCATTGTAAAGGAGTAGTCTAGATTTATTAAACGTAGATTTATAACTTGCGTTTACTGCATTTATAGTCCGTACAAGTGGTCCATTGCCCATTTGACCTTTCTGGCAGCCATGCAACTTCTCTAGAAGACTTGGGCAACAACATCCAAGCATCAAGCGGCCCCTACTTTTTGCGTTTTTGTATGTAATAGTCTCCTTGCACAACTGGCAACTTTCTGACATAGGCGATAGCTTCCTGGTGCAAGCAACCCCCTTTTGGTGGCTAGCGACAACTTTTCTTTGACAAACGCAACTTTCTAGGTGATTGTAGGATTGAAGATGTCTTACTACTTCTTGCGTTTTGATGACTCAGAGAAAGCGCTTCTTTCCAAACTCTCTTTTGAACCAAGGTGCAATTATAGTCGGCGAGAGGAGTCCTCTGTTAGCACCGGTCCCCCTTCTATTCATCTATCACCAAAGGCTCCATTCTCAGTGAAGATGACATCCTTGATACCCTCGTTGCAAGTGCTGGTCTTACCTTTATTACCTAAAGAAGACAAACTTGATGGTTCCAACTATTCATTATGGTCGTATAAGGTGGAGTGCATACTCCATATGTTCGATCTTTAGACTTTTGTTTTTTATTTTATCCCTAGTCCTTAGAAGGATTCAATAGATAGGACTTCTATGGACCTAGCAGACTCATGAGATCAGCTCAATTATCGAGCCTTATCTTTTTCTCTTTATGAGTTTGCGAGATTCTATCCTTGTGTATGTTCACAAGTTAAAGACTACGGCAGAAGTGTGGAAGAAGCTTGCGTCTTTGTATCAACATAAGACATTTGCCCACAAGACTTCCTTGGAGAAGAAGTTGTGCATACTCAATCTTGATGACTTCTTTTTTAAGGAGCACATCACAAAGATGGAGGACATGAGGGGTGACCTTGCCTCACAAGATTTCTCTTGAGAAGAAGTTGCGGATGCTCAATCTTGATGACTCCTTTTTGAAGGGGCACATCACGAAGATGGAGGATATGAGGGGTAAGCTTGCCTCTCTTGGTCGGATGATATCCTTTGAAGACATGGCTATGAACCACAAGATTTTCCTTGAGAAGAAGTTACAGATGCTTACTTCTTTTTGAAGGGGCACATCACGAAGATGGAGGATATGAGGGGTAAGCTTGCCTCTCTCAGATGATATCCTTTGAAGACATGGCTATGAACCACAAGATTTTCCTTGAGAAGAAGTTGCGGATGCTTAGTCTTGATGACTCCTTCTTTTTGAAGGAGCACATCATGAAGATGGAGGACATGAGGGATGAGCTTGCCTCTCTTGGTCGGATGATATTTTTCGAAGACATGGCTATGAACCTTTTGAATTAGCTACCATCTCCTTGGTTCCATGTCTTCTATACTAGCCTTATCACATCAAGGACCCATAAGACACTCTCATGGGAGGAGCCTTCTGTTAGAAGTGGATGCAGTGATGGAAGTGTGGGAAACTGCCGTAATAGACTGCTATACACAAGAGAGAGAGAAAAGAGAAAAGAGAAACACCGCAAGAGAACTTAGAAGAAAAGAGATGCTCGGGAAATGAAATTCATATACCAAGACATGAGACAATATAGAAGCAATGTGAGTCATCGATTGTGAGGGCACTGGCACTTGCTCCCTCTTCACAAGAACTGTCAGGTGATGAATGAATGACTGTGGAGAAGGGAGCTTGAGAATATATAGGCCAGATAAATGCCATAAAGTATGATTGGTCGGCCACATTAAATGTTGGCTGACTGGCTACAAATAATGCCAAATCACAATAAATGCTGCAAATAAAATATCTAAAATATCTATGGTGCCCAACGTGCTTTACCACATGCACAGACTCAGCCATGAACTGATTAATTTGCTAACACTTTCACTACTTGTCTTGGACCTTTATGAGTGATGCAAAGAGGTTGGGGCTAGTGATTCTCGCTCCACCAAGGCATTTACTGCATGTACAAGTGGAGGGAAGAAGAAGGTGCAAGCCAAGGACAAGAAGGATGAGAAGAAGCCCAAGTGCTCACATTGTGGAAAGGGCACTCATCCTAAGGAGAAGTGTTGGCAAAAGTACCCCCATTTGAAGCCAAAGAAGAAGGATTCGAAGCATACGAAGGTTGCCTCCATGATGATAGAGCCTATCTTTGTGCATGTATTTGCTAAGGAGGATACAATTCTTGCTTCTTCCATTGAGGAGAAGCCTTGGCTTGTTGATAATAGGGCCTCTTCTCACATGATCTATAGACAAGATTGGCTTCAAGACCTGAGTGCCAAAAGGGGCAAAGTGACCATTGGCAATAATTCTAGCGGTTTCCATCCGCGGAGTGAAGACTATTCCTTTATTGTCAGACAGACAGTCTTCTTCAGCCAAAGCTCTCTATGTACCACATTTAGGTTTTAACCTTTTGTCTACTCATGGTCTTACACGGCTTGGTAGCTGTGTGATATTTACCTAGGATGCAGTAAGAGTGGAGGATGGTGCCGTTTTATAACGATCTTCTTTGTAAAACTATTATTGTCAGACAGACAGTCTTCTTCAGCCAAAGTTCTCTATGTACCACATTTAGGTTTTAACCTTTTGTCTACTCATGGTCTTACACGGCTTGGTAGCTGTGTGATATTTACCTAGGATGCAACAAGAGTGGAGGATGGTGCCGTTCCATTGAGGAGAAGCCTTGGCTTGTTGATAACAAGGCCTCTTCTCACATGATCTATAGACAAGATTGGCTTCAAGACCTGAGTGCCAAAAGGGGCAAAGTGACCATTGGTAATAATTCTAGCGGTTTCCATCCGCGGAGTGAAGACTATTCCTTTATTGTCAGACAGATAGTCTTCTTCAGCCAAAGTTCTCTATGTACCACATTTAGGTTTTAACCTTTTGTCTACTCATGGTCTTACACGGCTTGGTAGCCGTGTGATATTTACCTAGGATGTAGCAAGAATGGAGGATGGTGCCGTTCTATAACGATCTTCTCTGTAAAACTGTTATTGTCAGACAGGCAGTCTTCTTCAGCCAAAGTTCTCTATGTACCACATTTAGGTTTTAACCTTTTGTCTACTCATGGTCTTACACGGCTTGGTAGCTGTGTGATATTTACCTAGGATGCAGCAAGAGTGGAGGATGGTGCCGTTCTATAACGATCTTCTCTGTAAAACTATTAAACATATTAATTTTATGATCTCTCTATATGAAAAATTATGTGTATTATATTATCAAATCGATTAAAATATAATAAATAAATAGTATTATAATCAAAATACATATCCTATTATTCAAACCATATAGTCTGCAGAGGTTAACTATAGTCTTATTGGCTATAAATGTTTTTTTTGAAATTTTTAATAGATATTATTATATTTTTTAAAAATAAAACACATAAGAAAGCTTGAAATAGTATATATGAGTCGTGAAAAATGAAAAGTATGCTTTTTATGACATTCAACCTAAACTCGTTGTTTCCTTTTACAAAAAGCCTAATTTTGCAATTCTGCCCACATTGCCTTGTCGATCACATGTCTTTCGGTCGATTCGAGTACTCGCGCACATCTACGTTTTGAGTTTGTAAGAGTAAGTGATGATAGAAACAAGTTGCAGACTTCTTCAGGACTACATAGATACAGGGAGTTCATGTTTCTCACTTCTTTTCTTTTCATCTTATCTATGGTTATTTCTCTTATATTATTGAGTTTGATTATAACAATTGATATTGAAAGTAGGATTAAGAGTCATGTATACAGATCTAATTTGATATGTTACAAATTGGAACATGCTTTTCTTGAGATATTATTTCTCTTATATTATTGAGTTTGATTATAACAATTGATATTGAAAGTAGGATTAAGAGTCATGTATACACATCTAATTTGATATGTTACAAATTGGAATATGCTTTTCTTGAGAAATACATTATTTGATAAGATACACAGTTTACGGATTTATATAGCAGACAACTAATCGAGAAAATTCATCATCATCATCTTCAGATTGTGATTGTGAATAAGATTGAGAGTGAGAGTGAGAGTGAGATTGGGATCCCTTATTATGCACATGATATGATCTCGAGGGTGGTTGAGAGGTTTGAGCTCCATATTGGAGTGCATGTTGTGATGTTTCATTATTCATACTCTATAGGCTTGATCAAATATTATATTGATTTATCTTTTTCTCTATTTTTTCCATATGTATCTTTATTAGTTCGATTGACTATGTGATTTATCATTATTATGGAGTCATATTACAAGCGGTATCAAGGTAGTTATGATCAATGAAGATGGAAAGCATGGAGCAAAGAATCAAGGAGCAAGAAGAATTTATTCAACGTCTTTTTGTTGATTTGAAAAGATAAGAAGTCAGCAAGAAAACTGCAAAGATACCAAAGATCATCGTGGGTCTAGGATGTGAAGCAAATGTGACTTGTATGGGCATGCCGACAGAAAAGCTGCATCAATAATCTAGGTCACAAGAGCAAGCAAAGAGAAGAGAAAGATCTTTTGAAGATGACACTGGAGAATCTACTATTAAGCATGATGATTTTCTGATTGACTTAAAGATATAATGAAGATTTGACTATGAAGTTGATATTTGGGAGAGTGAAAATAGACAATCAACAAGGAAGCGATGGAGATAAATAATAAAAGAGTATCTACATGAATCTAACTACTCAAAAGACTCTTTGTGAAACTTTATAAAGACGATGCAAGTTGTTGAGAAGACTATTTGTGGATATTTTATAACAAAGACTCTTGATTTTAAGACTTTACTCTTATGAATATATATATGGATTTAAATATAAATATCCATGCAAGTGACGCTCAAGATCTATAAACACATTTAAGATATGACAATAAATATTAAGAAAATGCAAAAGATAAGGTTTTTACTTCTTGTTCTTTGATATTTTAGCTTAACGAGTCTAAATTTTATGTGATAATAATAAATAAGATTTAAAAACAAAGTTTTTAAAAGAGGAATCAAATGTCATTTATCTTTCCTAATATATGCTAGGTAGCTAAGCTTTGAGGACAAAGCTTTTAAAAAGGGATCGAATGTAACGATCTTCTTCGTAAAACTATCAAACATATTAATTTTATGATTCCTCCATATGAAAAACCGTGTATTATATTATCTAATAATTTATAATATAATAAATAAATAGTACTATAATCAAAATAAATATCCATGAACTTATTAATAGATAGTATTGTTCAAACTATATAGTTTGCAAAGGTTAAATATAGTCATATTGGGCTATAAATGATATTTTTGATGTTTTTAATAGATATTATTTTTTAAAAACAAAACACATAGAAAGCCTAAAATAGTATGTATAAGTCGTGGCAAACAAAAAATATGCTTTTTATGATGCTCGACCTAAAATTTTTGCTTTCTCTTACAATGAGCCTACTTTTGTAATTTTGTCTACAATGCCTTGTCGGCCCTCTTCAATGATCCCAACATTTAGTGCTGAACAACCAACATTTTTTGGCTCCTACAAGAGCAGGTCGGCTAATTTTTTGGTGTTTTGGCTATTTATAGCCATACTCCCTCTTGGCTCTCACACACACACACTCTTCAATCTTCAGTCTTCCGCGTTTACAGATGTATACTCTCACTCTCCATGCTTGGTGCTACAATTGTCATTTGTTTGATCTGATGCCCTCACTGACACTTTGGGTAGAGCAGGTTGGCTAATTTTTTGGTATTTTGGCAGATGCAAAAGAGGTAGTAGGCGCAAGCCAGAAAGAGCTTCTTGGGCCCTTCGAGCTGGAGAGTTAATAAGAGGCTCTAAAAGCTTCATCAAAGACTAGAGGCCATGAAAATAGAGATGATGTGCAAATTGATGCTGATGGAGGCTTAGAAGTTTGAGTGGGGGGCAGGAGGCACAGAGAGAGAGAGAGAGAGAGAGAGAGAGAGAGAGAGAGAGAGAGAGAGAGAGAGAGAGAGAGAGAGAGAGAGAGAGAGAGAGAGAGAGAGAGAGAGAGACTTAGGATTCCGCCTCTAATGTACCGAAATACATTGCCCGGCTTAAAGGTCTCTTGCATGGGCAAATAGATCTCATTCGACACTCGGACTTGCTCCCTCGGGAGGACTTGCTTACCTGGCATATGGCAATTTCCTCTACGTCTTTGCCATCGCTTGTGTAACTTTTGTGTGGCTTAGTACTGGGATCTTACACGTCGGCTTAGAGCCCTCGTGTATCTTGTAATCATGAAAACTTGTACTCTTTTTTCGTAATTAATACAATTACGTTTTATGAAAAAAAAAGAGAGAGAGGGAGACTTAGGAGAGAGCACAAGTGAGAGGCTTGAGAGAGAGGGAGAGCAAGAGGCTTGGGCAAGAGAGAGGAGGTGGGAGAGACTTGATACATTAATGCTTGAAGAGGGAGGGAGTGGGGGTAGATGAAAGTGTGACAACTTGACTGTCAAGTGATGCTTAGGAGAGGGAGATTAGAAGATTCAATCCCTGCTAATTTGGTGTGGAAGGATGGAGGGGAGGAGCATCTTTTGCTGTATGAGAGAAGAGAGGAATCCAAGAGTATAGATGGTTGGAATCCAAGGTTGAAGTGTGTGAAGTTGAGAAGGGTCAAGGCTAAAGTTGGTTGGAATCCAAGGGGGTTTCTTTCTTTTGTTTTTTGGGAGCGGGGGGGGGGGGGGGGAGGAATGGTGTGTGTAGTTGGAAAAGGGGGCTAAAGCAAACACGAAATGCACGTGCAAGAATGAGCCAAACGTGGTGTCCACTCAAGGGCAATATGAATCCATACCAAATCAAACCATACAATACAATACAATACAGATCATACCATATGATCATGTATGTACAACGTAGGAAGATAACCCTTGCATCGTAAAAACTCTTTGCAGTACTTCAATTTTCATATGGCATTCCAACCATCGTCTTTTGCAACAACCGGAGTACCATAGCACCCGTTGGTAACCCTATCATCAATCTTAAGACCAAGCATGTAGCAGTGCACTACCATTTTACTAAAGAGCAGGTTAAGTTAGGCACCATTTGCCTAGAGTTTATTTCTTCATTAAACAATTTTGTAGACATACATTGATCAAATCGATCAATCGCCCAATTTTTCATTACTTGCTACTCAAGATTGGCATGGATACTCCCCCTCCCTTGAAGGCATGAAACCTAATCCATCAAGATAGAAAGATGAAAAACCTTGACTTCTTAGAATCCTATACCCTAAGAGACGTCAAATCCCTTGGACAAACTTAAGTTGAATGAGCCAGTTACTAGTGTATGTGAACACTAGGGAATGAGACTAATGTTGAGTCACGAATCATGTCAACAAAGGTGACCACGATCGATCAAGATGAATTGTTCTTGATCAAAGGATCACAATTGGATTAACTGTTCAAGGAATCTAATAATTGGAGTGCAAGAGGGAGTGCAAGAAGGTAAACACACGGGTTCACTCATGGTTGAAACTCTAATGAGAAATCCCAAGGAGAAGAGTATCCCTAACTAGGTGAAAGGTTTGCTTCTAAGTGAATTCCACCTTAGACCATATGTTGATTTGTAAGGTTCCTTGTACATTTGGAATAGGGTGGGTTCCTTATGCACCAAAGGAATGCTTGTGATTTCTTAACCAGGATTTTGATTGAATCTAATTGGAATCAGGATAAAAAGAAAGGATGCGCCATGCTTTCCCCAAGCCAGTTGCTGGGACCCTACTCCAAGGGGGTCATATTCACCGCTTTGGAGAGCTTAAGATTGGCCTTGTTGCCAAAGTTCATTCACTAGGGAGTCAGTTAGGTAGGAGGAGGTGTGGGTGCCAAGGGGGGGCTCTGGTAGCAAATCCCTCTACGTTTCAAGGATCTACTTAATCCCTACGTGACTGAGGATGGGATCTTGAGGCCGTGATACTTCTTGAGGGTGGAATCTTAGTGGGTGCAGATCGCTAATTGAGGTAGAACTGGACGATTACTTCTGTATATGGAAAGAAGGGAAAAACTTGTAATAAGAACCTTTTAAGATAATAAAGGAACTGTCTTGCTTGATTCTATCTTTGTGTTGTGACTTAAAATATGTGAACGGCCCATATATATAAAAGGCCTAATTAAGGAAGCTGTTTGTAAGTGCTATGCATATTCGTGGTAGGTAATTGGTTAAATAAAGATGACTTGTCTAAACAAGGGAAGTGGCTGGGCATGATTCTCGACAGATCTAACCTACAGCAGAGTGGTCCCGGTTAGTTGGGAGCTTCTTTAAGAACTACGCTGACCAAGTTTAGGAATTGATAGAACCCTTGACTTCGTGTTGTTTTAGGGAATTGGGGTGAGACTATGCCTAATGGGTGGAGGGGTTGATGTGTTGCACTCCCCTTGTTTCTCACTCTTTTTGAACCAAGTGCAACATGAGTCCGCTTCGGTCCAGATGCTCTTGCACAAAGTGGGACACTCAAAGACCGATACTAGCAAACTTCAGGTGACCCTAGATGTGCTTTAGGGTTCGGATTTAGGTCGAGATCCTAGTGGGTTCGACCAAATTACTTCAATTGCGATGTAAACTCAGGCACATTTGAGTGGCAAACCCCAGGACATTTCAAGGTGTGTTGGGTAGCATCATTTGGAATCCTCTCCTGATGGGCTACAACATCGAGACCCGGAAAGAAGCTCTAGGTGGCACGTTACACGTGGTATCAGAGTTCAACTTAACCTATGTATGTTTTTGATTTCAAGGGATTGATAATCTTAATGTAAGAATGATTCCTTAAGTTGTTACTTGTTAATTGGAAGAATAAACCTTTGACAGAGTATGGAGGCATGAGGATGCTTTTTGGTATTCCGGGCAACATACATGTTGGCCCTACATTCTCTTGATTTCGAGTGGCGAATGCGCATTCTCGATCTTTCGTACGATTCCTCTCCACTGTATCGAGAAAGGAGATGGATCTCGAATGGGCACTATTGTTACATCGAAGTCGACAGTTTTCCATACATACAAACAAATCTTAAGAGGTTTTAATGGATAGAAAACTTGAAAGTCATTGAGGCTTTCATTTTTTGTAAGTCCGGGAGAAACCCCATGATGTACACTAGTGGTTGACAATTTTCCTTGGACCACTACGTCTACAATGAAGTAACTAGGGGGATACTTGTTGATAGGGTGGTTGTTCAAATCCATTGTAGTTGAATGACTTCCATGTTGAAGGTCTTCCAGATCTTCCCTTTTCCCAATATAGATTCTTGGATATTGATGGTAATCACCCAACCTATTTCCTTATCAATGTATTAGATCTTTAGTCTTAGGAATCTTGCAACACTGTTTATTAGACTATAATCTTTTGAATTATAAATAAAGGAATGCCTTTCTGCTTATCCATATGGATGGATTCCCTTTTTGTAATAAATCTGGCTTTAGCCATCTTTAATGAAAGAGATTTCCAGTACTTTGCAAGAAATCGAGTTAGTGGTTAAGATTATATTTTGAGTACTAAAAATTTAAGATGTGTTGTCGAGAAATGATAAGTAAGTTTACGTGGAACTATAGCAAAATTACATGAAAAATTTGTCAGATGGGAGAGGATCGAGGTGCAGCTGAAGTGCAGTAGACAGTGTGAGAGTGAGAGACAGAGTTGAGCACGACACCCAATGCAATAGTACTGAATAGAGTGTTAGCTGAAAGTACAAATGATAACCCTTATACCTTAGAGTTATAAGGGGCTGTTCACACCCGAACACAGTAAGTGCCCGTAAGTGTGCACCACAAGCACATACAAAATAGTACACATAATCTGGGGGAAAAAACCTCTCCTACCGAGAGTAAAAAGTGCCCCAGTGTCCTAGTGATCACCCGCACACTCCCATATGAGCGTAGGCGTAAGTAAGGCGTGTGAGATACCCAACAAACCCCCCCTGGAGTGAAGAGTGATCAAGTGTACAAGGATCATCCGCCACCAAAGGGCGTCAAATTCAAAGCATCGCAAAATGCTTCAAATTTGTCTCGTGGAAGAGCTTTGGTGAAGATGTCTGCCACATTGCTGGTGGTAGGACAGTAGACAAGGCTGATATCACCTGCATGTAGCCTCTCTCTGACAAAGTGGTAGTGAATCTCTATGTGTTTCGTGCGAGCATGAAACACAGGGTTCCGTGCCACTGCAATGGCACTCTGACTGTCAGTATATAAAGGAGTAGGTTCCGTAACAGATACATCCAAATCAGCAAGTAAGCGTCTAAGCCATACGCACTCAACTGCAGTAGTGAAGGCTGCCTTGTACTCAGCTTCACAAGACGACGTGGCAACAGTGGATTGTTTCTTGCTAAGCCAAGAAATGCATGACGAGCCAAGAAAGAAACAATTCCCACTAGTGGAGTGACGAGTATCAAAATCACCAGCCCAATCAGAGTCACTGTAAGCATGTAACTGCAGTGGTCCCCCCTTGGCATAAAGCAATCCAAGAGCTCTAGTACCCTGCAAGTAACGAAACACACGCTTCACAGCTTGCCAATGCGACATACGAGGCTGATGCATGTACCTGCTCAAAACTGAAACGGCAAACTGTATGTCTGGCCGAGTGTGGCATAGATAGATGAGACATCCCACTGCTGGAGCATAAGTATGGATATCAAACAAATCACTGTCATCATGTAATGACAGTTTGAGCCCAGGTTCCATGGGTGTACAAACTGGCTTGCAATCCTGTAAGCCAAACTTCTCAAGAAGTTGCCCAATGTACCTTGACTGACATAATCCAATGCCTCTAGCATCATGTACAAACTGGATGCCCAAGTAATAGTGCAAAATACCCAAGTCAGACATGTCAAAAGTTTGCTGTAAATTATTTTTGAATGCTGAAATCTGATCAGCATGTGTTCCAGTGAGCAAAAGGTCATCTACATATAGACACAAAATCAGCATGGATCCCCCCTCTTTATGTACATAAAGGGTAGACTCAGATGGGCTGTTTACAAACCCCTGACTAAGCAAGAAAGCATCTATCTTTGCGTACCAAGCTCGTGGAGCTTGTTTCAAACCATATAGAGCTTTTTTCAGCTTGCATACTAAATTTTCTGAGCCTTCAACTGCAAAACCAATGGGCTGCTGTACATACACTTCTTCCTGAAGTTCCCCATGTAAGAATGCAGTCTTTATATCCAGCTGATGCACTTTCCAACCAAAATGTGCAGCCAAGGCAATCATAGACCGAATGGTTGTCATACGGGAGGTAGGAGCAAAGGTCTCCTCATAGTCAATGCCCTTTTTCTGTGCGTAGCCTTTAGCTACCAGCCGTGCCTTGTACTTATCTATGGATCCATCTGCATTCCTTTTCAATTTGTAGACCCATTTCGTACCAATGGCACGCTTGCCAACTGGCAAAGACACCAAATCCCAAGTATGATTTTTATGAATAGAATCCAATTCAGCTTGCATGGCTGCCATCCAATGCACACTATGTCGTGCATCCTCAAAACATTCAGGCTCCTCATTATCATGAGTACATGCTGCCATAACAAACTCCATGGAATGTGCTGAATCATGCAGTCGAGTTTGCCTTCGAGTACGACCAGCCAAGGGTGTTTCCAAATGACTATCTCTCATAGTCTGCGTGTACCATCTAGGCACCTGTCTTGCTTCCTGACTGTGTACAAGTTCCTGCTGAATTTCAGTTTCAGCAATGTGCTGATTTACTGCATGTTCCATAGGAGCAGCTGGCTGAACATTAGGTTCATTTGCTGAAGTACCAGCTGAATCACCAAATGTGATGGGCAGCAGTTCTTCAAAGACATCACGGGCAGCCTGATATGTATCAAAACCAGCCAAGGATAATTCTGATTTTTCATCAAATACAACATCCCTGCTGACAAAAACCTTCTTGGTCACGGGATCATAGAGTCTGTAGCCTTTGCTTTCGCTGCTATATCCCATAAAGATGCATTTTACAGCCTTGTTGTCCAACTTCTTTCGAAGTACCTGTGAAATATGGGCATATGCAAGACACCCAAAAGTACGGAAGTGGCCAACAGAAGGTTTGCGGCTGTGCCAAGCCTCAAAAGGTGTGACGGTTTTCAAGGCCTTGGTAGGGCATCTGTTCAAAATGTGGCAAGCGCACATGACGGCTTCCATCCAAAAACTATGAGGCAAACTCTTTGCCTTCAGCATACATCTGGCCATCTCCATGAGTGACCGATTTTTCCTCTCTGCTACCCCATTCTGCTGTGGAGTATATGCAGTAGTGTATTGATGGATAATGCCCTTCTGCTGCAAATAAGAATTCAGCATAGAGGACATGTATTCCCCCCCTCGGTCCGAACGGAGAGTCTTAATCTTGCAACCAGACTGAGTTTCCACAAGTGCACTGAAAGCCAAAAATGCATCATACACTTCTGACTTCTTTTTCAAGCAGTAGACCCAGCACAAACGTGTAAAGTCATCAATAAATGTTACAAAATAGTAACAACCACCCAATGACTGTGTCTGCATGGGCCCACAAACATCCGAATGCACAAGCTGCAATCTGGCTGTTGCTCTAAAAGCAACATCACGGGGAAAAGAGAAACGATGCATTTTTCCCAAAATGCAACCCTCGCATAAATGCTCAGGAGGTCTCTCCAAGAGAGGTAATCCATCCAACATCTGAGTACGCTGTAATAGCATCAAGCTGCCATAGTTTACATGCCCCAAACGAGCATGCCATAACTCTGCCTCTAACATAGCAGGAGTAAGAGTGGATGTCAAATATGCAGACTGATCTACCGAAAGAGCATCCAACTCATATAACCCATGACACAGAGAACCTGTCAAGACCAATGTCATGTGTTCCTTGTCACGGACCATGCAACGGTCATCATCAAAGGTGACCTGCAAACCACAACGTGCCATAGAAGAAATGGAAAGCAGATTCTTCTTAATGCCAGGCACATACAAAGCATCCTGTAGGCGGAGAATAGAGCCATCAATGGCTGTAAGCTGAATCTCCCCAATACCACGAACAGGGTATGATGCATTATTAGCACACTGAACAGACTTCCCAACGGGAGGTGCACCAAGAGAAGCAAACAAATCTCTACGAGATGTGATATGCCGTGAAGCACCACTGTCAAAGAACCAAGTGTCAGCATCTTCTGTAGAGCTAAATGCTCTATCAGCCCAAGAGACATCATAACTGCAAGTGTAAAAACAATAGTCCCTGTCTGCAACAAAGGACGCGGACTCACTAGCAGTGGAAGGAGCTGCAGAAACAGACATCCCTGACTCCTTCTTCTTCTCTTTGGCGATGCGCTTCCTGCACTCAGTGATGTAGTGGCCAGGCTTCTTGCAGTAATGGCATTTTCCTTTCTTGGCTTGCGTGCCCCCCTGTTTCTGACTTGTCTGTGAAGTGTTACTACTACCAGAACTCTGCGAAGCATTTTTCCCTTGGCTGTTTTTACCCTTCTGCCTTGACATAAAAGCCTGCTCAGAGGCTATACCATCCACACCACTGTTCCGTCTAGTTTGCTCTTCCTCTAGAAGCAAACTGACAAGCTGAATGAAAGTGATGGGCTCTTTCGAAATCCTCATAGTGAGGTTCAAGGCAGTATGAAAAGCCAAGTAAGAGGGAGCCAGTGAATTCAATGTCGTAGAAATCAGCTGCGCATCTGAGTAGTACTCATCCACATTCATGAGTTGCTCCCGCAAGTCCTGAATTTTGTTGAGATGATCCTGCATAGAATCACCCTCATTTATCTTTAGAGTCTCTAGCTCTTTCTTCAAGAAAGAGATGCGAGTCTCATTCTTTCCTGCAAACATCTGCTCCAATATCAACCAAGCTTCTTGTGAAGAAGCTGCTGAACGAATATGAGGAATGATAGAACGCTGAACTGCCAATGCAATCAGCGACATAGCCTGTGCATCCCGTGTATCCCAAGTTTTCTGAGCTGCAGTTCTTGGGGGAAGTGGCTGAGCGGGGTGAGGTGGAGGGGGCTGAGGTTGCCCTCTTGCACGTCCTCCTGGAGGAGGAGTAGCGGGAGCCACAACTCCCGGTCGTGCTTCCTCTCCACTGACATAATCCCACAAATTTTTTGCCACTAATACATTCTTCATCATGAAAGACCAAAGGGAATAATTGTTCCCATCCAATCGGTCTTCCTTGGACACATAGGTGAATACATCTCCTCCCTGATTTGCCATTATTTCCCAAAAGGCAATAGAGCAATGTCAATGCAGTACGGGCTGGAAATCTGCAAATTTCCAGAAATTGCAGCAAACACAAGTCTGCAATTAATGTGCAAAGGGTACTCTGTCACAAAAACTGTCACTGATGCACGCTTCCCAAGGTGCAATTAGTGCTCAGCAGCACTAAAACATCAAAAGCCCCAAAATTTTCTGCCCAAAATTTCTGTCACAAATGTCTGTTACAAAAGCCCCAAAATGTGCATTCAATGTGTCACAGACAGACACAGCACGTTTCCCAATGTGCAAACAGTGCAGTGCAACACTGTTATGAATAAATCCCCAAAATTTTGCCAAAATCTCTGTCAAAAACAGTCGGTCTGTGACTGTATCAGCAGTTTAAATGCATCTGTCCTCCAAATACACAAAAGCCCCAAAATTTTCTGACCATTCAGTCAGAAATTTGCATGAAATTTACTTTTCCAGTAAATCTGTGCCAACTGCGTGTGAACCGCCGCTTCCAGAATTTTATTCTGGGCTGGAATGACAATAATTTTGAAAATTTTACCTGGGCGTGCAGAGCAGACTGGCGTGTGGTCAAAACGGTGGTCTGGCGGGCGTCGTTTGACGAAGTGGGCAGGACGTTGACTGGCGGGCCAACGTAGAAGGCAGCGACGTGGACAGGGCAGGCGACGGGCTGCTGACGTGGAGTTTAAAAACGGCGACAGGCGGGCTGTTGTCAGACTTGCGGGCTGCACGTGACGTTGACGGGCGGGCGCAGGTCAGTCGCGTGTGACGGGTGGACTGACGGTGGTCTGACGGACACGCTGGGCAGGTGGCGCTGGGGGCGTCTGCAACCAGCGCGCTGGGCAGAGAAGGCTGCGCCTGGACTGAAGACGTCTGCAGATTTGGACGACTGTTGACGGGCAGGACTGAGCTGCAAGTGACGTGGCTGCTGACGAAGGTACAGGCTGCACGTGCTGTACCAGACAGGTACTGACGAGCTGTCAGTGCTGACGCAAGTCCTCGGGAACCGAACAGAGCTGCTGACCAGCTCTGATACCAAATGTCAGATGGGAGAGGATCGAGGTGCAGCTGAAGTGCAGTAGACAGTGTGAGAGTGAGAGACAGAGTTGAGCACGACACCCAATGCAATAGTACTGAATAGAGTGTTAGCTGAAAGTACAAATGATAACCCTTATACCTTAGAGTTATAAGGGGCTGTTCACACCCGAACACAGTAAGTGCCCGTAAGTGTGCACCACAAGCACATACAAAATAGTACACATAATCTGGGGGAAAAAACCTCTCCTACCGAGAGTAAAAAGTGCCCCAGTGTCCTAGTGATCACCCGCACACTCCCATATGAGCGTAGGCGTAAGTAAGGCGTGTGAGATACCCAACAAAATTTAATTTGGCATTGTTGTAAAAAAAGAAAGAAATAATATTGCACCAACTCCTAGTACTGTTGAAGCTCGGGAGAAGAAGTACCTTCTCAAACAAGTCGAACCTTTAGAGTTTGATGACAAAGGGAAGGACATTGAATTTGAGGTAGAGATCTGGATAGAGTCCATGGAAAATTACTTTACGGCTATTGGAACAGCTCTTGCCAATTAGGCAATGATAGCCAAGTTAAAGCTGACTGGTGAAGCTTGCTTATGGAGAAAGCAGTGGTGCAAAGACCAGACAATTTCTGAAACCACCATCACCTAGGAGAAGTTAAAAGAAGTTGTGTGTGGGAGATATCTACTTTTGGCTTTTCGCACATTGAAGATGAATGAGTTCTTCAATCTGAAGCAGTTAGGGATGAGTCTAGAGGCATACTATTCAAAGTTCATATCACTTCTTAAATATGTGCCACCAATGGACATTTCACAATTGGTGTCCAAGTTTGGTCATGGGTTGAATGCTTCTCTAAACACTCGCCTAGAGTCGATGTGCCCAACTGATCTCCAAGACGCATTAATTGGAGCAGCACCAATTGTCCAAGAGATTCAGTCTAAGCCAAGAAGTGGCAAGCCATGAAACCAGAATTACCAAAACAAAGGAGGAGCATAGGACTATGCCAAAAGAGCCCAAGGGCAACACCAATCTGGCTAGAGGAACATAGCCAAAACTAACGCAGTTGAGAACTTTGTGCCAACAGGGAGCAACAAAGAAGCCCTTAGATGTTTCCATTGCAATGAACCTAGCCACTTTAAAAGGCAGTGCTCAAAACTTGGCTAGAACTTCTGCTAAGGGTAGTTTTGAGCCCCAAGTTGCGAGAGGGAGAGTTGTTGGAGTAACCCTCAAGGAATTAGGAGACAAAGATCCGACCTTGGAAGTAGAAGTCAAGAGGGCAATAATGCATGCCGCCCTTCATCAAAAAGGGCCAAATCGCTAGTTCTTGGTGATTCAAACCCCAACAAACTATTGACATAAAATTTTTAAGATTGTAATTGACTGTGGAAGCACCCACTCATTTATATCACCAAAATGTGCCTGAAGGCTAGGAATAGGCACAATACGTGCATCAAAGCTACTCGCGGAATTGGCAAATGAAAAGAAAGTCCTGTCTATGCAACGAACGGCTAAGGTGGAATTTAATTTGGGAGGTGATGTTTCAAACATGGGATTCACGGTTTATAAACTTAGGAGCCTACGAGTGTTTGCTAGGAATGGACTATGATGCTCGTATTCATTGCAGGAAGGGCCAAAGTTACATTCTAGGATTTCAATGGTAAATTAGTAACCACTCAAGGAGAAGCAAGGAAGCCCAAAATCTAGTTGGCAAAAGCTTCTTCAATAGTGAAAGGTTTAAGAAAGGGATTACATGTCTACCTAATCAAACTTAACAAAGTTGATTAGGATAGGGAGTTTGAGAAAGAGCCATCTTGGCTAAAGGAATATGCAGACATATTCCCATAAGAGTTGATGAGCTTTCTTCTCATGAAATCAAGCTTGTACCAGGAGCCACCCCAATTGTCAAAAGACCCTACAAGATGTCTATTCCTCAAGCTATCAAGTTGAAGGAGCAACTCAAACAATACTTGGACCAGGGATACCATTGACCAAGTAATTCAACTTGGGAAGCCCTAGTGCTGTTTTAAAAGAAGAAAGACAAAACTCTTCGCCTTTGCATTGATTACTATGGATTGAACCAAGTGATAGCCAAGAACAACTACTCGATTTTGAGGATAAATGAGTTACTTGACCAACTCAAGGAGCAATTATCTTCTCCAAGATCGATCTATGATTAGGTTACTACTAGATTAGGATCAAGGATGAAGACATTCCAAAGACCGCTTTCAATATGTGATATGGTCATTTCGATTTCATCGTTATGTCTTTCGCATTGACTAATGCTCTTGCCACCTTTAACAAGTTAATGCAAGACATCTTTAGGCCTTATCTTGACGATTTGTTCTTGTCTTATTTGATGATATGTTGACTTACTCCAAGGAGGATGAGGAACATGAACTGCAAGTATTGTCCTTGAAACTAGGAGGACACACAAGCTTTATGCAAAGAAGAAGAAGTGTGCCTTCTTTAACAGGAAAATTGCGTACCTTGGTTTTGTAGTGTTCACCGAAGAAATCTCAGTTGATCCAGCCAAAGTAAAAGATGTGTAGTATTTTCAACCTCCGACATTAGTTAAGGAAGTGCGAACTTTCTAGGCCTAACAAGATGGTATAGAATCTTTATCAAGAATTATGCCTTGATCGTTGCATCCCTCATTGATTTGCTCAAGAAGCAAGTTGCTATTATGTGGATGCCCATTGAGCAAGGTAGTTTTGAAAAGCTCAAATGAAGCTTGTTGATAGCACCCATACTGAAACTTTCCGATCTAAGCAAAGAATTTGAGGCTGTAATAGGTGCTAGCTCTCTTGCATTAGGTTGTGTACCTAAGGTTACCCCATAGCTTATTCTTCGAGGAAGTTGAGGACTCATTAGAAGAATTATGCTACTCATGATGTGGAGCTACTAGTTGTGATTCGTGCCTTCAAGTTGTGGAGACACTATCTACTTGGGAATAAGTTCTCTCTAATCATTGACCATAAGAGTCTCAAGTGGATTTTCACTTAGTGAGATCAAAATATTAGTCAATGTTGGCGGATAGAAATCTCGTAAGAATTGAACTTTGAGATCAAGTATAGACTAGGCAATGAGAAATGTGGTTGCAGATGCTCTCAGTCGCAAAGCGTTCCTCAATGCCATCATCCTAGAAGAACCTTCTAAGGTAGATTCATTAGCAGCTACGGTGTAAATGCCTAGCAACCCTATCATTGAGACGGCCAAAGAAGCAGCAGCTAAGGATACAATGTATTAACAGATGTTAGGGTAGATCCTAGCCAAGGAGATTGATCCTAAGTTCAAGATCAAGTATCAGAATTTCTCAGTAGAAGTAGGGCTTGCTTATTTCAAGATGATGCTATGCATTCCTTCAAGTCAAAATCTCAAGAGAAAGATACTTTGGGAAGCTCATGATTCCCCTTTCTCCGGACATCCTGGCTATGACAAAAGTCTCAATGTTGTTAGGAAACGTTATCATTGGGAGAGACTCAAAGGTGATGTACTTAAGTATGTCACTGAATGTTTAAGCTGCTAGAAGGTGAAAGCTGAGCATGTCAAGATGCTAGGCAAGCTCCGACTCCTTGACATTCCTCAAATGGAATGGGTTGATGTCTTTCCTCATTGCTAGGAGGCTTTTTGCATCCCTTGAGGTTATAGGGACTTGTGGGACCACCTCTTGACAACATTGTAGCCTAGAGAGCCCGCCCTTGCCATTGATTTTGATTGTCCTTGGCAAGATTGGGACCTTGTAGGTTGACTCCATTTGGAAAAGGCTTCGGCCAGTCAAGTGTATCACTTTATGATCAAGGACCACCATTTGGTGATTGTTAAGGCAAATATTGTTTGGGGCTTGCATAAATCTTACAATTGTAAGAAAATTACTATCATGGAGGGTGGGTTCAATAAGAGATTGTACAAAAGTAAAGTCTTCCTTTGGCGTGTCATGGTTGGTGGGCTGCCACTTGCCACAGCACTTGCAAAATGCCACATTGCCAATGGCACTTGTTTTTTCTGTCTCACTAGTGTGGAATCTCTTGCTACCGTTTTCTTTGATGTCCCTTGGTGTGGAAAGTTTGGTCCCTGTTGTTTGCTATTTGGAGGGCTGTGGTTGGCATGTCAATGCAGCCCTTTGATTAGGTCTTTGCTCAGCCCAAATACCCTACTCCGGCACAACTGCATATGAATATTTTATGTCCATTTCTCCATTTTTGGGGCTGTTGGCACAATTGGACAACTCGGAATGCTTTTGTTTTTGATTCCCCATCTTGGTTGTAGACACACCTTGCTAAGTTGAAAGATCTCCTACATTGGCAGATGGACCTTATTTAGCACACTGATCTCCTTTCTAGGGAGGATTTGGTCCTGATCTTTCTTTGCCGTGACTTTTGTACTCTTTTAGTCATCTGACCTTTAGTAAAAGAGAGCTGGATATATGCATGATGGCCTAGAGCCATCCTACATCTTGTAATCTTGTACTTTTTTTGTAGTTAATACAATTACTTATTTTGAGAGAGAGAGAGAGAGAGAGAGAGAGAGAGAGAGAGAGGCTTGGGGGAGAGAGAAAGAAGAAAAAATAAGAAAGAAAGAAAGTTGTAGGCTCGGGGGAGAGTGGCAGAAAAGGTCCTGTTTTTTCGCACTAAATCGTACAAGCACATACGGTACGGTACTGTACAGATCATACTGTATGGATCAGTTTGTACTATGTACAGAACCTTGAGAGAAAAGAAGTACCACAACCTTAATAGACTGCTGAATAAGCAGGTTGAGAATGAGGGCTATATACCATCAACACATAGATGTTAGTGATTGTCAGTGAGACTCGTAGGTGAGGTGTAGGAGCAGATGGCTATAGGAGAGAAAATATTTTTGATGATTAGGAAGAGTCCAGGAAGAAGAGAATGAATGAGTGAGTGTGAGTAATGTTGCCCTCACCCAATAGCCTAAAGACGTGGAGAAATGCAAATTTGCCAATCCCTATGAACTTCCTATAAATGTGGTAGATTGCAAGAAAAATGCACTAGTGCTAAGAAAACTAGTTAGACCTCCCAGATAAATTTAGGCAAAACAAGTAGAAATGGCCAAAAGGTAGAAATTAGTAATGGTGATAGAAATGGATAATGTTGAAAGTGTTGAAGCACCAAATGCCCTTGTTTGACTTAGATTGAGGCTCACAATTAAAGTTTTTCAATTGAAAATCTTATGAAAAGTTAACAAACAATACTAAAAGTTCATTGAGATTTCACATCTCAATGACATGGGATGCTGCTGAATGAGCCTTCATGCAAAGAAGATTGTGAACAAGCTTGCACGGGTCAAAATTAGGGTAAATGCAACGACAATGTAGGAAATGCAGCAAGGGAAGAGTTCCCAATGAACACTTGGTGATGATACCATGTGATTGTGTCAGTAGGAGCTAGATCCAATGGGAGAGAAAGAGAACGTAGAGAAAAGAAGAAACAACCTAAATAGATTGCTGAAAAAGCAGGTTGAGAACGAAGGCTACACACCATTGATGGACCCCTTGCATGAGCTTCAGTGAAAAAGCAGGTTGAAAATGAAGGCTACACAAAGATGTATTTCACCCAGTTTACCAATTTTGTAGACAACATTCCTCCTCTTTCTCTAAAGTTGTTGTGGCCTTTGAGTTAGTGGATAACTTGCATATCAATATTTTGGTTGATGTGTAGACACAATGTTTGGAAATGTTTTAGTGGGCCATGAAGTTGGCACCATGTATGAGAAAAGATAGAAGCACAAGAAGTCAGCCATCATCTTGAATAAATGAGATCTTGGTAGTGAGTTCAATTCTTGTGCTTTTGATGGTGGCTGTTCTTCACACAACATTCGCAAGGATTTTACCAATGGTGGCATGGCAGCACATATCATGTACTAGCAAAATATGACCATTATGAAGATGGCTTGGAGTTTATCTGATTCTCTTTAGGCTGAGGTTGGTTTTGTGGTCCATATTTGCAATCTGTTTCCTGTACTGATGGTTTCAGGTGACCATTGGTGCCCATCAGTTGCACATGTTAGAGTGTCCAAAAGATGCTAATGTTGTGTTTCAGAGGCTAGAAGGGGAAGATAGACTCCAAGTTCAAATCAGTTTCTTGTAGTGATGGTTTCAAAGCATGATTGCTTACAAGCTCTTTTATGGAAAACACCATCCCATTACACATAGGAAGATACGTGAGCAAGGATGCAGTATTCCTTGAGGACTGAGGACTCTTTTGCTGTAATCCTTATTCCATCAATTGTGCCTCATAGAGTGATGCTTTTGGAGCCACTTGTGAGGTGCCACCCATTCCATATTGTACCCACCTTAGCATATATCATTCTGGTATATTTTGTTTTAACCTTGTCTCTCTTCATTCTCCTCCTCTCTCTCTCTTTCTTTCTGGATATTGTTTTCCTTATAGATAAGAGAAATGAGGGAACTGCCAACATATAGCATTTATAGTGTAGAAAGGAGAGGTATGAGATGCTTTGTGTAGGTTATTCCTCAACATATAGCATTTATAGTGTAGAAAGGAGAGGTATGAGATGCTTTGTGCAGGTTATTCCTCAACCCCATTCACCTGGCCTAGACACTTAATGGATATTGCATGGCATTATGAATATCATAGCTAGCACCATTGCTTGCTGACGAATGGTTGGAAGGTGTACACACATTCTTGAGGTTGATCATGAAGGTCCCTTTTGGAGCCATATTTCCCCTCATGGCAAGCACATGGCCATACACTTGCAAAAGAATGTATATGAGGGAGCCTAGAGGACACTATCTTCTTGAGTGAAGGGTCCTTTTGGAGCCCATATTTCCCTAATGGCAGTCATGCAGCCATACACAAAGAAAAAGCATATGAGAGAGGATAGTTGCTTTTTTGGGTGCTCTTAGAGGTTCAATGCTTGCAAAATGAGCATCCTTTCTTACTTTCAAACACACGAGGTGGTCATTGGAGTAGGCCTAAAGAACACATTCTAAACAATTCGTTTTTCCATCTTCACATTTCCTATTCTCTATGCAAAGTTGTTATTTTCTCCATCTTCATCCCTAAATAACATGATTTGAATGAAGCCAACAGGAGAAGCAATGGTCACGGAGAAGTGTGTGCAACCTCTATTTCATCTCATTCATTGCGGAAAAATAATAATTTGCTCTTTACTTATCAGAGGAAACCCCAGTTTATTGGCTTGAGCTTTCAGTCTTTTATGAGATCATGTGAAACTATTCTATTTGTAGCCTGTATTATTGATTCAATTGTTGCCTATCAGCAAAAAGCTATATGTCTATGAATTTAGACATGTTTTGGTGCTACTGTTGTTCATATATAGCTTTCAAATATTTTGTAAAATGACAGTTGAATTGTTTCTCAATCATGACCTCTTATAGGGATTTCATCAGAACAACCCAAATTTAGACATGTTTTGGTGCTACTGTTGTTCATATATAGCTTTCAAATATTTTTGTAAAATGACAGTTGAGTTGTTTCTCAATCATGACCTCTTATAGGGATTTCATCAGAACAACCCAAAAGTAATAACTAGTCTTGATGCGGGGTCATGGGTCTATTAAGATGAAAGATTTGTACGTGGTTGCTCAATGCCAATAGTTGAAGGTAGTCCCTATGTGTGAATGTGCTATGGCTAAATGTTGAGGGTTTGTATAACTCATGCTTATGTAGACCTTTGTGTTTGAGATGGTTTGGTTTTTAATAAGAGTGAAATAGTTGGTATACTAAAGATTTATGATGCAGTAAAGATGAAATCAGCATTTTTAAAGTGTCGAGACATCAATTATTTTTATGGTTTGGTTTTTAATAAGAGTGAAATAGTAGGTATACTAAAGATTTATGATGCAGTAAAGATGAAATCAGCATTTTTCAAGTGTCGAGACATCAATTATTTTCATTGTTAATATGTTATTCTTCCTATTAAAAATCCTTGACTATTTTGAATTTGTTGTGACAAAAGTCTTTGCTTCTGGGATACTAGGAGCTCAATGCTTTAATTCAAGCTGGGCCACCATTGCGCGCTTTGGCTCTCAATCGTTGCGATCTCACCAAAGTTTCACTTGCTACATTGACATCTACATGCCCACAAATCGAGGTTGCCAACGACCTATTGCTGATAATTTATATTATGTGTGTATGTTATGGGTGATGTTTGATTGGTGATGATGCTTGATCCAAGAGAATTATCATTTTTCTTTGCAGGATTTAACTTTTATTTAAGGCATGCTGTCTTGTTGACAACAGTTTACTTGAATTGCGATCTCACCAAAGTTTCACTTGCTACATTGACATCTACATGCCCACAAATCGAGGTTGCCAACGACCTATTGCTGATAATTTATATTATGTGTGTATGTTATGGGTGATGTTTGATTGGTGATGATGCTTGATCCAAGAGAATTATCATTTTTCTTTGCAGGATTTAACTTTTATTTAAGACATGCTGTCTTGTTGACAACAGTTTACTTGAATAAAGGTTGTCAAATTAAGTTTCGGATTCTTTCCTTTTTCTACATAGCTAGACAGTATACAAAGACCCTGGCACTGATAGAAATTGCTCAAATGAGTCAAGCCATCTCCATCATTGTCCTTTACTTACCCTACATTACAGGACCTCTCATGGAGCTGCTAACTCGCCCTGATGTAAAATGAGGCACAGTCTTTCACCCAGCATTTTGGAGAATGTCTAGTTTTGTGCATTGACAAAACATAGCACGAAATGTAGGCAGTTTGCTGAGAGGAGAGTGGTATTCCTCTTGAGATAACTCTATTGGAACCTTGAATTGTCTCTTGGATACATTTGCTATTTAAGATCGGGGTCTGTGTAGTATTGCAGAAGGTTTGGCACCATCTCTATAGAACATGAGTTTCTTTGGAGCATTTTGCAAGAGTTGTTCACGTTAGCATGAGAGGCTTTCTAGCACTTGGGGATTTTATATGGTTTCGTATCAGTGATATCAAGACCAAGTTATTTTACAGCCCTTGTACTACATTCTCCTTGGAGACGAGCAACTTGGGAGATGTTTATCTATCCCAATGTGTGTTTCATTTGTTTTTAAGAGTGTTATTGTATTCAGCTTAGAGATGTTTACTGCCAAGGTGGTTCGAGAAGGATTTTGTTTTCTTGCAACCAAAAGTGCTTGAAGCTTTCCAGCACCATGGTCTTGCTGTTTATCTTGTGAAGTGGAAGTATACGTTTTAATACCTGATACTTTAGTATAATGTTTTACATATATGTTTGTCTACACTATTGTCTTCCAGACAAGGAGGGGCACTAAAAGACGAAAGTCATTATCCCAGAATGCCATGTAGGTAGAGATATGCCTAAGGCCTAGGAGAGTTCAGGAGCCTAGAGAAATAATTGGCTTTGAACTTTCCAAAAAAGAGGGTCATGAACCTCCAGACCCAAGAATATACACGCAAGTAGGAGCTTGTGGTTCTCATAGATTTCATGCTTAGCCTCGAAACCTGCAAGAAAGGGTATTATGTATAATCTTAAGCATTGAATTGATGTACTCCTTGGGAGGAATTCTATGATGTGAAATGCCCTTGTGGGATGCTTGAATGGACTTATTTTGAAAGGAATGGTTTCCTAGATAAAGGTAGTAGGGCCTTGGATTTGTTTGAGCTACACTCCGCCCTTATTTCCAGCACCTTTCTACTCAGTTAAGTGATGCAAAGCACGGCCATTATCTCCATGGATTGATCTGAAGCAAAAGGCCAGGGTAAAGCAGGCTGTTAATAACAGAGTTGAGATTAGACCAGAGCAGTGTGGTTAGAACCAATCGCACTATCCCACAACTCAAGAAAACCGATTAGAGATGAGTTCTCTGTGGTCCACTGGCCTTGGGCAGCCTCTAAACTGTGAAAGACGGCTGAAAGCAAGACCTGGCCTCGCCAATAAAGCCATAGGCTGACCCTCATGGCTGGACACACAAGCTCAGAGCAACCGTCTACTGTTACAACTCTCTTGTGACTCTATTCCCTGCTCATATCTTGCCTAAAGCCTACTTGATTAGCTCCAAACCTGACTTTTTGAGCCGCCAGTCCAGTCAATTAAGTCTACCTGTACTCATCTCCATTTTGTCCCTTGTGTTAGCTCAATCCCAGCCTCTATGAGAGGAAATAAATCCTGTTTTAAGGAGGGTCTTGAGTGATTAGTAGCTGGGATTATGGCCCCCGCCCCCGCCCCCGCCCCCGCCTCCGCCTCCGCCTCCAGCCCCGACCCCACACGAGTCAAAAGATTCGTAGGAGAACGGTTAAAGAGTAAATAAAACGCAGAAGGATTGAAAGAAGAGCAGAGTAAAGAAAGAAAGGCCTTAATAGGTTCGGGAAAGCTCTATAATTCGCTATCCTGTTTTGTTCGACTGTTATCTTTCCTGCCGTTAAAAAAGTAGCATTTAATTCATAATTCCTTTCCTGCTATTAAGGAAGATGTACTTCGTACGTTCTTTCCTGCTATAAAGAGAAAAAGCTGTGGTTCAACGTTGGGACGTACGCTTGCAGGCCTTGGAACTACATAGTGATTGCGCAATAAAAAGAGAAGGGGACCTTGAGACAGCACCAACTTGTCTGAAGGTATACATATAGTTTTCGTCTAGGTCAGGTCACCTCACCTCCACCTCCATGTTAGAAAACTGGATTAGTTTTTGTGAAATTGGGTGGGTGTGTTTGTTTTGAGACAGGGAATGGGGCGCCTTTCTGCTGCGGCGTTTGGGGTGCTGGACCTGCCGCGCTGTGATTTTGGGAGGTGGGTGATGCCGGCCTTGAAGCGGCTGCGATTGGAAGCGAGCAGGATGGTGGTGGGGGCGGAGGAACTGGAGGCGGCTCTTTGTAAGCTGCGGCGGGCGTGTCCTCAGCTGGAGAGCCTCCACCTCATCTGGGGGGATGGAGCTCGAGAAGCCCACCTCTATCCTTTCTCACAACAACAACGGGACGCCTTCCTCCTCCTCCGCCACCAGGGCAGGAGCAGCGCGGTTCTCTCACCTGATGAGGAGGAGGACGACACCAGCTAGATGCCACAAAGAGAAGAAGATTTTATTGAATCTTGTGGATAGATTCTGGTGCAGTTTGTCTCTGCTCCGCCCCCAATTGGCTTGCTTCAATTCAATGTGCATGCCCTCCAAATTCCAATTGTTATTTGTAAGGTGAAGGATTTGGTGGGCGAATCTCCCCGGTCCACTTGTGATCAACCAGAGTTCGTGTGTTAACCACCCAGAACTGCTTTGCACACCAAACGTTACAAATGTGAAGACGCCGATCGCTCAACGTTTGAAAGTTGCCATTGTCGTATTTTTTGGGCTGTTGGGTCTGTCTAACCGTCCTTGACAGTTTGCAAGTCTTTGGCTTGCCTTATGCTATATGCTACAGTGATAAGTATAAGCGCATAAATTTAAAAATTTGACAAATGATCATGAACCTTTAATCGTAAATTTGCATGTCATATCATAACTCTTGGTCTGGCTTGCACCTAACTATCCACATAAAAAACCAATCGAGTGTGCATTCAATCACTATGTTTTCCAACCTTGCTCATTTTTGTAGTCTTTTCTTGTCTAAGGCTTGGTTTGTCTCACATCTGTCTTCTTGAGCCTAGACGCTTGGTTCGTCTCACATCTTTCTTCTTGAGCCCTTGACTTGCCTAGTGAGATATTTCAATTTCTTGCTCGCTATGGTTAATGCACCTCTCTTTGTAAATGAAGTATGACAGGATGTTAGCCAACTCTTTTTGACCCTACCATGCTAGAAAGAGTATGACATGATTGCATATTTTTCGTTGGACTTCTAGCTAGAGGATTGTTTGAACATTTGACATAAGAGCTCTCTTCTAAGAAGGTTTCTTGAAAATCGTTTGTAGTGTTTTGAACCAAAACTTGAAATGCTTTTAGTTCGCATTTAGTGGTGTTTTTGTTATTGGTTAAAACCCCTTCCTTTGAGAATACAACTTGGTGGCTTCACTATTAGGGACTAGTGCTTATTGTATAAAAGGTTTCAAAACTAGGTGGGCTTTGTAATGTGAACAAAAAGATGCTTCCTAGAAATTGGAACCACTTCATAGCATACCACTGTGAGCATCAACAGAAGTATACATGTCTATTAGGGACTAGTGCTTATTGTATAAAAGGTTTCAAAACTAGGTGGGCTTTGTAATGTGAACAAAAGATGCTTTCTAGAAATTAGAACCACTTCATAGCATACCACTGTGAGCATCAATAGAAGTATACATGTTTATGATGTCTCCATCACTCTATCAAAATATTTTCCATTGAAATGATGGTTTTTGTTTTTTTTTTTCTTAACTTCAGAATGTCTCATAGTTTAGTGCTTATTGCTTGCAATCTTTGCACCTACCATGGGACCCCAATAGTTTGTTATCCACAATGCCAATTGATTGATGTTGATGGAGCAATGTGAATATGAGGTTGAGATTGATTGATCAATTGCAAAATGTTTGTATTGATATTGATGGGGGTGCCATGTGCACATCCAACACCCTTGAAAACCTTTGTTTTCTTTGAGTCCTCTCTCTCAATCTACTTCCTCTCCAAAAGGAACTCTCTTAAAGGGGACAAAATCTACCCCTAGAGGATGATCTTACACTAGCCTAGGTAGCCCATCAGCAAGAATGCACGCGAGCTCACAAGGTGGGTAATTTGATCAATTAAAAAATGTACTACCTCTCCAAAAGGAACTCTCTTAAAGGGGACAAAATCTACCCCTAGAGGATGATTTTACACTAGCCTAGGTAGCCCATCGGCAAGAATGCATGTGAAAAACCATAGAGGCTCACAAGGTGGGTGATTTGATTAGTTGAAAAATGTTTGTATTGATATTGTTGGGGGTGCCATGTGGTGCACATCCAACACCCTTTAAAACCTTTGTTTTCTTTGAATCCTCTCTCTTAATGTACTTCCTCTCCAAAAGGAATGCTCTTAAAGGGGACAAAGTCTACCCCTAGAGGATGATCTTACACTAGCCTAGGTTGCCCACCGATAGGAATGCATGTGGCAAATCATAGAGGCTCACAAGGTGGGCAATTGGGCAGTATATAAAGAGGGATGCATCATTATCATACGCATGTGCCATGGTGGGGCATGACCTATGAGACATCATTTTGTAAACAGACATATCGGAGTCAAGATGCACATTTACTAGTAATGGAGCCATACAAATCGATGTTAGGCTATTCTAGGGGACCTTCATTAATATGGACATCATCTTGTAAACAGACATATCGGAGTCAAGATGCACATTTACTAGTGGTGAGAGGCTATAGTTGGGAGATGGCATATCACCCACGAGTTTGGTCACGAGGGGGGACTAGAGGGTCTGGGGGGAGTGGTTGTATGATACAAGGAGTTGTAGCATATTGTGCAAGCCATGAAAGTAGATGAGGAGCCTTACTTCATGTGGATCTAGGGGACTAGAGGGTATGGGGGGAGTGGTTGTATGATACAAGGAGTTGTAGCATTTTGTGCAAGCCATGAAAGTAGATGAGGAGCCTTACTTCATGTGGATCTAGATATATATATAGACCATTGCAATACATTACTTTGTTCAAGTGGTCTCCTTGTTTACACCATAGGGAGGGGGTGTCAACATATTTCCCACTATATGAGGATGTCATGCACTCTCTAGCATAGGAGATGTCTTGTTGGGTGGGGACTTTAATACTTCCACATCACAGAGACGTCCCCTTCTTTGAGAGTGAGGATCACATGTACAAATAGATAATATGGGAGAAGATGGGGCTTAGTTTGGCATTATAGGAGATAGTCGAGTGAGCAGGTTATGATAAGCACGTCCTAGCCTTGGGAGATGCATATGGATTAGCCATCCTTAATATGGGAGAAGGCCTCTCTATAGGATCTATATAGAGGATATGAGCAAGCACGATGGATATCTTTTAGGACAATAATCTCTCATCCGCGACATACAATCTTGTAGAGTCTTCCCATGCCATTGGCATCGGCCATCATAATTGACCTTGCATACCTACAATTTAGCAAGCATCGCCTAGAGACATGATGTGATCCCAATGAGTTATCCCATGGATACCAACTATTTGTGGGATAAGACAAAGAGGCATGGAAGGCATTCCAAGAGCCTCGACCCCAGAGACATCTCTAATGACATGGCATGCATATGCCACCTCACTATATCATGTGTACTTGTATAGCCCTCTTTGCCTCAATTATCAGAGGAAAAGCCCACATCATCCACCTTCACTACAACTATGATTTGTGATGCCATTGATAGACTTTAAAATGACAGGGCCCAAAACCATGATGGACTAATAGTAGGGTACCTATCATATGCCAAAGATATACTAGGACCTACCTATATGAAGGCTTCTATTAACCCCAACACGAAGAAACCAAAAGGGGAAAGGTGCAAAGGCGGAAAAAAGGTAGCTCAACTGAAGAAAGAAGAGGAGGAAAGGCCAAAAGCGCAAGGGCAACCTTAAAAGTCCAAGGCAAATGCAAAAGGGAAAAGGTGCATTTTAAAATACAAAGGCGCATCTTGAAATCTTGTAAAAGAATGTCAGGTGGTGGAAAATCCGGAAAGCTAAAACAGAAGACAAAGACAAAGGCTAAGGTAAAGAGAAACGGAAGACAAAGGCGCACAAGGAAAAGCGCAAGTCAAACTATTGTAAAAGAGCGCAAGCGCATCATGGTTTAATTCAAGGAGCGTCCCGTGCAATTTGTAAATGTAGACGGGCGGTGGAAAGGAAGCTAGGAAGATAGAAGAACAATGGAAAAAAGGGCCTAGGCTACGGTCGGCCATGTAAAAAAGGGAAAAAGGGGATGACTGCCCAAAAGGGATTTAGGGTTTTGTATAAAAAGTTGAAAAGTGAATGAGAAGCTCATTCTTTGGTGTGTGGCAAAAGGAGTCTTCTTCTCTCCTTCTTGCTTGTGTGTGCTCTTGAGAGAGAGTGTGTGAGAGTGTGAGGGAGTGAGTGTGTGGAAGTGAGGGATCAAGAGGGTGAAGCTCTTCACCATCTCCTTTTCTTTTCTTCTCTTCTCTTCTCTTCTCTTTTCTCGCGCGCGTAGCTATGGAGGATGGAGCTTGGAGATGGAGGAGGCTTGAGGATGCTTGAGCTAGTATCAAGAATCGTGGAGCTATCGAGGTGTGCGAGGGAGGAGGCTACTCACATCAGCATCAAGATAAGCTCACTACATTCGTAGGATCGACGGTGCGTTGGCTAGGTGAGAGATAGCCATTAGAGTTCGCTTGAAACGCTTGAAGCAATAAGTGGTCCGTGGGTCTTGGCGGTTGAGCGAAAGTTCCCACAGCTTCCCTACTACTAGTTAGTTAGTTTATACTATAGTACCAATCTTAAAAGTTGGAGATCCCATGGTTCCTTCAAACTATCGAATGGCCATGGTTGGCCACATTGTAGCCAAGCTTTATGGATCTATACTAAAGCAGGAGGTGAGAAAATGGGCAAACAAGCACCAACATCACACATAGACATGTAAGGTTTGTGAGAGGATACTCCACACTTGATCAGATTCTCACACTTTGAGCCATCATTGAGTAGATGTTAACCCCAACACGAAGAAAGCAAAAGGAAGTGGAAAAGATGCAGGGCAAAGGCGGAAAAAAGGTAGCCTGACTGAAGAAAGAAAAGGAGAAAAGGCCAAAAGCGCAAGGGCAATCTTAAAAGTCCAAGGCAAAGGCAAAAGGGGAAAGGCGCATTTTAAAATAAAATGGCGCACCCTGAAATCTTGTAAAAGAGCGCGGGGCTCTTACCCGTGCAATTTGTAAATGTAGACGGGCGGTGGAAAGGAAGATAGGAAGATGAAGGACAATGGGAAAAAGGGCCAAACAGCCATGTAAAAAGGGGAAAAGGGGATGACCGCCCAAAAGGGATTTAGGGTTTTGTATATAAAGTTGAAAAGTGAATGAGAAGCTCATTCTTGTGTGTGGCCAAAAGTAGCTCTCCTCTTCTTCTTTTTCTTCTTGTTCTTGCTTGCTTGAGCTTATGCTTGAGAGAGGGAGTGTGAGAGTGTGAGGGAGTGAGTGTGTGAGGGTGAGGGACTGAGGAGGAGAAGCTCTCCATCTTCTCCTCTCTTCTTCTCTTCTCTTCTCTTCTCTTGTCTTACTCGCGGCAATGGAGCTTGGAGCGTGGAGCTTGAGGATGGAGCTTGCTTGAAGCTTGCACTTGGATCGTGGAGCTACCGGAGTGCGCGGGAGAGGAGGTAACTCGAACGGCATCAAGGTAAGCTCACTACACCCATAGATATGGATGGCGCATCGGCTATGTGAGAGGTAGCCATTAGTGCTCGGCTCGGAACGCTTGAAACAATAAGCGGTCCGAGGGTCTTGGTGGTTGAGTGAAAGGTCCCATAGTAGAGCAAAGAATAGGAGAGGCGGTTATATTGCTACTTTGTGGATCTCTGCAAGACCTTTGACCCAATACCCCATGCTAGACTCATGTAGAAACTACAAGAGGTAGAGGTTCTGATTGAGACAAGATGGAGGATACTAGCACTACATGAGTCTGTCACAGGACAAGTACAAGCACTAGGAGGATTATCTGAGGAGATCACCATTACCATTGGAGTGAAACATAGATACTTTCTCTTATCCACTTTGTCTGAGTTTTATATTGATGAGATATCAAACTACATTGATGGACTTGGAGGGGAGGGATTTGGCCTTGGGGGGGCATTGACACCCATATTACTATATATAGATTATATATTCTAGTACACCAAAGGAATTGTAGTGTTGTCTATGCACTACATGCTTTCTTGCAGGATATGGATTTCACGATGAACCTTGGGATGATATTTAATGCCTCCATTTAGTGGATACAATGATCAATACCCCATTTCACATATGGAGAGAAGACAATTAAGGTGGTCCAGAGAGATGCTTACTTGCAGATTACACATTACATTTTTAGGGCCAAGATTCACTCTGAGGAGAGTTGTAGAGGATAGATTGACAGGAGGGTATGTGGCCCTAGGATCCATGGGAGCTAATGTGCACACATGAAGTTTGAGAAGCTTGAGATAATGCTTTGGCTCTTTGACATGTTGGTCACATTAGCACTTCTATATGGGGTCCCCATATGGAGATTGAGTCTATATCATATAAGGACCACTACCCACCAAGGGAGAGGAGATATATGACGGATGGGAGTAGATGGAGAGTCCCGTAGTATTGATGATTTCATAGATGATTTGGAGATTGTTAGAGCATGGATGGAAGTACCACCCATAGTGGTGTAGGACCTTCTCTAGACAATGACATTTTTGCACAGGCTCTAGACCTTGTTGAGATAGAGATACTCTTGGATCACACTAGAGTTGTCTAGACAACTAGCATTATAGGGCGATACAAAGTGGTGCTGGTAGGCTCAGACAGAGGCATGGCTATAGCTACATGGATTACACATGGAACACCTCCCACCCTACAGTAAACTTGAAGCTCAACTTAGAGTCAAACTACATCATTAGGATGCTATTATTCAACTACACAAAGCTACGACATGGGTGATAGTTGCTAAGGACTTGGGGACAAAGATTGCTTTCTACCAGAAGCATCTTCTACATATATCACTCGATGATGTATATGGATATACACATATCTCATGGAGTGTGATGTGCCATTGGCGAGCTCTATACATCATCACATTAGCTCTATAGATCGACACAAATAGATATGGAGTGAATTCTCTCTTCTTGGAGGACATGATTTCCCCACCTATGTCAACTTGAGCTAGAGATAGAGAAGCACTATTATGCATATGCATGGTGTACAATGAGATAGAGGACACTTCCATTTCCTTTTTAGAGAGGGATCTAGACCATTATCCAAGGTGATGGATTTCCTAGATTAGAGATGTCTCAAGATCTTCCTACTAGAGGTATGTTGAAATAGAGAGCACCTCCTACAAAATTAGGAGCACACACCTAGAGACACACATCAACGTACATTCATAGAGTGCTATAGAGCTTTGACCATTCCCCCCTACCACAGAGCCTATATCTGATTGATGGATGGCCCCACCGTAGGGAGTCACATTAGATAAAGCTATTGAGAGATGTAGAGCTTGTTGTCCATGCCTAGCTAGTCCACACCCCTAGAAGAGGTATCATTTGTAGATACAAATGATATTACATCATACAGAGGAGCCTTAACTTGTTGCTTCAGCTTCTCTATGCTAGATAGATCCATGATAAATATCTTGGGATGAGAGTACCCCAAGAGTAGTTTCACATTGTATTTGGTCTAAAAATCATATTGTATTCATCAAATATATATGGTTTATTCTCCATATAGTTAGTCATAACATTAGATGACAATTGTTTTTAGGACTCGGGAAAACTCCTTGACTGTCAGATGTAATATCTTCCTCGTATAGGCTGGTTTGGCCATTAGGGTCAAAAATGCCAAAAAATGTAGTTTTGTTAAGACCTAGATTAAGAAAAGAGTGGAAGAGAGTCTCCTCCACTTTGGATATAGTAGACTTTATTTCATGGTTTTCTTCTCTTTTTTAATCGAAATATCCAAAGTTGGACATGTTTTAGTAGTCCTAACAATCCTATTCATTAACAAAAGATATGACAAATATGGGACTTAAAGTTAATACAAAATGTTTTGAAAATCAAAAGATGGCCTTAGATTACTGATTATAATGCAAACTAAAAATATATAGATTGGAAACATGTGGATATTATTTTGGTGGTATGGGGCTTCTTTCTCTAATTATAAAAGATTGGCTTTTTAGGGTTGAAAGGATTAGTACATTACTCATGCCTTATTTATGTATATACTTATTCAAATGTAACATATCTCTCATTTTACAAAAAAATGTCTTTCAAAATAATCCTTGTGATTATAGATCTCATTTACTCCATAGCATTCATGATCTTATTTATTTTTTGAAAATGGTTTAAAGAGTATTTCTAGGATGCTATACAAAGTTTTCTACATGAAATAACATGAAAAGGTTATGGATTACCATCGATGGACTAGTTTCATGAGGGCCAAGAGTAGGAATGTGAGATGTCCCCCTCGATGTCCCTAGAGAGATCTCTAGTGATTTGCTACAACTTATGGCTTCCATAAGCAACCCTATCTAGATTGAATTGGTAGAATTAGTTGGTCATGTGAGTTTTTCCCATCTACTTGGCAGGGGAAATGCTAATGGGACCACCCCCTCTGAGAAAGATCACTTGGTCAAATTTCATGGATGAGATAACTAATACGACATCTAGTTCAAGGAGTGTGTAAAATGAGGGGAAGATATGCATCAATGCCTCTATCAGAGCATCTTTAACCTACATTTCCCTAAAAGAATATCGATTTAGTTTCTAACCTAAGCAAAGGTAGCCTCAATAAAATAGTTCTTCTTAATATCTTTTTGGAAGGTTACCCAACTTAGAGGGTCCACCCTCAACCATTGAGGTTCAACTCTCCCACTTTATATGCACTTATCCAATTCTCTATAGTTATCACCTCTCCCAATTTTTGTGCACTCATACAATTCTCTTTAGTTATCTAAATATTGTATGGTACCACATTGTGTGGTATGCAAAGCTAGATTCCTTTTATTAATGTGCTCAAGTTTGTTGTATCCCCTTCGCATTCACAAAAGTAAATTGAAAAACATTAGTGCATTAGAACATTCATAATGTCTCATTCTCGCAAAAGTGATAAAACTAGCCTTGCTTAGAGTAGGAACTTCTAACCTCGAAAGCCTAGGACACACAAGATCACACTATCAATCGTTGGGTAAGAGGAGATTTATTGCTCATAAGCACAGTATGATGTCTTCCACCGCAATACCTATTCTACACTATGGAAGTGTCTGATATGTTGCTCCTTTACCTCAAAGGTCATGAGAGGAGGTCACCAAGTAGCATATCCCACAAGATGGCCTTATTTACCATATCTTGCAATATGATCATGACACATTGTTTTGGGTGTCCAAGTGTTCTTTTCTTTATTCTTTTCTTATTTGGTTGTTAGAAGCAAAAGATGAGGGTAATGTACTATCTCTACACAACCACAAGTACAAATAGTTAAGCTACAATCAACCACTTACTTCATGATTTTTCTTAGCTTTAGCTTTTAGTTCAAAAGGTACAATAGTAATTTTAATTGCATGTTGCTCCCTTTAGGTCTTTTGTTTTGTACTCACATTAGTAAGTCATGCTAGAATAAATGTTGCTAGTTTTCTAGACCATTAATGTATTTACCAAGCTTTTTTTTGCTATTACCATAGTTTTTTTTTCTTCCCTATAGTTGATGGTTTTTTAAAACACTTAAGGGATCGTAACACAATGCTAAATTACCTATCTTTTTAGATAATTTTAAACTTAGATTGTATTAGTTTTAAGAATCAACTCAATTGAACAAACCAATATAATAACCATGTGAAGTAAAGACTTGGTTTGTGTTATTGGCTTCCATTTGATTATTTTTTTACAATGATGCTAAGTTTTGGCTCAACCTCTTGCATGTGTTCATGTACAATTGACTCTTTTTAGATCATTGTGATGTCAGGGTGCCATTAGAATCTATAAGCTCTCTTCTTGGACTTTATGGCCTCCATTTAGAGCTATGAAAGCTCGTTGATGGCTAGTTGTTAAAACTACCTTTCGTGGATATACAGAATGAATTGACTATTCTTTGTAGACTCCTTATGCTAAATCCAAATGAAATTTCCCATCATAAGGCTTGAAAGTAGACTTTTGATAAGTGATAAGGGAGTTGAGATAGCTTAATAGCAACTTGATAAACCCTATATAAATTTAAAAGAATTGATAGATGATTTGATTAATAAAGGATAAAAGGATATTAGCAATGGCATTGTCCTCCTAGGGGAGGAGATGATGAAGCTAATGATGATGATGGTAAATGAAGAAGTAAGAATCTGTGTGTGTGTGTGTGTGTGTGCATGTGCGCACACACATGGGTGCATATGTACATGTGTATGTGTGTTTTAGGATAGGGCAAAGAGAGGAGGAGATGATGAGAGCATTGCTTGATTAATTTATGAAATGAGATGCTTTTACCCAATAATGAAGGCTTGTTTTGATTCGATGCTCATTACTTTAAGAGCTTGCTTTTAGTCTAAACGAAGAATTTTGAATATGCATTCCTCGTGCTAAAGGCTAGCTTGGGGATATCTACTTCCTTTATTATACCAAATAAGAGCTTGTTGACCTTAAGTATATCTTTGAAACACCTTAACTTAGGAATTCGGTGCATCGGCAGCAAGTTGAATCATTCTACCATTTCTCCTGCTTAAGTCTTGTTCAATTTGTGCTTGGATTTGGACCAAGCACGCTTCTCCGCCGGATAACCCGTATGAAAGGGAAAAACCATAAACTAAAGTGGATGCTAGAAGTCGATTTGATATATGATTTTATTAAAGAAAAGCTGCGAGTTGGTGAACACCGATGAAAACGGTAATCTATATGTTAGCAACTCATCTGTCGTGGGGATTGGATACTTATTCTTGATAATCACTCAATTTAAGTCTCTATACTCAATGTAAAGTCTGAGGGATCCGTTCTTCTCTCTTTGGAAGAGAAAAAGAGCTCCTTAAAGTGCATATTTGGGATGAAGAAAGTCGTGGCCCAACAACTACCTCAACTGCTCCTTTAGCTCTATAGATTCAAATATGGACATTTTGTAAGGTTTTTTTGCTATAGGCTTAGCTCTTGGTATCAACTTAATTCCAAGATTGATATTAGAATTACAAAGTAAATCAATCAATTCCTTTGTGAATATGTCAACATACTCCTTAAGCCAAAAGGTCTTAGTATCATCTCTTGATTAGTGCACCTTATTGAGTTTGATTACATAGACAAGAAGATCGTATTTTTACCCTTTGCCTTAGCATATTGGTTTTTTAGTACATCTCATTATTCTAGGCTTTGAATTAAAGGTTTTTGAATATCACTTGACCATCCCCATAATGAATGTTAGCCATATTGGGTACCAACCAATCCTTTCCAAGGAGACAATCATAAACTCCTAATAACATGACTATGAAATTGGTGATAGTTGATGTTGTCTCTAGTTTAAGCTCTACTCAATTTATTGTCTATGTGGACAATACTTCCTTTCCATTGGCAAACTTAGTAAGTTTCTGGGTGGTTTTAACTCTAATTGAAACTGATTTGCACAATTTGGAGAGATAACTGAGTGAGTATTTCTATAATCTATCAAGATTTGGAAGGTCTACCTTTGTAGGTATTTAAATGATAGAGTATTAAGTCAAATGTCGCATCAGCTCATCATGGACTTCTTGGATTGAAGAATTGCAATCAATTAGCTATAGTTTTTTTTATTGGTGCATAAGTGAACAATCATTTCATGAGTGCAACAAAGAATTATCCTACTTCTTTTGTTTTATACAATACCATGTGAGGTAGACCTACTTCTTAAGTCAATTAAGAAGTAGGAAGGGGTCCATTGCCAATTGTTATGCTATTATACTAAACTTCATGTGTACCAACAATGAACATGGCAATTATCTTACCTATTAGGGTAGCTCCAGTTCGATAGAAAATGTGGCTTCTATACCATATACACTAGTTGGAATGGTGTATGTCCTATTGTGACCTTATAGGAGGTTTTGTATACCTAGAGAGCCTTTGTCAGTCATCCCAATCATGGTGATGTGTTGTAATCATCGTTGTCAATATCAAATAGAGAATCCAATTGGCGACTTCAATTTGGCCATTAGCTCTAGGGTAAATATGGGCTAGACTTTCGATGTTTGATCTTATCAATGAGCTCTTCCATGATTTTGTTGAAGAAGTGGGTATCTTGATCATTGACAAGCTCCAAGGGATTGCCAAAGCCGGTAAAGATATGCTCTTATAGGAACATGGCCACACTATTTCCATCATCTCTCTTAAGAGCTTTGGCTTCACATCACTTCATCACATAATCAGTATAAACCACAATGAAAATGTTCTGCTTCCTTCTAGTTGGAGGGTCAACATGCCCTATGAAGGTTATACCCCATTTCTTGAAAGGATGTAGCAAAAGGATTGAATATAGTGACATGGTTCTAGTTTTGGTTGGCTTTCCCATCCATTGGCAACACAATGCTTGCAGTAGTCATAGGTATCCTTATGTAGAGTGGGATGTTGAGGGTTAAAAAGACTTTTTTTTGTTTATTTTTTATTTTTAAAGTTTTTATTGGCTATTTTAGTGCTTGATTGATTGGATTTTGGTTGGTTTTGCAAACTTTTGGTTGTGATTGAATATGTTTGATTATCTTATGATAGTTTTTGATTGAGTTGTGATGTGCTCATAGGTTTTGTTGATGATTTGATTATGTTTGTTTGGGTCTGTTTTTGGTTCTCTAGAGAGATTGAGGTTGTGAATAATTGAGTTTTAGTATAATTGAATATGTTTTCTTAGTTGTTTTTTGTGAGTTGGAATGGTTTGGTTTGAGGTGAGTGGTTTTGTTGTGTTCTATTGACCTTTTGTGTTGTTTTGTGAGCTTTTATATATCTGTGTAAATGGTATGTATGCTTTTGCATATGTTTTGTTGGATGAGTTCTTAGCTTGGGAAAATTTTCTAACTTTGGAAAGAGAAGAATACAAGCTCAAAGTAGCTTGTTTGAATAAATATGTAGTAGTTGGAGATTGAAGTGAAGACTTGGAGTAACAATGTCATTAATGAGCTCTAAAGGGACACTATAGTGGTCATTGGTGACTCTTCTTATCATCCGTACCCCCTATGAGGGTGTCCCCATGACTAAGAGAGGATTTTGGACATTCATTATAGTGTATTCTCATGTATGAGTAATTGAGAGTATGTCAGAGAGAAATAATGAGTGAAAGATAGTCATTTCAAAGGTTGAAATGTTGTATAAGAGAGATTTTGAGAGTAGAAGACATGGTTACATTCATAAAAGCTATAATATGAAGTATATATGTTTGATTCCATTCATATGATGGTGTATATGAGTTCTTCTTATCTTTTTTTTGTTTCTATGAAGACATTATGATGTTCTATTGAAGATAAATATATGGGAGATTATCTCTATTACGGTGCATGAATATGTTCTAATTGTTCATGTTGTCTTTTTTATTTGACTTTATGAAGAGATGAAAAATATGCTTTTTGATGCTACAATATGGATTTTGTTGCAATTATTTTCCCATATTCTTAGCGTTCTCTAGATAGCTTTATGTTTAAATTGCATGTATCTAGGGAAAATTACCATAAAAATAAGAACCCAGAAGAGGCTGAAAATGGAAGAAACAACATTATTGAAGAGAAAGAGAAGAAATTGAAGATTGCAAAATTCTAAGAACTCCATAATAATTGAAAGAATTCATTGCTAAAGGCACTTTCTTCAAAAGATTCATCCCCCAAAAATGGCAGAAGGACAATGTTATTTTGAGGGGAGCCTTATGTGGTGAACTGTTCCTTGTATCTGCAAAGTGCTAGCAAAAGAGGCTTGCATCTTGGTGTCAATTTTTTTGGGAGAAAATTAAAGAATCAAAAGTATAGAGAATGGAAAAAGATGGTAAAGAAGCTGCAAGAGTCTTGGTCAATGGAAGTCCAACATAATAAAAAGGAGAAAAGTTGAAATCTATTTGTAGATGCTCAATAGCAAGACATGTGGAATGCTTGGTGCATTGAAAACCTTTTGTATGTGCAGGTAGCAACCGACTAAAAGTTGTTGGATCATCTCTTTTTCACCACATGCACTATCGAAACCCTCCGAAGCTAGGATTATTGAATGATGGCACCATGTCTATCCTTGGACATGAATTTTGAGAGTTTCACAATTGAATTTCTTCCCATTTATAGTAGTATGAAGGCCAAATTCAAAGACTATGAGAAAGAAGAAGTAGAAAACATGCTAGCTCTAGAGATGAAAATAAATAGAAAACCCTTAGTAACCTTTTGTGGAGCACTGAAAAGTTGGGTGGAGCCAACTCTCTAATGAATGAGTCAATAAAGAGAGAAGCATTGGAGCATCTCTAGATGTACATAAGAAGGCAAAGGCCAACAATGCTAGAACCGTAGAGCATTGGCTGATGATATTCCCTGCCACTTTGAAGGGTGCGGTGTTTCAATGGTATGAAAGGTAGGCAGCATGAACTTTTAGTACATTTGAACTGAAGCTAGCTTTCCTTACGACATTCAGGCATGAAGGCTTTGAAGAGCAGATGAGAGAGGAATTCATGAATCTAAGATAGTCTCAAGAATGGAATCCATCTTGAAAAGATGGACCAACCATAATTTGAATGAAGGAATTTAGAAGGGAGTCTTTCTTAGAGGGTTGTAAATAGAAGTTGACAAATTTGTGGAATTGAGAAGACCGGCTAATTTGTAAGTTGTAGTGGAAGTGCAGCTTGTCAAGATCTCTACAAATAAGAATCCTATTGGTCTGCTCACTAAAAGTCTCCTAGTGGAGCATTATGGCTTTCTTAGGAAAATGATGGGTGTAGGATGGGATGACGACTACCCCATTGTACTGATATGTACACATTGTAATTTGTCACTTTTTTCTTGTTTCCTCCTCACTCAGGCACATTTGTCTTTAAGTGGGAGGTTGTTGGGGGTTAAGGGCTACCTATGCCTAGCCACCTATATTTATATTGTACTTATTGCTTACACACTTGTGCACTGTAAGTGGCAGCAACTCACTATCACTTTATTATTTATTCTTAGTATGACAATAGAATAAGGGAAGGCATGTCACACATTATAATTGTTGGAGTTCCCATAGACGGTCTTGCTCTCTCTTCTTGCTCCAACCTCCATAGCTCTTGCTTTTGTTTGTGCTTATGCTCTCATTTTTGCTTATCCTTTCCACTTTTCAACTTCTAAAAGGGTGAGCGGAGATCTAAGAACTTCACCACTATGTAATAGCATGATAAAATTCTACTTTAAGTGGCTAAAAATTAAGTCACCACAACCATGGATGGTTTTGCTACATTCACAAATTGAATCTTTTCCTTTCATAATTTATGGAACATAATAATGTACATACCTTTCAGATTGAATATCAAATAGTATTCTATAGTACATAATATTTTTTATGTTTGGTGTGTTCTTTTGTCCAAGTTGGAATAGTTAGGTTGTGGAAGGACCTTGATTGATAGAGTTAAACATGAAACTCTCATTTTTTGTTCTTAAAATCAACATTGCTACTTGAAAGGATTTTTGGGATCTTAAAAAACAAGAATGGATTTTTAGTGAGGGATTGCAAAGAGTTTTGGTTTGAATGTCAAAAATGAGGGTTAAACGAGCTAATTACTCAAGAAGGTCAAAGAGAAATGGTCATCTTTACCTAGAATATCTATGTTTCAAACTAATATAGTATACTATCAGGGGCACTCCTTTACCAAAAGTGAAAATGAAGCCATGTAGTAATAGTTCATGTTGGCTCAACTTCGCTTGGAAGAAAAGGGATGCTAACTAGTCATCGAAGCAATGGAGATAGTGATTGTCAAGCTACGGTGTGCCACATTATTTCCTAATTTCAAGTTTTCCCTCTAGAAAATTGTTTCTAGGAAGCTCCCGACATGGGTATGGACTAAGCACATTGACCCCTTACCCTGCTATACATCTTATTTTTCATTTAATATAGGATAATATTTTCACTTGTTTTAGGAACACAAAGCTCAAGGGAGATATGGGATAAGATCCAAAGGTGGCCAACAGCTACTAGGTTGCATGACAGGGTCCCTTGGAAACATGTCCTTTTAGGAATGGGAGGGAAAATGAGCCTTGATTTTGTGCCTTTCAAGATCATCATCAAAGGTTTCGTTTTGGTCTCTCTATGGGATATCGAGAATTGGTAGCTTTTGGAATGACTCCTTGGATCATGGTCAATCCTACCAACTATTTCGGTAAAGTATCATCGTGGATTCTAAAGGTTTACATTTGGAATATGAATAAGACTCTTAATTTGTGGAAGAAGTTGTGAGTTGAGTTTCTAATGTTGTGAGTGTAGCACGCCACAAGTTTACAATGTCAAATTTATTGAAGGATACTTGTGAAATTTATTTAATGTGATCTTGATTAGTTATGAAGCATCAAAGACTCTAATTTCAATACAGTAATGACAACGTAGACACAAGGGGATGAGGGATGAGATATGATATGCTCTCAAAGACCATGTGATCACTCTTATACAAACTATGTGTATGCTCCCAAAGACCATAAAGATCACTAAAACACATGTGATGTATGTATATGTCAACATGCTTTGTATGAGTTTTCCAACAACAATTCAATCTTCATTGTCTTATTTCTCCTCCATGAGGTGTAATCCTTCACAGAGAAGTTAGTGATGGTATCTCAAACAACAATTGTCAAAGGATTCCAACATTATTGTCTTGCAAAAGGCCTATAAATTGCCATAAGATTCACCAATGTGATATATTACAATGAAATGGGGAGAAATCGATTGAAGAAAAAAATACAGGATTGATAGACTTGTTTTGGTGGATCATTATAAATTGTTTTTTACCTAAGGAGTTGGGGAGATTTTGACCCCTTTTCACATTAGCCTAGAACTTTGATTACCTTGTTACATAGAAAATGCCCTTTATTAATGCAACATGTATGAGACAAGATTCATTTAATCATAGAAAGATACTACTATTGCATAAATCATATCTCAGGTCTATCATACAACAAGAGTGCCATCCAACCCATTTTTCTTTACATTGTAGTAGGCACTATACGTATATAATGCTTGCCACATCCTAAGTCACTTGGCCCATTTGGTCATGAATCTCCTTGTCACTATGCAAATTATGCACTCATTACCTCATGGGAGGGGAGGGGAGGGGATGTTGTTTGTATGTGTTATTTTTACATGAAGTCTTGAGATTCATATTCACTGCCTATCATTACATGAGTCCTTCAAGGCCACATTTTTTGCTCCCAAGGTGTAAACTCATTGGCATAGATATTCCTTCCACAAGCTTGGCTATTGGGTTGGCTTGGGTGATGCCGCCAAGACGCTTGAGAAAGTCTTTGGGTACATCTTGTTGTTAGGCCGAGAATTCAAGTCTAACCCTCTCCCTAAGTGCAACCCTTGCACCATAGGGGGAGGTGATGAAAAGATTGTCTCCAAAGACACTTATATGTATGAGCTACAATGTGCTAAGATAGAAAATGTGATGTGACAAAGAGGAGTGGACGATTGTATTGCTAGAAGGAAAAATAAATTGTTTGATGAATAACTTAGGTGAACTAACAAGCTGAAGTACTTGTCTATTCACACAAGTTGGAGACAGACCAAGGTAGGTAGAGAGAGAGAGAGAGAGAGAGAGAGAGAGAGAGAGAGAGAGAGAGAGAGAGAGAGAGAGAGAGAGAGAGAGAGAGAGAGAGAGAGAGAGAGAGAATCATCGTGAACATATAGACTAAGCGACAGGCTTTACTATGACAGACTAAGCAACATAGTGCTATGATGGAGAGAGCTGGCGAGTTTACTGTGACTAAACTAAGCTGATCAATGGATTAAGCTAGGAGATTCTAGTCAGACTGGACAGACCGAGCAAGTCTGATGTGACGTGGTTGAACTTAGCCACGGATGAGTGAGTCACAAAGAGAGAGAGAGAGAGAGAGAGAGAGAGAGAGAGGTTGTGTTGTGAAAACCCATGTGGCACACACACACAGACAACAATTTGTATTTGCTCGAATATTTTCTATTTTTTGTTTGATGGGCATAATAAATCAATCAATGTGTTTGGGGTTTGATTCCCTTTGTAGGATATGATATAGGAAGGTTTAGGTTGACACTGTTTGCAAGCTACCTAGATAGTGGTAACTACGTCACATTACTTGCTAATAGATAGTTGTATACGGAATACCCATAATTTCTTAGGTTGAAAAGGTCTATGAAAAATTGGCAAAATAGTTACCATCAAAGGGGCTTAGTAGAAGGTCTAGGATGATACACCTCATGACACTATATACTTTCAATCCTGATCGAGAATGTTTTACCTCTTGACAAAATATACTCTCAATTTGGTTTTTTTTTGGGGGGGAGTGTGTGTGTGTGTGTGTGTGTGTGTGTGTGTGTGTTCCTATGAAGTTTATTGAGTATTAATCTTAAGAGTTTGATGGCCATACATGACAAGGCGTCATCAATAATATAAGGTATTGCTCCTTTGAATTGTGTGTTTCAAGAAAGTACGTAATAAATCAAAGATATTGATGCAAAATTTACTTGTATAGCAATTAGAAAAATTCTTGTAGCAATGAGGAAAAAAGTTAAGGCATGTTGTTGTAGATTGAATGTGAAATGAAACTTAAATACCACTCATTGCAAGAAATATTTCTAAAAGAACTACAATAAATTTTAGCAATCACATTGTGATAGAAGAGATGTGAAGAGAAGATAATTAGAACTTTCTCCAAATAAATTTGTAAACCTCTATGTATGCACACATGCACAATGTGTTACTAAATACATACTAAGGTGTAAAACAAGTTGCTAATCATTGCCTTAATAGATGCTTGAAATTGTAATAAGACATGCTTTGTAGAGAGGGGAATAGGTATGAGAGGAGTTGCAAAACCTTGCCTTGATCAATGCTAAAACCAAGTTGCTAAACATTGTCTTCCTAAATGCCGAAATTTTTAATAAGACACTTCATAAGGGAGGGGAATAAGTGTGAGTAGAGTCTCAAAACTTGGTTTGGAGGGCTTTGCCATGAAAAGATTGCAACCACACAATAGATCGCACTTGTGTGGACCTCGTGGCACAACTCACAACCTCGTGATAAGAAAATAATGTGAAAAACAAACAAACTCTATAAAAGGCATTTGGGAAGAGAGAGAGAGAGAAGCTACCACGTAATGAAGCTTTTGAGAGTCCTTGTAGTCCCTTTGAAAATCGAGGGGCTACATGGACTAGGCTAAGTCTTGAAAAAAGAGCTATTCAAGGGGCCCTAGAGCTTCCACAAGTTGAGTATTGCTTCCTCACCTCCATTTGCCAAGGCTTTATGGACTCGCCTAGGTCTCAAGACTTAGGTGTGTCCTGGCTCATAGTAGTAGATGGAGCCTACCAAAGAACAAATGAGAGAGAGAGAGAGAGAGAGAGAGAAAATCATAAAGAGGAGAAATGCGCAAGATCGTTATTACTCTAGCCTCTTGCCACATTCTTCAATGCTCCATTTCTTTTCTGAAGAAAAATCGCACTCAAAACTTTTTCATTAGTTTTCGGTCTCTTATCCATGCCACAATAGGCACTCGGCAGCTTTCAAATCCAACCACCACTAGGAATGAAAAAGTTATCTTGGAAGTTCCCATCCTTTCTACTTGTTTCATCAAATTCCAAAGGGAGTAAATGTACCTCCATTTTTTGGAATGTTGGCTTCCTTGATACATGATCACCTTCCTCTTGCCAAAAAACTATTAAGAGCCATGCCACACGCAAGTAAAATTCACTTGCATGAGTCATGGGAGTGGAAATTAGGAACATGTGGCCAGGACTTCTTGACTTCCAGCTCGGGAAAATTCAAGGATAAAAGAGGGTCGAGAGAGGCTAGAGTCCATCTTAATCGGGAGGTGGCGAGTTTATAATTTGCTTTCGTTTTTCTATCTCCTCGTAACGGCGGCGGTCTCTCTCCTCGGACGGGCCCTTCTACGTTCTGCTGCCACTTGCAGATGGCAAGCTCCAGCAAAGTCTCGCGGCTCGCCTGTGCGTGGACCAACTCATAGAGTCCATCTTCCAGGTCGATCGACCTGTGCATGGAGTCCCCCCCAAGCATCCACAAACGCCGTAGTTTGATAAGGATGATCCACCAAATAGAAGATTTGGCAACCTTGAACACCTTGATAGGGGTAGGCAAGCCTCTGTCACAAGCAGCTCACAACAGCCAATGAAATGTATTTGAGTGGGAGATCTCAGATAGACAAAAAAACCACAGTAGAGGATAAGATGGGAATAAAAGAACAAAACTTCATCAGGATCATAAGACTAGTTGCCTATTCAAAGAGCTATCCGTCAAACAGGCTAGGCCCAATTAGACAAGCTGGAAGAATGTACAAAACATCTTAAGAGAAACTGTATCCCTAGCTGTGCCTGTGAGCTGAGAACTCCCTCAAACACTTGACTGCAGCCAGTAACTTAGTGGTTGCCTTACTGTTCACAAAAGCACACAGCAAAGGCCAAGCATAAAGAAACATACCTTCAAGTTGGGGATGAGAACCTGGACCAAAATTTACCTTGAGTACATCCAGCGCAATTTGACAAGAGAACTCTGTGGCTACCCTTTGTGTGTGCCGAGCAGCAAACCAACTCAAAAAGCTTGAAACCTTGCTCTCCTCCATTGGCTTTGCAATGAAATGGTCACAGGCTAGAATCTAAACAATGACATGCAAATGGAAAAAAGTGCATCACCACAAAATACAATGACTGGCAGGGGTGGGCAAGCAAGTCCTGCTTGAAAACCTGATAATGCCACAGATGAAGATTTTGAAACTATGGCCCATATGGATGGAAAAGGAAACAGGTCCCCACTAGATTATCTATCCTCCCCAAGCCAGGAGATTACATGTGCTTGTAAGTGCAAATATGGGAGTATGCACATTCTGAATGCACCTCTGAGATTAAAAAAAGTTGGAAGCTCAATCAGTTTAGCAAACCTGTTTGAACTTATACCTGTTTTAAATGCAGCAAGATGATGTAGCTGTTCCTAAACTGCCTGAATATAAAATAACTCAAACACAATACAGGTAGCCCAAATTCTGATGCAAGAACGCAATAGGAATCCATGTAAAGTAAAACTTGTAAACAATTAAAACACAATTGCTTGCAAAGTTCATATGATTCATATGCATAGGACAGGATGAGGGATACCAATTGGAAGAAGCGGCTTGAATTTCAATGAGATAACATGACAACAATCACTTGTATTGCTGGGGCATCAAGTTCAAAAGTGCACCATTGAAGTAAAAGCAAGTGCAATAAGTGTGATGGAACTTGGACCTGGACATGTCATGCCAAAAGATTTATACCATCAGTTCTCTACATCATCCGAACAACATGCCCAGGATTGTCCATTCTGGTACATTTAAGTTTTATGCAAAACCCGTTATGGATGGCACTTGCCCCTTATTGAATCATGCTTTGACTATGGCTGTAGCTTGTCCTGACTTAGCATGTCGACTAAGAACCATGCCACCTCTTGCTAGTTCACACTCCTCAATTTGCACCCCAAGTTGCCGCTGGAACTTTCTGAGAACAAATGCTTCCCTCTCTTCACAGATTGACACCACCAAACCTGTTCTTCCAAGCCGTCCTGTTCTACCTGCACGATGCGCATAATGTATCATATCTGTGGGAAGTTCCAGATTCACAACCATATCGCATTCTGGAATGTCAAGCCCCCTTGCACCTACTTCACTTGTCACCAACACCCTCAACTTACCATTCTTGAAAGCAGCTAGAGTGTTGGTTCTTTCTAACTTGCTCAATTCACCATGCAAAGATGCAGCATCAATGCCTCTGTTCTCGAACTTGAAAACTGTATCCTTTAAACGCCGGGAGTGATTCATGAATACAATAACTGACTTTGCATTCAAGGCATGGATACACTTCCGGGCAGTGTCAACCTTGTGTTGAAGCTGAGACACAGCATAGAAATGTTTGAGAGCTGGTGGCAAGCTCTCTCTTGCTCCCTGAATGTCCTCCTGATCTGATTCTGATCGCAAATTATCTACACCGACAACCACCTTCCCCTTCACAAGCACCGGCCTTTGGCCCCATTCTGATGCTGCACGCAACACTGCTGCTGGCATTGTTGCAGAAACAAGCACAGTTTGGCGTTGAACTCTTGCCAGTGATGGTTTGGAAAAATTCTTATCCAAAACTATGCTGTTTCCATTGGGAATTTCTGGCATGGAAGTTCCCATTGGTGAACCTGTAATGCAGTGATTAGGAACAGAGGGAGCAGTTCTCCGAACCCCTACCTGCTCCAAAATCCTGCGCATATCTTCTCTGAATTGGACTGATAGCAACTCATCTGCTTCATCCAAAATCAGAAAGCGGCAGGCATGAGTATGTAGCCTCCCATCGCGACTGATTTCAGATATCCTTCCAGGAGTTCCCACAACAATGCAGGGCTTATTCTTCTTCAAGGCCTCATCTTGCCTGCTACGATTGGCACCCCCAACAAGCTGCTGCACGGCCTTCCTATGTTCCGAACCAAGTAACTTCTCAGTCTCACGCACGATCTGCATCGCAAGCTCTCTGGAAGGTGCAACAATCACAGCTTCTACAGTTTGTTTGGATGGTGGCAAAGACTCTTCCTTATCCGGAAGCTGCCTAAGAGGACCTATCCTGCTGAGTATGGGAAGGAGATATGCCAAGGTCTTGCCTGAACCTGTGTACGATTGGATGGCAGCATCTTCACCATCCAGAAGGACAGGTATGGCGGCTGCCTGCACATCGGTCGGCACCTTAAAATCCAGTTCCTGAAGTCTGTGTTGCAAGAGAGGGGAGAGAGGGAGAGACGCGAAGGATTTTGCATCAGAGGCTGTGGGGGACCTGCGAGGCTTGTTGCTGCTTGCCTTTTTCTTCACAGGAAAGGCTTGCTCTTCCGCGGCTCTGCTTGCGTACACCTCGAGGCTTTCCAGGGACAACGGCCCAGCTGATAAACAGGCCGCCGTAGTACTACTAGTAGTAACAGCAGTAGAGGGCGCCTTGGATGACAACGAAGATGCTGCAAGAGTCCGGAGGACGATGAGCTTACTATTGCAATTAGTATTAGGACTGGATGAGGGTGACAACGAGGATGATGGTCTTATTCCTCTGATAACGCAGCCGCAGCAGCAGCAGTGATTTCTAGGGTTTTGAACGACGGAGGCGAAGCAGGCCCGGAGGAGCATGGTGCCTCTCTCTCTCGCTCTGTCTCGGCCGCAGCAGGGTCTGTTCCTCGTCTTGATACCGAACCTATATCATATCTGAGGAATTATTATTATTATTAACTTCAGTAATTTATAAACTAGCGTTCCTTCCGCGCGAAGTGAGGAATTTTTATTATTATTAATGTCAGTAATTTATAAACTAGCGTGCAAGGAACACTATCCCGGGTTGTCGCAAAAGCGGGGCAACAAGGAAGTGAAGTGCCGTGCGGTTGCTTCCCTATCGCATAGTAACTTTGCCATCTTTGAGTATAAAAACACCATATAATTCACTTCCATTGCACAACTATAACATGTATATAGTTGTGACATCTGTACAATTGCACAACCATAGCATGAACACATATTCTTCTTTTGCGTCTTCGAGCATAAGAGGTCACATGCGTGCTCACTATTTTCTCTCTTTTTTGAATCTATCTCAGTATTTATTGCCAATCTCTCTCTCTCCCTACCCTTTTCATACCTCTCCTCTTTGTGAATTTTTCACATATATGTTACCTCTCTCACTCACTCTCTCTCTCTCTCACCTTCTCTCTCTCTCCCTCTCCCTTTTTTATCTCTCCTCTCTCTACAACACCCATCACTTCCTCTCTCCCCTCCTTTTCACCTCTCCCTTCCTCCCCTTGTTTATCCCTCTCCTCTATTTGCAACCCCTCACCACTTTTGCATCTCTCCCCTATGTTTTTACACACACACACACACACACACTCTCTCTCTCTCTTGCATCTCCTCGTTCCCTCCCTCCTCCCTTTTCATCTCTCTTCTCCCTCTACAATCTTAATGTCTTCCTTCCATCCCCTTTTCAACCTCTCCCCCTCCCTTCCCTTTCTTACCCCTCTCCTTTATCCCCAACCCCTCCATCTCTCACCCTTTTCACATCTCTCCTCCCCCTTTCACACACACACACACTCTCTCTCTCTCCCTCTCTCTCGTATATGCATGTATAAAAGGCTAAAAATGCATTTGTACGTAGGTGTACAGACACTCATATATATATGCAATGACCATGCACCAAACTTGTAAACTTGTATCCATACTTGCTTTGCACAATAGTTATAAGTACCTCTATATTATCCTTGGATGTCACAATTACAAAGTCTAAGTATATCCAAGCATTACAAAAAAACTATCAGTATTAATAATACACATAGATGAAGTAGAGCCTAAAACCAAAGTTTGTTCTAGAGATTGTGCCAATGCGAATAAAAAAACCAAATATTTCATAGGGAGCCTAACCAAAACAGAGCTTTTTTTTCTTCGAGGAAACACGAGGAAATTTTCCACGTTCCAACACAACATGGTTAGGTGAAGCAAGTCCCGTTGCCACTCCTCACCTTGGCAATGCTATAGGGGATATGACAGTCTTTCCTCTCTTTCTTGCACCTAAAATTTTAGAAAGCCACAATGTAAACGTAAATACATCTAATAATTGACAAAGATTACTTAACTTTAGAATAACAATACCTGGCCTAACACTTGCAAACCACTCAGCAGGCATTGTCATAGCTTGATGTTGCGTCACAAAGCAATCGAGGTCTTTAGATTCATGCGTCGGCCACCCCCTTGGTATTCTATCAGTGTGAGATCGTCGAAACCTCTTATCCTGTTTAGCTTCACCGATATGCACTCGAAAACACTGAGTATATCCACAATGCACCACCTCAATAAAAACTAGAAGTAAAATCTCTATATTGGCATCATCATATAAATGCTCAGTGAGCCTTGCAAGCATTCTTCTTATAATATCATGCGTTGTTACTATGCGCAAGATACATTGTAGTTCTTTTTTATACTTAGAAGCTGGATAATAGCCCCAACATGGAGTAGGCATCTGCAAAAGTGGAGTAAACACTTAAACATAGTGCAGGAAATAGCTACTCACTACATAGTATATACCAACCGAACGTGGCATAAAGGCCATTTCACATATTAGCCAAGCAATGACTACGAAGCTATCAAATTTCGATGGATACATCCCTACAAAAAGCAAGCATACCATTGCACCCTCCAAAAAAACACATATTTTCATGCATCCTTGCAAAAAAGCAATATACCTTATCGCATCTTCTGAAGCACATCCTTGTATACAATGTTCATTGTGACATTCATAATGCTTTCATTTTCATCTAGCAAGACTCTCACACCACATGAGGATTTCACCCTTGACAATGCAATATACAACTATCCATGTGTAAATATCAGTGTCTTTAAGTAAAGACCAACAACAGACAAAGTCTGGCCCTATGACTTATTGATGGTCATAGAAAACGCCAATCGAATAGGAAACTGCCTCTGCCTCATGGTAAATGGAAATTACAAAGTGTTAGGAATAAAAGTGATCCTGGGAATGAAAACTTGTTCCCCTACATTTGTTCCTGTTATTATCTCAGCATTTATCACCTTTTTATTGAATGCCTTACATATTAATCGTATACCATTACATAAACCTTTTCCCAGATTTAAGTTCCTAAGCAGAATAATAGGTACATTCATCTTTAGGAGCAATAGATGGGGATGAAACCCACCTCCAAGATCTAGTGTATTTAGATACTCTACAAAGTACAAAAATGAGCTATCACTTATCTCTGCAATCGAATCCGCACTGTAGTACTATATAACCTCTCCATGCATCAATTGAAATGTATGATGATTCAAAGAGGCCACCTCCGTATTCCGCGCTGCAAGTATAGCACGCTTGTCGAAATATGCTCCAAAGTTTATCACAGTGGATACTTCACTGCACACACTATCAACTAAGGTTTCAATGGAGTGTCCTTTTAATACCATGCCAAATGAAATATGTAACTTATCACAATTCTCTGTAATACCTACTCCATCCCCTATCCCTTGAATCCAACCAATAAACCCATTATCGATTACATCACCAACGGTTGACATCCGTATATTCCCAAACAACCTTAGCACCTTAACATACTGCCATAAATGAGAGTAACATAGTGTCACATTAACAATATCTTCATAGGAGCCCTTCATCACGACAGGAAGGATTTGTCTAAAATCACCTCCAAGTAAAGTGACCTTTCCACCAAATGGTTTATCACAATTCATAATATCCCTTAAAGTTCTATCAACTGCCTCAAATGCATATCTATGCATCATCGGAGCCTCATCCCACAAAATAAGACTTGATCGTCTCAATAGTTGAGCAAGATCGCTCTGAACAGGAATATTACAAGTGGATCGATTACTTAGATCTAATAGAATTTTAAACCTCGAGTGAGCAATACGACCACTCTATAGAAGCAAAGTAGCAATGCCAGATGATGCCTTTGCTAATGCTATATGACAATCACTATGTAGCCTAGCAAGTGAACGCTTATAAAGAAATGTCTTCCCCGACTCACCGGGACCACATCCAAAAAAAAAAACATCCCCAGAGTTTGCACCGATAGCATCCATAACTGCAGTATATGCAACTCTCTGTCCGTCATTCAACATTGCCTCCATAGAATACAAACTCTACATTGTCTAGTATATCATATGCATATTCATCTTCTAAAAGAGGGTTAGCACACAACGGAGAATCCGTTCAATGAGGCTTTGGCAATCCATCAAAGTCGGACAATCTTTGCCCATGCTACCGCAAAATGTTCTAAAGATGCAATAAAGCCTTGTTTGATGCCTCTTGGTGCAGATTTGTAGAAGATACATGTGTGTGCTCCAGCTGCAATTTATACAAAATATCCTCTACTATTAGTGCCATAAACCTATCCCAAAGCTGACCAAGCTGAGCAGGCTCACAAAAGACCAAAATTGCAGCAAACAAAGCACGTAATTGGGCACCAATCTGCACAGAGGTAGCTTCTCCCAAGCACATTGCACACTCGTCATCACCCTCTAACACGCCCTTTGCAATGCAAGCTTCCTTAAAAGTATTGTACATCACATTGCCAACAGTACGCAAGACACTGTTAAGAGCATTCGCAAGTAATAATGCTCACCACATGTAGGCAGCACAAAGTATATTCGATTACATGTATTTCCACGCTTTCTCTTTGTCCACACCTTTTTCTATGCATTCTACACCCAACACATTGGGAAGTCTCGATAGCGAATATCTCGAGCCTCTGGATGAACAAGATTGTATGCAAACCACTCTGTAAGAGTGGTTTCTTAACATCTTCATTTTGCATAACATTTGATATATTGTCTGTATCGCGAAACACCACACAATTCTCACCAAGCAAGTGTACCTACAACCGTTGTATATCAAGCTTCTCATTGTGCAATGCATAGTCATATATTCGCCAACATGCTTTTGAAGCAAAAACATACCGTGCATCTAAATAACTCTCGATCTCATCCACTTCACGGATGCTCGTACCATTCAACCCTAAGCTTCCAACATAAAACTTAATGGTTGCATGATCATGTCCCTTGTATATATACTTATACAAATACTTAACAACTGCCACTATTGAGCATACCTCAACATTTATATGTGCATTTTATTTCTTACTCAAGTAAGGATTGTATGGAACAATCAATCGATTATCAATAGTATTACCCTTTATTGTGATTGTGTTTCCATATTCATCCCGTCTTCTATAAATAGGATAGCTAGAGCTATCAACAGTTGTCACATTCAAAAACCTCCAAGGAAATTTTTTAGTGCATTGACCATCACACATGCAAGGGCTCTTGGGATTCAACGCATTGCAAGGACCATGAACATTGCACTTTGAGATAGTTTCAAACAGAGCTGAAAACCTTGCTTTATTACGAAACTCAGCACAAACCAACCTATCATAATGGCATGCTTGAGAGGGTTTAAAAGGGTACTCCAAAATCAACAAAGTATGAGAATGTGGCAACCCTCGCTTTTGAAACTCAATCACACTAACATAGCCTGCAACATTTCCAAACAAATTCCTTTTCAACAATGTATGCATCATATCAGTATGTTTTTTATGAAAGACCCCGAGTAGTCAAATCAGGACGATCATAAGTAGTCTGTCCAGGCAACAAAGCATTAGCTATCTTTGACCGCTTTGGATTACATATCATTGTTATAAAGAGATCTAGTTTTCCCTTACTCCGCACTTTAGCCATAGCGTCTTGATACAACTAATACATGTGCCTTGGCCCACCAGTAAAAGAAGATGGCAAAACCACCCTTTTACCAACAGAGGCACCAATAACCTGTACTGGTCCATTATCCATCAATCCCATCATATCTGCCAAGTCTTTATAAACTTCTGAGCGTAAAACTAATTGATTCTGACGACACCAAGTCAACCTACATTGCTCTACACTACAATAAGCATCAATAATAAATTGTTGCAACAATCAAACACCACACAACATGCAAACCTCAGTGTCCTCACACACTTGTAGTCGAAATGCATAAAATTGCATCTGAGTAATACAATCCTTATGAGATAATCCATGTACATTAACTGGAATATTAACATTACTATAAGGCACCTTTACATGCCAACCATCATCACCCATAGGAAAAAGAAGAATATATAGCATTGACATATATGCCCTATGCAAGTTCGAAATAGCAAAACATTGTCCATCTCGACTATAAACATGTATATCTCGATGATCGAGACTATTCTCATTCCCTTGTCCTGACATGATAGCCGCAACTTCAGTTGCCACTGGAGCTGAGTATTGCCTATTAGCTTACTGAATGCCAAAAATAGTCATTCTTAAATCATGCAAGGGATTGTTTTGCAATTGCATACCCACGAATCTAAAAGCTTGTGCATATACATTGTATTGATGCATCATAAACTGAAGCTCTCCAAGTAAATTTGGCAATAAATTAGGCATACCCAATCGATTAGATAACTCATGCTCAATATCATAAACATAAAGTTGTGCAAATCTTGGCCGTTCCTGTCGTTGCACATTAGGAAGCAGAGGGCCTATACGATGATAAATGGAGCCATGCACTCTAAAGGTATAAGAATTCCCCGCAATAGATAAAAACTCATCAAGATTGGCACCAAGTGACACAAATGCAAGAGCACTATTATATGCCCGTATATTATTCTTAAATACTCTACTTTGAGGATGTATACCATGTAACAAATCATGCAATGGCTGTGGTGGACGTTGCAATGGTGGCAACATTACTTTTCCATTCCGACAACAATGTTTACCAAACAAAACCAATCCTTGCACTTGAGTCTCACATCTCCACAATTTAGCCGAACATCACTCACACATCTCAGAAAGACTTCCCATGGAATGCACTATTGGGTCTTGAAATAGCAATTATGTAGTTGCAAGATGAATATCCATTGCAGGCAAAGCATGCAAAATGGAGCAAAAACCTCCATTTTGAGGGCTAAAGGTTGGACCATTATTGACACGTGACTTGTTAATCACATGATTTCCTAGATTTTGGCTATTTTCAATATTGCAATTATAATTCATAGCAAAAGCAAATTGTTGCTCAATCAATTCACCATTCCCATCTAGAACCCCCATGCAAGAAGGCATATTTTGCATACTATGCAAGGTACTTTGAACTCCCTCATGGATCACACTATTGTGATCTAGAGCTTCTCTTTGTGAAATGTCTTGGCACCCAACCATAGCAAAATACATCTCTTTGTGCCCCCTTTGACCATGTTTTGTTCGTAGCCGAATCATTTGAGTCCTAAGCCTAGCAACTTGTTGTCGTCTATGGCGCGTAGAGTCAAGTCTATGCCTATGAATACGTAACACATAATCTCTACTAGTTGACCGATGTGAAAATCCCATATTGACTGGATTCTCACAAAGCCTGCATGCCAAGAGAGACCATGCATTCTTTCAAAAAAAGACTTAATTGGGGTTAGTATTTTCAAAAAGACTTAAGAGTAGAACCAATCTAGAATCACATAATTCAAAACACTGTAGTAATTTATTTAAATCAACGAAATGTTATGTGTAAGGAATCCCAGTACTCAAAAGAAACTATATATATATATATATATATATATATATATATATATATATATATATATATATATATATATATATTCCATATATAATTAGATATCTTATCCAAAGAGAGACAAATAAAATTTCTATCTAACCAGCACAAGTGATCCCCCAAGTTTTCTCTCTAAATTGCAAGACAATAAGTTTTCCCTATAAACCTTAAGAGAGAGAGAAGGAGAGAGAGGGAAGTAGGGAGGGAGGGAGGGAGAGACATGAACATTCAAATTTAATCAAATATTATAATTAGACCAAACACCAAGATCAAATATTACTCTCATACGCATCACATTGCAAAAATCAACAAAGTTCTATCTACATTGCAATGCCAGTACTTAGCAGAGACTTGATGAAGATTCAAGAACTACCTTTGCCATGACAAAAATAACAACGGAGTTATCTCTTCACAAATTGCAAGAGGTTTCACAAAAATGAAGCATATATCACCATAAGAGAGAGGAAGGGAAGGAGGGAGACATGAACATTTAAATGTAAAAATCAATTAAGTTTTCTCTCTAGATTGCAAGACAATAAGTTTTCCCTATAAACCTTATTAAGAGAGAGAGAGAAAGGAGAGAGAGAGAGAGAGAGAGAGAGAGAGAGAGAGAGAGAGAGAGAGAGAGAGAGAGAGAGAGGAGGGAGGGAGGGAGGGAGAGACATGAACATTCAAATTTAATCAAATACTGTAATTAGACCAAACACCAAGATAAAATATTACTCTCATATGCATCACATCACAAAAATCAACAAAGTTATATCTACATTGCAAGAGACAATGCCTCTTCCTACAGACAAAACCTCGAGAAAGAAGTATCACATCACATTGCAAGCACCCAATACATTTTACTTAGTTTAGCTTTGCTACATCAAAACCAATGTAGGCCCCACAAAAAGGAACCACACATCACTACAAAAAAAGGGTGGCCCAAGCACTATAAAACAAAATGGAACCAATGATAAGCTTGATCATGAGCAAGTCCTCCCCCTTAGTTGTGACCATTCATTTGACAACTCAATTGTTGTAGTAAGGCATTAAACCTATTAACATTCATTTGAAACTGCAAGAATGGTAGTCAACAATCTCTCTGGCAAATCACAAGCTTGTGGTTATCTCCAAGCCCCCAAAATGATGCCCACATATCATTCACCAATAAATTCATCAACCTGCTTGTCTCAGAAACAATTGTCGAAAGTTCCCTTACTTCAGGCACCCAGACCACTCAAGACTTGTTGAAAAACACTTTAGGTGTGCTTTGTCTCACACACAACACTATATAAACCCTTAGCCTGTTCATGTAGCTCTGTGGAGTAAATAGCAAGTACATGATCAACACGTGTGCATAAACTCATCTGCAATTCCATCAACTCATTCATCTTTGCCTCGAGACATTTAAAGTCTAAAGAACTTGAAGCAGCCTCTGTGTTCCTTCGAACCCTTGTTGCTGTTCTTGCAGATTTAGTAGCACTCGTTCCTTGTTGCCTTACCACTTCTTTCATTTTTTGCACACTAACTTTACTAACTCTATTAGAGTCCACATTTTGGCTGCAACAACATATATAAATATACAAATGATTATCTCCAAAAAAAGGCTACAACACCTAGTCGTAAATACAATTAGAGTTATCTTCCATACCCATGCGAACAGCTCCAAGTAGGCAAGCGTCGAAGAGACGATGTTGTGGCCGTTTTATTTAATTCCATTGAATCAAATGCATTCAATGGTGTCGAATGTACTATGTCTAGAACATCGTCCATGGCATTACTTTGTTCCATGATGGCTACACGAAACTTTCAAGAGATTATAAGAGTTCCAATAGAGAAATCTCAAAGCTACTCAAGATACAATCGATAAACACATTTGCAATCAAAATCCCTAAATTCAAGGTGAGCCAAAATCAAAGATAAAAGAACAGGAACGCGCATGAGCACATGCATAAGTGGGGCCATACATGAGCACATGCATACATAGTGCTCGCCAAAGGCCAACTAATAACCGCTCCCTGTAATGGATGTCCATGCATCCACATTTGCACACGACTCTCACATCATCGAAGGCCTAGCAAGCACCACTCAAACTTGAAAGCAAAAGAATAAACATGCATTAGGCCCAACATGCATAAGCAAATGTGTATATGCCCATGGTGAGCACATGTGTACATAGTGCTCAATAAAGGCTAGCCAAGCATTGTCTAATCTTCCCCCCTTCTCTCTCTCTCTCTCTCTCTCTCTCTCTCTCTCTCTCTCTCTCTCTCTCTCTCTCTCTCTCTCTCTCTCCAAGCCTTGCCAATGGATGTTTGTTTGTCTACATCCATACATAGGGATTGCCAGAGGGTCCAAGGTGTTGTAGATCCAAAGGTGTTCGAGGCTCCAATTGAAAGAATACCAAGGTGAAAGACGGAAAAAGAAACCATTAAAATAGCTCTAAAAAAGTTTTGTAATCTAAAAGAGATAAACAACATATTTCAAAATGTAGAATTCCATCAATCTAATAAGACAAATAAGAAGTCTCGTAGAGGTTATACATACACCAAGCAAACTATAGATCCGAGGATGTGCTTATGTGGTGATTCTTTCAAGTTAACATTGCCAAAAACCTATCAAGATAAACTTTGAATGAAGCAAGTTACGCATCAAGGGCAATGTTCTCCAGTGTAAGGGGATGAGTCTATACGGCGATTCATCTGGGTCAACATCGTCGAGAACCTATTAAGACTTACTTTCAAAGAAGTAAGCTACACATCAAGGGCAATGTTCCTAGGTGTGACCAAGCTCTCATTCTTGCGAGTAATTAACACACATACTCCATCCTCTATATGACCTGCACTGTCAATAAGATCTTTCATCTTCTCATCACGATCATCCAAGGGTCCAGCATGTGGCCAATATTTTCGATTATGGTCGTATATCTCCCCTATATAGCCCTTGATTTCTTCCAACTCATCCTGTATCCTCACTCCATCACCAAGGTTCCCTTCATATTTCTCCCCCAACATTCTCTCAATCCTCTCTAGATGGCTAACAATGTTCTTACTAAGAGAAATCAAAGCTCTTTGATGTTGAAATAATGTCTTCACTTGCTTCTCAATCCCGTCCAAATGACGAATGATTCTCAAGAACCCAATAGAACTATCATATCCTCCAACATGCTTGAGTGCACGACGAATTGCCTTCCTCCTTGTAATGTCTTTCACCTTGCACATACCCATTTGTTCGCTGGGAATGCATTGTACAACATTTGATGCAGACACGTTCTTGTTTGCTACAAAAGCCTCCATACTGCGCAAAACACATGCGTTAACATTAAGGTGCATATCAACTATCCTTAAAATTTAGAAACAATGAAAAATCATAAACGGCATTAGATTAGCCTTCCAATACATTAAATTTGAAACATATGTGATTTACACCATGTGATCGATCACGATAAGATTTACTACAGAAGCATCACTTAGAGTGAGGTTCCAATCTGTTTATCCCACACGCATGACTCAAGTGGATCCTTCACTAACTCACATACAGCTAATCCAAGCAAATTCACATGGCTTCCTAGTAGGCTAGAGATTAGAGTTATTGTCACAATGGATGTATTCATTTGAATATCCCTATGAATGCATCCCTCATGATGTGAAACCCCTCTCTTAGTCTCTTGTCTTTGTTCACAACCCATGGACAAATTCAAAGTTCTCTATAATTATACCCGCCTCACAAATTGTAATGAGCAAAGTCGAGGATGGATCTTTTAATGTACATAATGTTACAACAACCAATGAGTTGGGCTTTTTATTGGAATGAGGTTTTTTCCCCAAACAAAGAGGATCGATCACGATAAGATTTACTACAGCAAGCATCACTTGGAGGAGGTTCCAATCTGTTTATCCCACACGCAATACTCAAGTGGATCCTTCACTAACTCACATACATGTATTTCAAGCAAATTCACATGGCAAAGTAAATGATTGATCTATCTCTCAATAATGAAAGTCATAAATAAATAGTATTATCACTTAGCCCTTGGTGCATTGAATGCTATAAGATGTCCCCCTATAGTCCAAGGGTGCACACTACATAATATCCTTCCCTAGAAAAGCACTACTTAATAATCCATGAAGAACATAAGTATAGAAATTTGTAGTCCCTACATTAGAGTTCAAGAGATATGGCTCCATCTTGGTACCTATAGGGGTTGATAATGTAACACATATCTTAAAATTAATATAGAAGATAATAAAATAAACATAAATTTAAATCCCCATATTGTTGATATCTTGCACTCCATGTCTTAAAATGCATATCTTAATCTTAAAATGATTATTCTAACATAATGTACATTCTCATATTTTAAAGTGTGTGGACAGGTGTTCTCTATATAAATCCAACATTGAAAGCTCCACTATTTCAAAAGCCGAGAGAGAGACACACACGCACACATACAAACACAATGTTTGCCTATAAAACCAAATTATTACACCAACTTAAATCAAAATATGAAAAATTTTGCATCCTACATGAGACCCTCAAAGAGAGAGAGAGAGAGAGAGAGAGAGAGAGAGAGAGAGTGTGTGTGTGTGTGTGTGTGTGTGTGTGTATTGAATCTTCCACTCCATGTACTAAAATCAGTGAAGATAATGAAATAAACATAGATTTAAATCCCCATATTGTTGACATCTTGCACTCCATGTCTTAAAATGATTATTCCAACATAATATAGATACTCATAGGTCAAAGTGTGTGGGTACAATGTTTGCCTATAAAACCAAATTATTACACAAACTCAAATCAAAATACGAAAAAATTTGCATCCAACATGAGACTCTCACAGAGAGAGAGAGAGAGAGAGAGAGAGAGAGAGAGAGAGAGAGAGAGAGAGAGAGAGAGAGTATTGAATCTTCCACTCCATGTACTAAAATCAGTGAAGATAATAAAATAAACATAGATTTAAATCCCTATATTGTTGACATCTTGCACTCCATGTCTTAAAATGATTATTCCAACATAATATAGATTCTCATATTTTAAAGTGTGTGGGTAGGTGTTCTCTATAAAAGTCCAACGTTGAAAACTCCACTATTTCAAAAGTCGAGACAGAGAAACACACACACACACACACATACAGACACAATTTCTCCCTATAAAACCAAATTATTGCACAAACTCAAATCAAAATACGAAAACTTTTCATCCTACATGAGACTGAGAAAGAGAAAGAGAGAGAGAGAGAGAGAGAACTAAATCTTCCACTCCATGTACTAAAATCAGTGTAGAAGATAATAAAATAAACATAGATTTAAATCTGTATTGTTGATATCTTAAGATGTCTTAAAATGCATAAGTTCAAATGTTTATTCTAATCAATAAAACTCTCTCTCTCTCTCTCTCTCTCTCTACTAAAAACACCTAAAAAGTTAATTAATATATACAATTGTTATAAATATAGACAAATATTTATAACAATTACAATTACAAATATTAACTTAATCACTAACAATAACAACAACAATAATAACAACAAACAAACAACTTTAATAACAAAATAGCTAATCAAAATAAAAAAATAGCAATAATAATAACAATTAACATTAACAATTACAATTAATCAACAATAATAATTGATAATAATAATAATCATAATAATAATAAATATCAACTTAATAACTAACAATAATAATAACAACAAACACAATATAATAAGAAAATAATAATAATAGCTCATCATAATGATAACTAATAACTAACAATTATTAATAAACCAATTAATTAACTAATAATAATAAATATATATCTATAACTATATTTAACAAAATAACTAATCAAAATGAATAATTAGCAATAACAATAATAATTAACATTGACATTAACATTAGCAATTAGAATTGATCAATAATAAATAATAATAATAATAACTAAAATTAAAAATATTAACTTAATAACTAACAACAACAACAACAATAATAATAACAACAAACACAATATAATAAAAATAAAATAATAATAACTCATCATAATGATAGCAATAACAACAATAATATAATAATAACTATAACTAGCTAACAAATATATACAATATAAAAAAATATACAAAACAACTAATAACCTAATTAATAACCATCAATTAATAATTATCACTTAAATTAACTATACTCTACTTAACAACTAACTAAGTAACAAATACAATATAACTACATAAAAACAATTAATAACTAATAATAATCTAATAAAATAATAATAATAAAAGAAAAACTACTCAATTAATAAATTATTAAAATCAAATGATTAATACAATATAAGATTTAAATTAATTAATATTAACAATAATCTATATATATAACAATAATAACAAAATAACTAATCAAAATCAATAATTAACAATAATAATAACAACAACTAACATTAATATTAACAATTATAATTATATATAATAATATTATATATTATATTATAATATTATAACCATGATGATTATTATTATCGATAATTAACGATAAGTTAACTAATAACCATCAACTAATAATTATCACTTAAATGAACTATGCTCTACTTAACAATAACTAAGTAACAAATACAATATAACTACATAAATAAAAACAATTAATAACTAACAATAATCAAATAAAAATAATAATTATTAAATTTATTAAAAATATTCAATAACAAAAAAGAAAAACTATTCAATTATTAAAATCTGTTAATTAATACAACACAAGATTTAAACTAATTAATTTTAATAATAATCTATATCTATAACAATAATAAAAAAAACAACTAATCAAAATCAATAATTAGCAATAACAATAACAACTAACATTAATATTAACACTTATAATATCAATAACAATATTATAACTATGATACTGATGATTATTATTATTGATAATTATAAAATAACAACAACAATAAATACAATACAATACAATAATATTAATATTAATAAAATAAAAAAACTAGATAATGTAATATATTCTAATAATATAATAATAACTATAGCTAAGAAATACATACAATATAATAACTATATAAAAACAACTAATAACTTAACTAAAAATAGCATTCATTATAATATAATACATTATTAAATTTATATCATATCATTAACATTAACATTAATATCGAATCATATTATATCATAGTATAATATATTTATATTTATAATAATAATTATTATCACATCATATCTATCTATTTATATTTATTATTCTATATCTATCAATATCTCTATTTCTATCTGTCTCTATCTATAATCTATAACTATAACTATTAAAAAAATTATCAATATTAATATATATAATATTATATAATATTATATAATATAATATGTAATATAATGTAATATATAACAACAATAACAACAAATATAACAATTGAAAACCAATATACTATAATACAATATAACAATCTCTCTCTCTCTCTCTCTCTCTCTCTCTCTCTCTCTCTCTCTCTCTCTCTCTCTCTCTCTCTCTCTCTCTCTCTCTCTCTCTCTCAACTTAAAACAACCAAAAAGTTAATAAATATATATAATTGTTATAAATATAGACATATGTTTATAACAATTAACATTAACAATTATTATTAATCAACAATAACAATTACAAATTTTAACTTAATAACTAACAATAATAACAATAAACATACAACTATAATAATAAAATAACTAATCAAAATAAAAAATAGTTATAACAATAACAATTAGCATTGATATTATGAACATCAATAATTACAATTAATCAACAATAATAATTGATAATAATCATAATAAATATCAACTTAATAACGAATAATAACAACAAACACAATATAATAAGAATAAAATACTAATAGCTCATCAGAATGATAACTAATAACTAACAATTATTAATAAATAAATTAATTAACTAATAATAATTATTATATATCTATAACTATACTTAACAAAATAACTAATCAAAATCAATAATTAGCAATGACAATAACAATTAACATTGGCATTATTGACATTAAGATTAGCAATTAGTATTAATCGATAATTATTATTATAATTAATAATAATTAAAAATATTAACTTAATAACTAACAATAACAATAACAACAAACACGATATAATAAGAGTAAAATAATAATAACTCATCACAATGATAGCAATAACAATAATAATATAATAATAACTATAACTAACTAACTAATACATATAAGATAATAAAACCATACAAAAACAACTAATAACTTAACTAATAACCATCAACTAATAATTATCACTTCAATTAACTATGCTCTACTTAACAACTAACTAAGTAACAAATACAATATAACTACATAAAAAAATTTAATAACTAACAATAATCAAATAGAATAATAATAATTATTAAAAAGTTTAAATAGATTCAATAATAATAATAATAACTACTCAATTATTAACATCAATTAATTAATACAATATAAGATAATATTTAAATTAATTAATTTTAACAACATCAATCTATATCTATAATTTATAACTATAACAATAATAACAAAATAACTAATCAAAATCAAAATCAATAATTAGCAATAACAATAGCAACTAGCATTAATATTAACAATAATAATAATAATAATAATAATAATAATAATAATAATAATAAACTTAGATAATGTAATACAACATGATAATAACTATAACTAAGAAATACATATAATATAATAACTATATAAAAGCAAGTAATAACTTAACTAATAATAACAGTTATAATATATCTATACTCTTTCATATTTTGGCTCTTTCTTATTATAATATAAAGTATAGATCAATCTATAATATAATCTATATTGTATAATATATATCTATAACGACAATAACATCAACACTAACACTAACATTAACTATAATATAATACATTCACATTAACATTAATATCATATTATAGTATACCATAATATAATTATATTACATTTATATTTATATTTATAATAATAATAATAATATATATTTATCTATATTCTATATATATTATTATTAGCAATAATAATAAAATAACAACAACAATAACAACAAAGATAATATAATAATAATAATAGTGATAATAATAATAATTAAAAACTAGTATAATATAATATAATATAATAATAAGTAACCAATAATTATTAATTATTAATTAATTAACATTAATATTAATATCATAATATTAATATTATTATTATTATTTATACTATTATTATTTTATTATTGATATTGATAATTAATAATCACAATAAAATAATAATAATAATGATTAAACACTAATAATAATAATGATTAAACACTAATAATAATAACAATAAAAACTCATATATTATTATAATACAATATAACAATAATAAAATGACAATATCAATATCATTAGTAATTAGTAATAATAATAATAATAATATATAAACCACCATCAACTAAACTATTAATTAACATTAACATTAATTGCAATATTAACATTAATGTTAATACTAACATTAACATTAATATCAACACTAACATTAACATTAATATTACTATTAATACTAACATAAACTTCAAATATTAATGTCATAGAGAGAGAGAGAGAGAGAGAGAGAGAGAGAGAGAGAGAGAGAGAGAGAGAGAGAGAGAGAGAGAGAGAGAGAGAGAGAGAGAGAGAGAGAGGCCATTTTAACTTGTCCCACATGGTATCACTGCTGCACACCAAAAATAAGTTCAAGACGGAAAAGTCCCAAAAAGTCGAAAATGGAAGATAGCCAAAGGCGAGAAAAATGGAAGAGAAAGGCAAGCTTAGACAAATGCAGGACAAGCCTCAAATGTAAAAGGAAGCACACAATAATAAGTGCACCGAATATTCTAGCAAGGAAAGTATTTGGCACATTGTAATTCATTTTGTAAAAGAGTGCTAGGTTTCCTCCTATGCAATTTGTAAATGTGGATGGGCATAGGTGAAGGAATCATGAAAGTAGGAAGAAATAAGGAAAGATAACCTAGTCTAAAATAGCCAGTCATGTAAAAAGGGATAGGCACCCCAAGAGGCGAAGGGCATGTATAAAAAGGCAAAAAGTGAATGAAGAATATCATTCTTATGGGTGGCCAAAACTAGCTCTATTATTATTATTATTCTTCTTCTTCTTGCTTGCTTGAGCTTGTGCTTGAGAGAGGGAGTAAGTATGTGAGCCTGAGGGACCGTGGTAAAGAAGCTCTCCATCTTCTTGTCTCTTCTTCTTCTCTTCTCTTCCCTCCTCTTGTCTCACATGTGGCAATGGAGCATGGAGCTTGGAGCTTGAGGATCTGAGCTTGCACCTTGGATTGTGGAGCTATCGGAGTGCCTGGGGGAGGAGGCAACGCATAGAGGTAAGCTCACTACACTCGTAGGTGTGAGAGTGCGTATAGCTATGTGAGAGGTAGCCATTGCACTTGGCTTGAAACTCTTACAATAAGTGCTTTGTGGGTCTTGGTGGTTGAGCAAGAGCTCCCACATTTTGGTTCCATTGCCATGACCAATGGATTCAAGTTTTGAGTGCTTGTGTGCTTTAAATTAAGCAATGAAGTAGGAGTTCAACTCCAAAATGGCACTTGGTTCTAGGTAGGAAACAAGGGAGTCGAAGGCTATTCGATCTCTTTTTCACGACCTGCAGAGAACCCAGTTTCAACTCATTCGAAATCCCTTGCAAAAGCATCAAGATCAGGAAACTGCTTGATGCAATTGACTCCATCAAAGGTCACACTTAGCAGTATAGGCATTTAAGCATGTGTGAAAGCTAGAAAGCCTGATTTTGCATAGCACACATTGAGATGCACTACTTACTAGTGTATAAGTATTGCACATTTGTAAACTATTGGATAAACAAGGAACACACTAAGGAGGACTAACCTAAAAACGAACCCACTAGTAGGAGTACAACCCCAAGACTTGGAGAAGGGACCCAAAAAACTAGGAACAAAGACATAGAGGAGAAAGAACCATCACACTATCGAGAGAAGGACATGCTCGCCAAGATTAGGGATATATCTCTAGTCGGCTTAGTTGACCTCATAGATGCACTAGTGGATCAAAAGACAACTACTATGGCAGGCACGATCTCGAATAAGAACAGACTAGACCTCAATCTTGACCTTAACATGGCTGAGCACCCTAATGACATCTGGCGACTTATTACACAATATAACCAACAAACGAGGATAGTGCATATAGAAGACCAGTGGCCCGATGTCATAGCCGACCTTGAGGAAGAGAGGAGATTGGTAAGGATGGCATTGTAGGAAGTTATAGCTAGGAGCAATGGGCTCAAAGGTTGCATCATGAGAGAGAGCTTAGTGAGGTTTACAGGATCCTAGCCAAATTAGGTAGAAATGGAACGGGGGCAATGCTGATAGGAAGAGAGACTTGGAAGCCGATCTTATAGTAAGCAAGCTACTCACTAAAAGATTGCTAGATAATACTAGTGCTGAGCAAAATGGGGTAGCCTTAGTGGCATCATTGCTAGTCAAGAGCTGGGAGCTACCCCAAATGCCAGGAGCCAAATGAAAATACCCATAGTTACAAAGCAACTTGATAAAGACCAGGCAGACAATGATCCTTACAGCTTCATCGAGTAATTTGAGCAGGTATGTGAGGCTAATAACCTCGTGGACCCCGCTGAGTAAGCACATGCATTCAGTCTTTGCTTGCGAGACAAGGGATAAACTTGGTTCACTAGTTTAGACAACACTGAATGTAATAACTTCACCTAGTTGAAGGATCTCTTCATCAAGAGATTGTTGAGGCAGGATACTTCGATAACCTCATTGTTAAGCATATGAATGTTAGTCAGAAAGACAAAGAGAATATATGAGACTATGTCACCCATGTGAGAAGTCTCTACAAGAGGATACTTGTAGCTAAGCAACCCAATGAGAGAGCGGTCTCTACTGTATTCATTAACAAGATCTAAAACGAGGAACTTTATAAGGCCCTTGCAAGCAACTCAAATATACAAAGGGATATGCTTGTGAGAGTCTTTGAGGAAGCCATATAGGTAGACGACTTGCTTAGGGAGAGAAGCTCTCGGACAGTGCAGCAAAGTAGCAATGCAATTAGGAATATCGAGAGAGCTGCAATAACTAGTGAACAAGCAGTCTCTAGTGAAAGGGAAAAAGGGAAGAGTGTTGATCAGACCCAAGCTATAGCCGAACTAAAATCGGAACTTGCCAGACTACAAGAGTCAATGCAAAGACCAGTGCAATCCCACATGCAATGTGTGCAGCACTGTGGAGGGAATCACCTGCCCTCTGAATGCCGCGATCCTAGATCAAGGCATTGTGCCAATTGTGGAAGATTCGAGCACGACACCATGCACTATTGGTTGCCTTACCAACAACCTTACACCATACTATCCAAGAGTTAGATAACCATATTTCGGAAGGGGAGCACCTTTGGCTCTCCATGTGTCAAACGATTCAAAGCCAACCGCCCTGAGATAGATATCAACCCTACGGGAATCCGTAGACCTCTTACACCTATCATGACCCATCCATCGAGTGAGGAACCACTAGAGGAAGATGCTTACTTGAACCCTTATATCTCTTAGGATGAAGAAGTCAATCCCATATTGATGGAATATAGACTGGTGCTGATTATGGCCTTAGGCAAAGAAAGAGGTAGAGGCCTAAGAGGAGCTCAAACCCAAGAACCCATAGCATGTTGGATATGTGGCCATTTAGAGCATATCTCATCTCACGGCCCTGAAAAGGAGCAAGAAAATAGAAAGAAGGCTAACTTGAGGTGCCCCGAATGTGGTGTCACACATCTATTTGTTGACTGCCCTAGGTGGAAGCCCTCCACTAGATCTATAATCATACCATCTGTGCTGCTCGGACTCTTTTGTGTTGAGTCACACGACAACAATGCTACACCTATTCCCCTAAATGTCATGACACAAGCTTAAACAAAGTAGGCCGATATCTCACTACATGGACCTAGCAACTTGGATGTATCCTCCATAGGAAAGAAGAGTCCATGACAGAGGAAAAAGAGAACCGAGGCAAAAATAATGCCTAAGACCGAGAGTGAGACCACATTAACCAAGGGAAACCAAGTTATGGATGCCAAATCAGAAACATTTGCTCCTACGACAAGAGAGAAAGGAAGCACTAAGGTTGTAGAGTACCTTGACCCCAACCAGTATAGCTGAGGGCTGCAGATAAGGTCAAGGAGTGGATAAAAGAAGCACAAGCTCACCTTCAAGATGTCGAACCTATAGTTGAGGACGAGACTAACGAACTCTCAACCATAAGCCCACCAGACTCTCCCACACATATCTGAGGGTAGCAGAGACAACAACACCATATGAACAACTGCAGGGGAAGAATGAGAGGGCTAGGAATACACAAACAATTCAAGAACATTAGCAAGGAGCCCATGAAGTTGAGGAGGGAAAGATGGATGGCAACTTGCTAGTCACACTCATAACAACTCTTGTGACAATGTTGTTCAGCAAATGGGATGAAGGTTAGACATTTCGGAGTCCTGAAGGGCTAGCCTCTAAAGATAACAAGAATCTAATTCTCCGTGAGCTTCATAGTTATGAAGGGAGTGGATTATGATATCCTGCTAGGTAGGCATTGGATGAGAAATGCCAAAAAAATAGAGGACTGGGGTAATGGCCTGATATTCTTGGGCAATAGAGATGGAAACTTGGAAAACCTCACCAATGGAGTTAGATGCCATCTCTACCCTGCTGAAGGGTGACTCGAGGTCTAGAAGCGATTATGGGCCTCTAACAAGGTACATTTCTTGATCTAAGGATAAGTGAGATTGGATGCATATATTGGCAACCATTGATCTCCCATTCTCAAAGGATGAGGATGAATACATGCAAGGTGTAGACTCTGCTAGAAAGCCTAAGAGTGGTGTCATTTCTAACCTACCCACAGTAACCTTGTGTATGATGGCCAAAAGCTCCATGGGCCAACCAACAACAATCACCTATTATGTCCCATCAAACAAACTTGAACTTCACAAAATCCTTGAGTACTTGTCAAGTCATCTTGGGGGTAACCTAGCTACCAACTTGAATCTTATGGAAGGCAGAGAGTGGTAATGGACTAAGGTGCACAACCTAAATTTTTCATATAATTGGGCTCTCATGATAAGTGTGGTAGAGCTCGGGAGTAGGAACCCTGCAAGTGACCTACAGTCCCTATTTGAGAATTTTGACGACGAGTGTACAAAGACTACTATTCCATCATTGAAGGAGAGTAAAGAGGAAGTAGAGACCATAGAATATGATACGGAGGGACGAGTAATTGAGTAGATTAGAGAAGACACTAAACCTCAAGAGGTCAACACATTTTGGGTGAGCAAAGGAGCTACCAAGGTAGATTGTGATCGAGCTTGGCTAGAATGCATCGAGGTGGTAGATTATGGGCAAGCAAGGCTAGCTCATCCTTGCACACCCCACCATTGTTTGGAGTAGAGCCAGCTTCAAAGTTACAAGCACTAGGGAAGATAGCTTCTTCCAGTGAGGATAATGAGTACAATTCCGAGTTAGAGACAAGCTTTGATAGTGACCCCAAGATACCTCGACCACCTCGACACACCATGGGGGCCCTTTCAGTCCCACCTGTGGTGTAGGAGGTTAAGGGAGGAGAAAAGGAAATGGTCAGAGTCTTCAAAGGCTGAATGACAGAAGAAACCCTAGGACCTGCCCAAGTGCTTCACGAAGTACAAATAGAGTGATAAAATAGTGGTGTTAGTAGGGGCCAAACAAAAAGGGCAAGCTAATGAACCCATCAAAGCCAACCAAGGTTAAGAGGTGAATTTGGCAGAGAGGGAGGACAAGCCTTGGCCCATGTACATAGTGGATGACCTAACTGAGGAGGAGGGGCATGACCTTTGAAAGGTGAGAAGGATCGAAGCTTGCTTGGAAATGAGCTATGGCGGAGAGCAAGAGCAAGAAGAGAGAGAGACACAAATGTGAACTTCAACAACCACAATGTGTGGTCAGGCCTTCATTTATTCAAACTGTCACTAAAAGAATAAAGAATAAGTGACTGTGATGGGTGCTTGCCACCTGCAGTGTGCAGTGGTGGGTACTGTTAGTGTAGTAACATACGGGTGGCTGGGCAGAGACGCCTTTACTCCCAACAACCTCCCACTTAAAGGCGAATCTGCTTTAGTGAGAGAGAGAAAAAAGAAAAGATAGTACAACATGTACACATGTACAACAGGATGAGGAAAAAGATGTCATCTCATCCAATGCCCATCAATCTCCTGAGGAATGCAAAGCGCTTAGTAGTGAGACTCTTCTAAGCAAGTTTGCAGGATTCTACTTAGTCAAAATCTCGACAAGGTCAACAGACTTGTCCTCAATGACCTCGTGAATGAAGTGATACCTCACCTCAATATGTTTCGTCTTCGCATGGAAGACCGGATTCTTGGCCAACTTAATGGCACTCATAGAATCCGTATGCAGTGTAGGCATAGCATCTGTCATACCAAGGTTTGCAATCAAACGACCTAACCAGATAGCCTCGTTGCAAGCCTATGTGGCTACAATATACTTGGCCTTTGTAGTAGAAAGGGCCGTGCACTTCTACGCCCTGGACATCCAAGAGATAGCCCCTCCAACATAGGTGAACACATAGCCAGAAGTGGACTTCCTACTATCTGCATGTCCTACATAATCAGAGTCAATGTACCCCACGACTCCTATATCATGGCTACCATCACAAAGACACATATCTGTTGTGCCCTTCAAGTACCTCGTGATACTCTTCACGGCATCCCAATGTTTCTTGCCAGGTGTAGCCATATAACGTGCCACAACCCCAACTGCAAAAGCTATATCTGGACGGGTGGCTATCATGGCATACATAAGACTGCCCACGGTTGATGCATAGGGAATCTTGGCCATCTCGGCCTTTGCTCATCTATCTGCGGACAATCGGCCTGTGAAACTTTCACATTAGAAGGTAATGGACAGCCAATAGGCTTAGCATTCTACATGCGAAAGCGCTCAAGGACTTTATGAATGTACAGTAGTCCCTAAGATCGATCACGCGTTATGCACATACCAAGTATTTAAGAGGCCTGTCCCAGATCTTTCATCTTAAAGCTTTTCTTGAGCTGAGCCTTAAGAGCATCTAGCTCCTCATGAGTTGTCCCTAATAAAAGCATGTCACCCACATAGAGTACCAAAATCAGTAAAGAATCGTCACATGCTTTCTTCGTGTACAACAGGGATCCATAGCACTGCAGCTATAGCCGTGTGACTACATGAATGCATCAAGCTAATGGTACCATTCCCTAGGTGCCTACTTTAAGCCATATAGACTCTTTTTTAGCTTGCACACTAGGTGTTCCCTACTAGGGTTTGCAAAGCCCTTAGGCTGCTCCATGTAAATCTCATCATGCAAGTCCCCATGTAAAAAAGCTGTCTTGACATCCATCTGGTACAAGTCCAAGTCAAGTTGTGTAACCAAGGCCAAGACTAAGCGTAGGGTGGTCATCTTGACCACAGGAGAGAAAAGACTTCATCAAAGTCAACACCATGCTCTTGCTTAATTAAAACCCTTAGCAACTAATCGAGCCTTGTATGCCGGCTTGGGGTGCCCAAGGGTACTTTTCAGCTTGTACACCCACTTGCATGGCAAAGCCTTCTTACCCTGACGCAAGGAAACCAAATCCCAAGTCTTATTCTTATGCAATGAGTCAAGCTCAGACTGCATAGCCCTCCCCCAAGAGTAACAATAACCCCTGCGTATAGCCTCATCATAAGCATGAGGCTCTCCTGTATTTGTAACAAGTTCATAATCCATAGAGGGCGTAAAACGGTCAGGAGGTCATTTATCTCTAGTAGAGCGCCTCAACCCAGGCTCTACTGCCTGACCGACATCCTGTCTAACATCAGCATATCTAGCACTTGGGCCATGAGCATCAGGTGATGCTGCGGGCTGTCTAGCTGGCCGTGGAGCAGGCTGAATGGGAGCAGGTGGCTCCTATTGAAAGATAACTCTATGTACCTTAACCACTTTCTCAAGCTGCTGCATATGCATTTTGTCCTTATGAAAGATGACATCATGGCTATGGATCACTTTTCATGCCTACGGATCCCATAGACGATAACCCATCTCTTCTACATATCCATAGCCAATGAAAATGCATTTGACACTTTTAGGATCCAACTTATTGTGTTTGTCCTTGGGCACATGGCAGAATTCCTCACATCCAAAGACACGCAAATGATCATAAGAGGGGGGCTTGCCTGCCCATACCTCCTCTACAACCTGAAAGTCAATGCCATTGCTAGGCGACCTGTTAATGAGATGCACTGCAATAGTAACTATCTTAGTCCGAAAGTGTTGCGGTAAGCCAGCATGGCTAAGCATGCTACGGACCGTTTCCTGAATGGTCCTATTCATGCATTCAGCCATACCATTTTGGGGTGGGGTGTAAGGGGCGATCAACTGACGCTTAATACCCCGCTCCTCACAAAACTGCTCAAAAGCATGTGATATATACTCACCCCCATTATCTGACCTTAGGCATTTGAGCCTTTTCCTAGACTAGTTCTCTGCCAATGCAAGCCAACGCTGAAATGTGTCTAAGACATCGGATTTTCTCTTTATGGGATAAGCCCAAACCTTACGTGAGTAATCATTTATGAAAGTAACAAAGTACTTTGCCCCACCAAGTGACTGGCAGGGCATGGGCCCACATACATCTGAGTGCACAAGAGCCAAGGGCTCACCCATGTGTTTCGTACCAAACTTTTTATGTGTATTTCTAGTCTGCCTGCCATACAAACAATGATCACAAGAATCAAAATGCGAAGAGTCAAAAGGCGGAAGATACTGCAAAGCACGAAGCATTTTCATTCCTTTAAGAGACATATGCCCCAGACGAGCATGCCAAAGGGATACATGGGGAATAGAACCCACAGACAAAACATGATCCAATGTAGCTCTTGATACAAATAAGAGATAGAGGCTACCAGACTTGGCACCTCTTGCAAGTACAAGCTTGCCACGAGTAATCTTCCATGCAGAGTCTCCAAAAGACACAAAATGCATTGCATCATCAAGCTGTGCAGCTAACATAAGGCCGCAAGTCAACGCAGGTATATGGCATACATCATACAAAACAAAAGAACTACCAGAAGGAAACTGCAACCTAACATCTCCAATGCCCACAATGTCAAGAGTCATGTCATCACCGAGACGCACAAAACCAGACATGGTACGATAGGTATGAAACCAATCTCGACAGGGTGTCACATGAAAGGACGCACCTGAATCCAAGAGCAAGCACTGCGCATACATAGAATGTATCTCAAAAGCTAGTAAGGCATCGCATGAAGAAGCTGCAAGTATGTAATCATCATCTGAATCAGTGGCCTGCATGACATTAACCTCTTCTATCTTCACACTGGACTTTGTAGGTACTTTTTCTTTTCCCTTTTCCTTGCCCTTATCATCACGCATTTTATGGCACTGCTGCCTAATATGTCTTGCTTTCCCACAATAATGGATGTAAGATTAGCCTTCCATCCACGGGACTTATTGCGACCATGTGACTTGAACCTAGAATTTTGAGAGTCCCTGCCCTCATGATCATTATCATGCCTACCATTTCTGCCACCTCTAACGGTCAATGCATGTGAAGAGTGAGAAGTATAATTGTTTCTCATGTTGATTTTCTCAGTCAATAAAGCACTCTCAACATCTTTGATTTTCAGCCCATCAAGCTTGTTCATGCATATGGCAGTACAGAAGACATCCCATGATTCAAGCAAGGTGCCAAGCAGAAACAACGGGTGTCAATAAAGCACTCTCAACATCTTTGATTTTCAGCCCATCAAGCTTGTTCATGCATATGGCAGTATGGAAGACATCCCATGATTCAGGCAAGGTGCCAAGAAGAAACAACGGGTGCAAGTTGTCTTTGAACTCAATACCCTGTGACAACAAACTTTTCATGATAGCATGAAACTAACTGAAATGAGATGAAAGGGAGGTCCCCTCCTTCATGCGAAGGTCCATTAACTGCTTCAGCCAATACATCTGTGATGCAGGACTCTGCTGCGCATAGAGCTCCTGAATCTTCTCCCATAAATCCCATGCACTCTGATTCTCATCTTCAACAACATTATGATGGACCTCTTCTGAGAGTGACAAAATAATGGTTGACTTGCATAGCTCATCAACTTCCATCCAAACATCATCATCCATATCCTCAGGTTTGACACCCTTGAAACATAAGGGTTTAATCTGCAACTTTTGTACAAAAACTTGCCATATTTGGGACTTCTAATACCATAGTTGGTACCATCCAACTTGGCAATGTTAAAGAGAGCGGTGTCTTTCAAATGACCAACCATATTGTCCCAAATCAAAGCAAAAAGGTAAAATTGCATGTTGTTGTAATTAGCATAAATGCACTAAAACCACTGCTAAAATAGGCTAAAAGGGTGGATTTCACTAAGAGAAGCACTTTTCCACCAAATATGACCAAGATAACATCAAATAGTAAGCATTACCCTCATAGAAGTGCTCAAATTTTGCAGATTTTAGCTTCCTGTAATAAATGACAATAGTATGTAAAACTGTCCCAAAATGAAGCAATCAGTGATACATATGTCACTGCAATTGCCAGGTAACAAGATACATCGAACAATGAGTTTCCAGGGGCAAGAAGGTACCAAGAATTGTCAAACCAACAACCTGTCAAGCAAGAGACATCTCATAGGTCCAGAAGTCATGCATGTAATGGGTCTCGGGGTAAGAGAAGAGACCAAGCACAAGCACAATTGATAGAGCAAGAAGCTCAATACATAACCATCCAAGATGCATACAAAATTCACAAACCTGTGACAGAGATAGGTGCCTGCCTCAATAGTCGTATCAAATCAGCCCACTATAGACATACTGCAGACATAAAGCTCTCAAGAGAGTAAATGCATGTAGCTGCTCAAGCTCATCTGTAAATAAGACTATGTGTACATCCGAATCTACCAAGAGGCTCCCACTAGAAGTGAAGTCAGATGCAAAGAGAGCAAGCAATGCTCTAATACATCAAATACATAGCATCAAACATGCCAAGTCCCAGTAGGGTACATCCGGAGTATAAATCCCAAGCTATCTCAGACCCGTAAAGCATAAACCTGAAAGCATTCAAAGAGCATGTAACTGACAACCAAATGGAATGCCCAGTAGATCCAAAATGCTCAAATACATCTGAAGATGAAGCTCCAAGTAACTGTCAAGCATGGGAAAACCAAGTGGCATCCATATCTGACCAAAGCATAAATGCAAGAGGCCCAAATGTTAAGCAGTGACAATATGCATAGACGGGTCCAAAGAATGCCAACAACTGAAGCCAAATGCCAGTGAAGAACAACCAAGTCAGACCTTAATACAAGCTCAAAAGCATTTCGGAACCAAAGACAAGCTCGATGTCGTACCCTGAAGGTTAATACTTCATTGCATATCCCAAAGACATAGCCCGAAACCAATAGGCATAACCAAACATGAGATAATATGCTTTAGCCCACTGTGGTACAACAATGATTTACTATTCAAAACTAAGTATTTTCAGCAAGAAAATCAGTCCAAAATGATGGCATAACATGTGCCTTGCATCCCCCAAACATTCGGGCATCAATAGGTACCAAACTGGTTAAGTAGAAGTGCCCAAACAAGCATAGCATTAGATGCCAATGTTACTTCTGCATAACACGACTGTGGGACTGCTATAAACAGTCCTGGGAATGTACAGATCAAACCCAAAACTAATACCAATGATCAAGGAGGCTTCAATTGAAGTTAGAGACCATTGCCAAGTGCATTGCCAAGCTCGAAGAAGCATGACATAGCCATCAATGAGGAGTAGATGAGCAAATGTAGTGTGCTGTCCAAAACAGCCAAAAAAATGGCGCAAATTTGTTGATCCCTTCTTCTACTCCTGTTCATCCACGTGGCCTCAATGGTAGTGGTTGGAGGCTCCGTGGGGTACCTAGGGAGGCCCACAACAAGCCTCAAGTGCCCAAATGCAAGAGGAAGCAAGATCCAAGCTCCAAGGGTTTGAGCTATGGCTGCCCTATTTGACTGCAACATCACAACTGAAGAAAAACACTAAAAGAACACTTTAATACCTCTGTAGCAATGCCTTGAGGGTGCCTCAATAGGTCGGGAAGGTACTTGAGAAGCTGGGGAGTGACGGGAGCTCGAGAAGGTCGGCTATGGCTGCCGGGAAGGAGACCCAATGATGTAGGTATTTGAATGGAAGCTAAGAATGCCATGAACCAAGCTCGAGAAGTTAGGAAGCCTCGCTTTGATACCAATTGAAAGGTGAGAAGGATCGAAGCTTACTTGGAAATGAGCTATGGCCAAGAGCAAGAGCAAGAAGAGAGAGAGACACAAATGGGAACTCCAATAACCACAATGTATGGCTAGGCCTTCTTTAGTCAAACTATCACTAAAATAATAAAGAATTAGTGACTGTGACAGGCGCCCGTCACCTGTAGTGTGCAGTGGCGAGTACTGTCAGTGTAGTAATACAGGGGCGGCTAGGCGGAGGCGCCTTTACCCCCAAGAACCTCATAAATCTCTTAAGGGAATTTGATGATGTGTTTGCATGGTCCTTAGATGAGCCAAAGGAAATAGATCCGAGTATCGTGACTCACAATATCCCCATGACCCCTGATGCAACACCAGTCAAGCAAAGACCATATGCAATGAATCTTAAATATGCACATGCTGTAAAAGAGGAGATTAATAAGCTACTGAAGGCCGGATTCATTTACGAGATAGCTCATATAGATTGGGTGTTACCCATAGTCATAGTCATGAAAAAGAATGGGAAGATACGAGTGTGCATAAACTATAAGAAGGTTAACACGACCACCAAGAGAGACAATTACCCTCCCTACCATACATGGAGCATATGCTAGAGAGAGTGGCAGGAAAGAAAGCTTACAACTTTTTGGATGGGTTCTTAGGCTATAACCAAGTGCAAGTCCATCTAGACAACAAGCACAAAATGGCATTCACCACCGAATGGGGGGTGTTTGCCTACATAGTTGTGCCATTTGGACTGACTAATGCTCCTATTACCTTCCAGCACCTCATGTGTGCCATTTTCAAGAACATGCTCAGGAAATGGTTGGAAGTCTTGGTCCATGACCTATGCATCCACACCCACTAGGGAGAGTACTTGAAAAAGCTACAAATAGTCTTTGAATGGTGTCAGCAATACAGTCTTTCGCTAAACCCCTTAAAGTGCCAATTTTGGGTAAAGCATGGTTGCATCTTAGGGCACGTTGTGTCAAAAAATGGGATAGCCACAGACTTTTCCAAAGTCAAGGTGATTATAGACCTTCCCCCTCTGACCAACTTTAGGGGAGTTCAATATTTCTTAGGCCACATAGGATACTACTGATGATTTGTACTAAATTATGCATTGATTGCTAGACCCTTGTACAAGCTACTCATAGTCTTCAAGTGGGCTGAAGAATGCCAACATGCCTATGAAAGGCTTAAGCAGGCTTTAACTTCGGCTCCCATCTTGAGAGCCCTAGATTGGTCCATTGCCTTTCATATGCACATTGATGCATCAAAATTTATCATGGGGGTGGCGTTGTGCAAACTGAGTGAATATAACCTAGACTATCCAGTGAGTTTTGTTAGCAGATAGCTCACTGATAAAGAAATGAACTACTCACTGTAAAGAAGTTCACACACTATCTTCTAGCAACACCCTTCACCTTTTTTGTGGATCATCAAGCATTGCTTTATCTTGTGAATAAACCTTGTGCAACAGGATGCATTGCTTGATGGTTACTTTTGCTTTTGAAATTTGACTTCTTTATGGTTGTATGCAAGGGAAAACAACATTATATGGTAGATCATATGTCCTGCATACCCACAAGAGAGGTCACTGGATATGGAATTACTAAGATGACCTACCAGATGCACACCTTTTTAAAATGTTGCACATACTTGAGAATGGACTACCGAAATGACCAATAGAGAAAGCTAGATTAAAAGACTAATCTTGAAGATCCAACCTTATTAGTTGATTGCATGTCAATTGTATCTGGTAGGATAGGATGGACTTTTAAAGGAGATGTATCTACGAACACGAAATGTATGATGTGCTCAAAGAAGCACATGGTGGATTAGCTGAAGGGCACTTCAGTGGGGGGACAGTACCGCATGCAAGTGCTCTAGTTCCAATTGTGGTGGCCAATGTTATTTCTATGATGCAACTAAGTTTGTAAAGCATTGTGATGAACGCCAATGGACTAAAGTCCCTACTCATAAGGACAAAATGGAGTTGACTCGAGTGATCATGTGCCAACCTTTCAAGGAATGGAGAATCGATTTCATTGGCCCAATCAACCCTGTAGCTTAATATTCCCAAGCCAAATACATCGTTGTTGCCATAGACTATCTCACCAAGTGTGTAGAAGCTCGAGAAACTTGCAAAAATAATGCAAGGACCATGGCCAATTTTCTTTGGGAGCAAGTAATCTCACGGTTCAATTGCCCAATAGAGTTGGTTAGTGACTAAGGCACACACTTCATTAATGAAGTGATCACTTACTTGTTATCCACCTTCTTAATAATCTATAGGAAGTCCTCTCCATATTATCCTCAAGCCAATGGTCAAACTAAATCTATAAACCAGATCTTGGTGGGTATTCTAACAAAAGTTGTCTCTGCCTCTCACGCAGTGACTGGGACAACAAGCTTATGGCAACTTTATGGGCATATAGAATGGCCTACAAAATAGCCATAGGACAAACTCTATTTAGGTTGACCTACGGAACTAAAGCTATTTTTCCAATGGAATTCTTTGTTTCCCAGCTTGAGAATAGCAGCCCAAGAGAGATGGGAGGGCCAAGAAGCATGGACAAATCAGTTAATTGGAGCTAGAATGCCTAGTTGAGACTTGTCTCAGTGCAACCCATGCTCTAATCTGTCAAAAGGCACGGTGCAAGAGTTGGTTTGACAAATATATCAAGCAACAAGACTTTGGGCAAGGAGATTTAGTCTTGTTATACTCAGTCATCAAGGGACACAAGCAAAAAATGAAGTTTGGGGGATTGGGACCCTTCAAGGTTCATAATGTCAATATAACGGGGACTCTGGAACTTGAAACCCTAGAAGAACAGGGTACAAGTTTCTTCAACAGAAGTCACATAAAAAAGTATTACCCTCCATCACATCCACTTCATGAACCTCCAATGATAGAACCACTATCGAACATGAGGGTTGCAACCATCACAGAACTCGAGGAGGCAGATGAGGAAGTAGTAACACCAGCCTACCTACGGATCATTGAAGCCTCCCTAAAGGCATACACCCTTGATGTGCTAATTGACGAGGGAGCCAATGCCAATATCTTAATGCACGAACACTGGACCGCTATGGGTCAACCCTAAGTGCAACCAATCAATGTGAAACTAAGCCTATTCGGGAGGCAATCCTATCCACTGTTGGGGAAATGAAAAATAATGAATTTTGTCGAGATTGAGAGTCTACCTATATCATTTTCTATGTGCTACCCAACAAGCAAAGTGTTGGTAAGGAGACACTGTTGGGACGCGTGCTCAAAAAACAAGTTCATTGTAATGTTGACTACGAATCGCAGTGCATCCGCCTTGCCATCGGACATGTTAGAATAGTAATGGCTTTCAGCAAGTGCACCACAATTGTCCCAAACATTGTAGTGTCATCGGTAGCTAAACCTAGTGTCCACCCTAAGGAGGGAGGTAGTACATCCCAATGTGATCCCATGGTACCTTTCCAAACTCATCAAGGAACCATAGTCTAAACACTCAAGTGGGTCCCTAAGCATAGACCACAGTTTCACAAACGTCAATCATTGGGAATGCATAGTTTCCATGCCTTACACTCTAAGCCTAAACAATGGAGCTCCTATAGATCACATGTGATTGGGCAGCATTGGGTTCCAAAACCCCTCCTGTGAGCCCAAGGATACTATGAGGGTAACACCTCATTGTGGTTGCCTAAACTTGTGAATGTTATGTATGATCATCAATCTTACGGCCCAAAAACCAAGCTTCAGCAATGTCATTCAAAAAAGGGAAGGGGAAGAACTAAAAGCGAGGATGCTCAACCCTTGAGTGCTCAAATGCTCTATCGACCTAAAGTTCAACCAAGAGTCCACAAGCAACCAAGAAAACCCCTGTCTAAGGACTCTAAGATGATCATCACCGCAAAACCTAATGAAGAAGTGTCAATTGAACTTCAAACATCACAATCCAAGCCTACCACACCCATTGTGGAAAAAGGCAAGGGTAAAGCCCCGCTACAACCAATCCCACCAGTCTCTTGGCCACACCAACAATCACCCCAACATAGGATACTGCGAAAGGGGCGGTCCACGAAAGTAATGGTTTCACCCTCATTCCATTGGCTAGTGCAATGTTGAACAAAGCATTCTCGATAGGTGGGCTACCCCAAGCCTGGAGCACTACATGGCTAAGCACACTTATGCATGCCTACGTGTCTACAATCCCCTTTCTCGTGGCATCTCCTAGTGCCAAGACTAGTAACACAGCATGCATCTCTGTGCCTTCCCAGAAAGCATTAACGTGTAAGGATTTGGGCATTGAGTGCAGTGTTAAACTAGGTATGTGTGTGACTGCATCATTATCATGCAAGTCAACTGCTCTTGACTCTATAGGTCCTTCTACCCACTACTTTAGCTCTTTCCATAGTGTCAAATTTTGCCAAAGCAAGCTTCCTAGGCTCAGAGTTATAAGGGTGTTGACTAGTGTCGTAAGGAGGTTACTAGTTGCTTGCCTCTCTCCTAACTCTGTGTTCCCTGGCCAATGGCCTTGACTAGTTTGCTGCCTTGATTTTCTCATGCTTTGCTTAAGAGGAGCTACTTGAGGTGCAGTGTTTTCTTTCATCCCCATGCGTGTTGGTAAAATTGGAGTGCTTGCACTAGAGAGGTCATCTAGATCATCCTCCAAGATAGGCTCAGCATCTTTTAGGTGATGTTGGGCTTCTCTTACCCACTCCTTGACCTTGTCTATTGCTTCGAGTTGGTGCATTGGGTTAGGATATTCACCGACTCGTACACTCCCCTTCTGTGTCGTCTTTGGAGCAGATGTCTCCGCTTTTGCATTCATAATTTTCTTTCCCTCAGGCAACGTTGTAGCACTCTTAGTCTTGAGTGTGACTTTTGCTTCCATCTTCTTTCTTCTTTGCCTAGGTGGCGTCCAAGTTACTAGTTCCTAGTAGTGATATGCGGGTCTGTTTTGTTTCTACTCAAGTCATCACATGCAATGGGATGGGCGTAGCCTCCCTATCGAGTGTTTCGAATCAAACAGCCCTAATGGTACTGATGGTATGATTGCTCAAGTAGTGGTTGGATTTCGCTTAGGGAAATCTACTAACAAGTGAGTGATTCCACACTCCGCGCACTTAAGATCTGCCTTCTCTCAGTTAGCGGGCTCCTTCTCGAGGCAGCGCGAAGAGATGTGGCCTAGGTGTCTGCATGTCCAATAGGTAATTGGGTCTTGGGATTTCTAATCCAAGCCTCTACCCCTACCTCTTCCTAGCGCCATCACTGGCACCAATCTATAATCCATAAGGATTGGGTTGCCCTCTTCATCATACGAGACGTAAGGGTTCCCGTAGGCTTCCTCTTCACTTGGCTCCTCCACGTAGTGGACTAGACCATCGCTCGGTGGATGGGTCACGAAGGGTCTTGGTGGCCTAGGTATACTTGTGGAATTGATCTCTAGGTATGGTTGGTTGTAGGCTTGTGGATATGAGATTCTCCTTGGTAGCCTGCAATGCATGGCATCGTGGCCCCAAGCCTACCCAATTACCACAAGGTCGAGACCTAGGGTCCTAACACTCGACTAGAAGGTGGTTTCCTCACTAATTCTTACAATCTTGCTAGCTCCATTTTCATCTCGACCAGCTCTTGGCTCTAGTCAATGCATGTGGATATGAGATTCTCCTTGGTAGCCTACAATGCATGGCATCGTGGCCAAACCTACCCAATTACCACAAGGTCAAGACCTAGGGTCCTAACACTCGACTAGAAGGTGGCTTCCTCACTAATTCTTGCAATCTTGCTAGCTCCATTTTCATCTCGACCAGCTCTTGGCTCTAGTCAATGGTCTTTCCCTTGTCTTGCGTGGTTTGGCCTAATCGTTTGCTAGACATAGTGGCTCTCTCTGAAGTTCTAGACTTATCCTCATCT